>NC_135090.1:11542500-11848750 GCF_051107435.1 Chaetodon auriga | reverse complement strand
TGGCACATGGTGCCAGCCTGGTTGGGCAGCAGAGCATTGTGGGTGCAGAGATCCAGTGAATGCCAGAGCATGGAGGGGGTGGGGAGGGGTTTCGGCAGTGAGCCAAATCACTGACCTTTCCAGTGTGCCAATCGATAAGGCTCAACATCGCAGGGCTCCGGAAATCTCTCAGCAGAGAGACAAGAAGCAGAAGACTCACACTGTCAGATGATGCGCTAATTGCTTGTGGTTGCTAACCTCACCTACCCCTGCTGGGTTGATCTCAGTGGTATGATCCAGCCCCCCCATCTCTGGGCCCTTCTGTGGAGTGTGGATCCAGACATCGTTGGGGGCCACGGGGCAGGTCGCTGTATATCTACTGGGTCACATAAGGTGGCACACATACATACATACATACATAGCACACATACACAAAATCCCATAAGTCCATAGTATGTGTAAACACACTTTGATTTACCTATTATAATACTGGGTCAAATAACCCTCATTTAAATACTGTATTCAATGTGGTGGACATCTGTTTTACAGGCTTGATGAATAGTATAGCACAAATGGTACGTGTTTTGGATGCCCTTGCACTCCTGTGAGATATGATAAATGAAAAGGAGCACAAAACACAAGCTCCCCTGGATAGGAACATCTGCTAAATGCACAAAAAATGCATTTGACAGCCCTCGTTTCACCCTGGAAAACTGCAAGTGCCCACACTGTTCGGTTTAAATACCCAGTTCTTTGAATAATAGTGCCCAAAAGTGACAGGTGAGCAATGCTCAGCGGGTAGTGGTATGGAAATGGTGCACGCGGGTCTGTGCTCATTTAGCCTGCTTGCTGGTACTGAGCCTGCAGACATGTGGAGGAGTGGCAGTGAGCAGGGCCAACTCCTCTTACTGCCTAACTCTGCTTTCATCGCCCTGCTTTCATCAAACTCAAGTGCCACAGCTATTAGACCTTTGTGCAATGTTGAAGGGGGGGAAGCTGACTGTGCCAGCACGGTTGGCTTGGTTACTTCCAAGCTGCTTCCCACAGCAGCTCTTTGATTACTACTTAAAATTATGGTTGGCCTTAAGCATTTAGATTTCTTAAACATACTGCATAAATAAATTTGATACCTTTTACTTTCATTGTTCGTGTTACACTTTGCCTCAAAAATCCATCAAATGATGGGAAGTTACATAGACAATCCAATTTACAGGCTACTGAGCTGATGTATTTCAGTCATCTTGAACCAAATCACATGATGAGACTTCACAGAAAAAGTGATTTTCACCCACCATACATATTTGTAACCTGAATCTCTAAACTGTGTTTTTTTCAGTATTATAGTGGTAAAAGGTTGCTCATCTTTTCTAACTAATATATTGTACAAGCAAGTGGAAGTCACACACACGAATCACTGGCAGAGAAAGACACAGGTCACACACATTTCCATTTCTCTTTGAATGGATTAAGTAACTCACCATCTGTGGATGCTTTCACAGTAAAGTCACAACTCCTGTCCTCAGTTGTCTCTCCATTGTATTCTTTTTTTCTCATTCTCTACTGCTTCTTTACGCCTCCTGATTTCTGAACCTGAGTTGCATGGTTATGGCAAATTGTTTCTTGCACAGATTCAGAGCACCTCATCATATCCATCTCTGGTGCTGATCCTCCGCTGCATGCCAGCATAACAGTCTTGATGCGTGTCAGCACTGGGACAGGTACAATATGTAGTTTTCTTTTGGTGCTAACATGCTTTCATGAAGCAAACACATAAAAGATGCAAGAAAAAACATGGAGACACAAAATCTATCGAGCAGAGGCAGCCGGGGGCCGACTATGAAGCTCCTGCCAGAGAGGAGCCGGTGAGTGAGTGGCAGGTGGCCTGGCCCCAGGGACTCCTAATGAAGAGAGTCTGCCTGCCTGCTTATCGATCCAGCCACATCAGCTGATCTGATGCCTGCCTGACTGGCAGACTAAGGGGGGCCTTAATGGGCACCTGGGGCCACACACACACACACACACACCCAGAGGATGGGAACCTTGTGCTCAACAGGTGTGTGTTTGCATGCATGGGAATGGTAATGTTTGTTTTGAGAGGGTGTTGGAGGAAATATAGAGGAGAGTTGTTTGTGACTTAATGAGGTGGCAGAGAGTACTTACGCATACAATTCAAGATGCATGTACTTGAGTGGGTGGATATATATAGGTGTGAGTCAGCTGTCCTTAATGTTGAACTTCTTTCACATCTTTTGGGACACATGAAAAGACGAGGCAGAAGAGACAACAGCTGTCCTCCTGTCACACTGTACCCCAGCATTTCTAAGCCACTGTCCAGCATAATCTACTCACACACACACACCTCTGCCATCACAGATGCTGCTTCAAGCTCATTATTTCTGGGACTGTCAGCTTGTGGTGTGTTGTGTTGGTTGGGTAATGCATCTTAAGACCAGCTATCAAATATGAATAAAGCACTGACTTCCTCATCTATCTTTTATGGCTTTAATTTGTTAAGCCATTTGCCTGCAAAAATATTTTGCATGTTCCCTTACTATTGAGAATAATATGCTCAAGCAGCAGCAGCAGCAGCAGTCGGTCTATTATGAAATTGAACATAACGTTCTGGCTTGTGTGAACATTATTGTTTAGAGGGGATTTTGTTAACATATTTGTATGAATGGGACTTTATAATCATAATTGATATTAGAAATTTTCGTTTCATTTCATGGTTTATATGATATCATGATTGAGACTGCCTAATATATAAAACAAGGCTGTGTTGGGGAGTGTGAATGCACAATTTACTATTCATCTGTGTGTGTGTGTGTGTGTGTGTGTGTGTGTGTGTGTGTGTGTGTGTGTGTGTGTGCGCGCACTTGTCTTTTTCAATTATAGTCAGTGTTGTGTGTATGTGTCTGGGTGTGTGTGAGTTTGTGTGTAAGCCCATGTGTCAGTTGTGTGTGGACTTGCATGTGTGTTTGCATACATGCATTTTAATCATTTTCCATGCATAAATGAAAGCGTATCAGAATACATGCATTTTACATGCATTCTATATTTGAACATGTTTGCATATACACTTATGGCCCTATAGCCAAAAACACGCCAGCCCTGAGCTTCTCCCTAAAAGATGAACTGGGAATGATGTCCAAGGTGACTATATAAGTATCAAAAGGAGATTTCTCACAGAAAAATCTATCATTTTGTGCTACTGAGCAACTAACACTGCTAAAAAAACAAATACTCCTGAAAAGCCTCCAACCCGATGTCTAGGAACAATTCATAGGTTTGGCTTCATGATGGTAACCCAGATATGAGTGCTTTGAGGAAAATCTGTGCCTGTTCAGATCATAGGGGCTGTCTTGGATTTAAAAAAAAAAAGAAAAAAACAGACAAGAATACTGAGACTGAGCTGTATTTCTGCACAAGTGCACATGGACTTGACACTGCACTCCACAGTTCACATTGCTGAGCCATTAGGATGTCAGCATTCCACAAGCAAACGCTGATCAATACACACGAAGCTCAGAGAGGCTGGCATCTCCTGTGTCCATTAGTAGAATCACCGGTGTAGAGAAATAGAAACTATATCACCAAGTGCTCCTTGCTCGACCCGTGGAGCCATCTTTATCACGGAGGGCCACACCAACCTGCTCACATATGTATAAATCATCCAATGGCTTTGAACCTCTTCACAGTGAGCACTTCTTTGTCTTGGTGCATGGAAAAGGGTTGTGTATAATTAATGCTGCTGGGGTGAGCTGAGGTGGGAGGTCTTGGAAAGCTGCCGTCCACCCCTTCCATCTCTGGGCACGTGCGCTGTGGGGCGGCACGTGCACATGCATCAAACGTCTGTCATTAACTTGATCCAGAGAAATGCCTGGAGATTCTTTTTCAGCGCCTCTTTCTTTTCTGTGTGCAGCTTATTCCTCATCGCTCTATCTAATTTCCCCTCAATTCCCCCTTTGAACTCTTTGCTCTGTCTGCCCTTCTCTCTGCCTTCCTTACACTCTCCTGAAAGTGCCTGTATTATCACTTTGAGTGACAGTTTGGACAAGATTTTGGGCACGGAAGAATGGCCATGCATGTGATGAGTGTGAGAGTCTGCATCTGAGAGCTCTGGCCCAGTGTGTGTGTGTATGCGTGTGTGTGTGTGTGTGTGTGTGTGTGTGTGTGTGTGTGTGTGTGTGTGTGTGTGTGTGTGTGCGTGGGCGCCTATGAGAACGATTGTCTGTGTAAGTCACTTGTGCTTGCTTTTGTGTGTATGTATCTCTTCATACTCACTAATTGGAGTGACAGTTTTTATTAATAGTTTGGGGCTAATGTGTGATAGCGTGACTCCAGCTTTCCTACTAGCTCGTTTACCCTGCTCTCTCGCCACCCCGGGCCCTAATTATCGAGCTGACGATCTGACATCCGACCACTAAAACAGAGACGACACATTGACATATTGTCACTTCTGACTTTAGAGTGAACCTCTCTAAACCTGAGGTTACACATTATTCCAGAGACTTGTTCCGTCTTCTGTCTCTACCTCTCAGCAAGTCTAAAAACTGCAACTAGCCCAGATTCTACAGCTGCATTGTCTTAAATCCAAAAATGTTTTCAAAGACCATCTCTGAAGTGTGTATGTAATTCATAGATTCCAGATTTCCCCATGTCAGATTATGCATGCATATAATTATGCACGTCAAGAGTGATCAATCAGTCTGATAAAACAATAACATGACAGCAGACAGTGGCTGACTTTCAGTATTATTAATCCCACTTAAACTGTGGTGTGTTGATATTTTTCACACATGCTGTTATAGTAGGTGGGATCAAGTACACAGTGAGTATGATTCAGACACAGCAGTTCTTTCTGGTGTATGAGGAATTTTAACATGCGCAGATCAAAAGGATGCCAGTTTGTGGCATCTATCTTCTGCCTGTGCTCCATGTCAGAGAGGAAATACTTCTCTTTCATCTCAAGACACAAATCCTTGCATGGATCACACATGCATGTAGGACATACTGTACTTAAATATTTCTTGCAAATCATTTGTACACCACGACACCACGCTAAATATTTTGTGGAAAATATTTATCTACGTCTATCGATATATTTTCTTCTGAACCTTATTCTGTTTTAATCCTGTTATATTCAACCTGCAGGCATGTGGAATTACTGCTAAAATGATCTGCCTTGCCACAGAGCAGCTATGCTGTGGATGACGTTGGAAACATTCATTGTAAGTGTGATTATGTAAGACATAGTTCTTGCTATTACTAAGACTTGACAGTAATCAAAATAGTGTCCTCCCACAGCACAGCCGCAGCTGAAGCGCTTCTGAAGGCAGTGGCCTACTTTACACAGTCTCTTCTCATATTCTTGATTTAATTTCAGAATGGAATAAAGAAAGGCTATGATAACCTCTTCTGACCAGGACAAATGTAGCATGCCCATTCAAGATTATCTCTCTAGGGTGCACAGCAGAGGACATCCTTTAAATCAGAAACATGCAGGGAGCGTTTTCCATCCATTCTGGCACAACAGTGGGCCCCGGGATTCCTGGGTACGCCCTGCTGTGGTGCTGTCAGTCCAGATAGCTCATTTTATGTGCTATGGTTGATGATTCTCTGTCAGCAAACCAGCCACAGTTCGTGCCTTTCATGTTTCTGCATGTGACGCGTTTGCAGTGATGATTACATTCAAGTCACAGGGCCGAGCATCTGTTTTTCCTAAAGATAAACAGCAGCCACACTCTGAAAACCCCTGTAGGTCATAGACAACACTTACTGCTGTTTTTGAAGACCTTTCCAGATTCCTCAAAGACTCTTTTATCTGGCCTGAATGTATAATAGCTATATATTTCCGGAACATTAAAGAAAATGTCACTTGTTTCCCAAGTTGTGACTCTGTTTCTTAAACCAAACAAAAGCCTGAAGTGACACCTCCTGATGCAGTGCACTGTCATACAGTATGTGTAAAAATCATAACATATAAAAAACGAAAGCATTTCACATTAATATAGAGCTGAATGAAGCTGATTGTCATGTGAAAAACCTGTCAAATTTGAACACGTCAGTAATGATTGGTGCAGCAGTGTCTTCAGGTTGCTGCATTCAACTTGTTGTAAGCTGTGGCATGCTAACAAATAGATGCTAGCGATTAGCTCCTATGCTGCCTCCTGTTAGCTAGCAAAGCGAGTGAGTAACGACACAACGGCGCATCCCACTGTGCTGCTACAACGTGATAATCACTTCCGGTTACCATGTTTGTCAAGGAGAACAAAAGCAACTTTATTTATGTGGTCAAGATATTATTTATTGTTCAGCCCACGGACTGATTTTCATTCCAGCTGGATGGAGAAACTTTAACAAGTCTGGAGAAGTCTTATAAAGAGAGGTGGTAAGTTTTGCTTGGATTTATGGTTGACAGCTTAACGTTAGCTGATTAGCTACATAGAGCTAACTATATTAGCAACATAAGGAATAAGGTAGTGTAGCTGTACCTGTTTGGTTTAATAACTAACTCAGCATGTTTTGTGGTTAATATTATGTTACCTGTTCCTTTACAGTTTTAGCCAAGCATTTGTATGAACCTTTAATTAATGTTATCAAGCTGGCCAAACCTGTAATATACAGAGATATTTACCTGACAGTGATACTCAGTCAGCAGTTGTGTGAAGTCGTTTGACAAGGGCTTGAATGTAACGTACGTTTGTAAAAGGACTTTATGGGCATGATTAATAAGCTTGTTGCTTTTGGTAACCCTCACACAACTTTAGCACAAGTCTAATCAGTCAGTAGCTCGACACACCTGTGTGGGTGTGAGCTGTCTTAAAACGACCTGTCACTGCCTTAACTTTTTAAAGAAGACTAACTTATAACCTCCTCAAAAATGAAGTAGAACATAATAATTAATGAGGTGGGATTCTTGTACTGTTAGACAAAAATATGAATTTGTTCACTATTGCAAAAATTGTGCCATCATTCTTCTCACTCTCTACTCGTTGGCCTGTTTCCTTTTCGTCCCAACATCCTCTGGAGCCTTAAGAAGGCTGTGTGTGTCTGTTTTTCCAGTTGTGTGTCGTGATCTAATCACTGTGATGTGTTGAGTGGTTAAATTCAGTTGGTCTTCTATTTGTAGATAGCCAGTGAAGGGCGGATTGATCGAGGTGTGAGGATCTTTCCCATCTTCTTGGACATTTCAAGGTGAGTTCCTTTTTAGTGAATATGTTCTTTTAGCTGTTAAAAAGTCTGCATGCCATGAGTCTGAAAATGTGTAATATTTAGTTGTTAAAAAAACCCTTCTTAAAGCATTGCTATGACCTCCAGTTGCAGTCAAATAAAAGATCCAAATGAGATAAACATTGAAGCACAATATCCCACTGATGCTGCAGAACAGTTTAGACAAGTTTGACTAGCAAACTTCTGCCCAGTTTTGTCCATGGTCTGTGTCACACAGCAGATCTCATTAAAGGATTTGCACAAACTTGTCACAACTTAAAAAATTCTCATTAGGAAGATTCAGTGTCAAGCACCCCACCAAAGGCCAACCGAGTCATCCCTCTCCCTTATCACAAGGGGAAATTTCCTAGTTGACAGTCTGCAGTGTTTTCATGTTTTCCAAGCTCATAAAACATGCATTCGCCACCGCCATGCATGGAACACGCCCTGTTGAAGAATCGCTCCTCAACTTGTTGGTATGCATGGAATTCGCAGGACTGTGACTCTAGATTCTGAAACCAATTATTCAAATATCTGCCACTGTAACTGGCAGGGCAAGCGTGTCGAGAACAAGGGAAAGAAGCATCTCAGAGATTCATAATAAAATGTTCCCTGCTGTACAGTGGAGTTACTTGTCTGCGCTATTTCAAGATAGAGTCTGATGTCCTTGGGTTGGAGTTTTAACATCAGTCATGTGTGAGATAACTCTGAACTAAGGTATTGCACATTTCATATTAACTATGTGTCTGTGTGCTAAGAAGGTCAAAGCAACAGTTTTTATGCTCAGGGGTGTGGAATGCGGTACCAAATCAAACCAAGCCCCGATGACTTATAGATATAAACAGAACTCAAAATGACGTCCCATTGCAGCTAAATAATGAATTAGTGATGGGATGGATGGATTAATGGTCTAACCTTTCCATCTCTCTTCCACACACACACTCCAGAAATATTAATCAAAACGGCAGAGTGGTGCGATCAAATGCAGGTATAAGAAAAAAAAAAAAAAATACAGTCACAGAGTGAGTTTCCATTAACATGATGTTGATTAATTATCCATCAGACTGTTCGCTTACCTGCTCGTTTTGTAAACAAGCCACAAAAGATGTACATGGATGTTCCATCGGCGAGAACAACCATCTGAGCTATGAAATATGAGAGCACCGGAAATATCGTTTTTCATTTATCCTGTTCTGAATGCCGTGCATTTAAAATTCATAGAGCATCTTGTGGTGCATTGTCAGAGTTTTGGTGAGGGATGTCCTCAGGCCACCCCATTAATCTCTATTAAATGGGGACATGTCAGCGAGCTCTGGGTGTGCATGTGTGTGTAGATTATGCTGCATCTGTGAGTCTCTTCAGCATCCAGCGTCAGGTGTTTGGCAGTACAGTTGCTTAAAACTTGATCAGTCTTCAGTTTGCTTGATTTGATTTCCAAGACCATCAGGAGGTAAAGCAAAAGAACTGGAGACAATCAAATAAACACGCTACCTGAAAGCTGCTGTCTAAGTTGCTACACCGCTGAACATGGTCACTGAATCTACAATCATGATATAAAATTTCATCTCTGATTGCTCAAGTACCAACATCTGCATAATTATTTTCACTGTGTGCCCTTCATACCACACAAGGATGTTCCAATTAGTGGTGATATATTGGCTTGACATCTCGTTTAGTGAGGACGGGCAGATTGCAGAGCCATGATTGAAAGCTTAATGAATGATTCATAATCTGAAATGAAATGGACATTTTCATTTGGGCATCTGCGACAGTCATTAGCTGGACACGTAGCATTTCTACACTAGAAAAAAAAAATGGTTTCAATTTCGAGGCGTTGATTGATTGTACCTGTAAGTGTCTGTACTGTTATGATACAGGGCATACTATGAGCTAATTAAGCAGCATTTTCAGAGGTTTTCATTGGCAATTATAATTTCCTCACCTTGCATTGACAGAGTTTCATTCGCTGAGTGACGGTGTGTTCTACTCTGCACCATTTGTACTCTATGAGATATTCTCTGCTGTCTGGGCGTTGGAGGAATGTTTTGAGCAGGGAAGGATGTTGTCTTATGTGAAACAAACAGATGGGATGACAACTTGACCTACTTCTTCATCTGGACCACTCTGAATGGAAAAGAAGGATGACTACTGAGTAGAGAAGCAAAGTAGAGTTTATTTTTGATTTGATTCACTTCTTTTTTGTTTCAGCATTTTGCTTACTGTACTTCCATGCTTGCCAAACACGGCAGACCTTCCTTGTCTGCTTTTGTCAGCCAGTTATTCACGTCACATAAATTAGGAACCAGGTATTTCTGATTTCACAGATCCGGAAATCATATTCTGATTAGGAGTATCTGCTATGCAAAAGCTATTTCATAATGGCTATTTTCTGATAGCAAGCCTGTCCTTCAGGGTGAAATGCCAACAGGATATTCTTTAATAGTATTCAAAATTCTTACAGTTGTCACCATCATTTTTGAAAACGAAAACCTGCATCCTGTCACCTGTCTTGCACTTTGGACTGGAATGTCTCACAACTTTAGGGGAAGTTGTTGCATCCTCTCCTGAACTGGAAAAACACTTTTTGTGCTCTCATTCAGGCCCTTTTAAAAAGAACCCCCTTGACGCTGATTGTAATTTTGCACATGATGTAACTGTTCGGGTCAAACTGTATAAGCCTCTGTTTTGAAATACAGATGCAGCTGATGACTTGAACGGCTCTCATATTTTTCCCACATGTGGAGCAGAGTTACCCCCTGGCAGCCTATTCTGTTCACTTCCCACGCCTGTTTAACAATACCACGAATTGTGTTGCAAACTGTTGCAATAACTAAATAACTACCTTTTTTTTTTTTCTTCTTTTTACCTCGGGGGCCGCAGGAGAATGTAATCCTCGTACTCACAGACATGAATACAAAATGTGTGGACCCTGCCTCTGGGGAAGTACAGGTAATGGGCTAATGCACACATGTCAACAGGGGCAGAGAACAAGTTGATCTGCGCTGCTGCAGAGCGCCGGCTGCCGAGCACAGTACAGCACCACGGACAGCGCACAGGCCTCCCTGCATGGACAAGGCGCTATCCGTGGTGCTGAAATTCTACTGATTTCGTCTCTCTCCAGTGTCTCCCGAGCATTTTAGGATTTTACAGTGGAGAAAGTTTTACCAATAATCATAAGAGTCATTTGTATACATTCTCAGTCCCAATGCCTGGATTAGGTTTTCCTGGGAGCCCCTCAAACAGGTCGCACTGTTTATTGTATCGTGCATGTATTTATTAATATATTCTTTATTGATCGTAAAGCGGAAATTCTCTTTTCATCCTCGCCTTGGCGCACAGCCTGCTATGTATTTTGCTCAAGGACACGTCGGCAGGTGCGGCTACGCAGGGAATCAAAGCCCAGATAGAACCTCACCATCCGTTAGAATAAGCATTTATAACGAGTCACTAAAAATATAGCTGTAAGAAGGCTGTTTGATGGGATTTGATGTGTTGTATGACACGCAAGTTAACAGAGCAATACACGTGTATACAGCCCTATATATTTTAACTAGCGTGCTCCGTGCTTGTCTGAAACGTCGTCTGCCTCGTTTGTAACATAAAAGTCCAGTAAATCACCCTTGGCTGTCAAGCCGCTGATGAGTCTGCCCTGCATAAAGCCTATGCAGCCTTTCCACCAGGCTCTCGTTTCCCTCTCCTCCTCCTCCTCCCCCCTCGTTTCCTCTCCTCCTCCACATTCAGTGCTCCCTCTTGCGCGCACGGTGAGCAGCAGCAACGGTTTCAGCGCTTCTCTGACGCACCGTCGGAGAGATGAGCATCCCGGTCCCACAGGCTGTCAAGGCAGACTCTCTCCACATCTCCCCATCGGACCTCCGCGGTCAAGCTTTCACCATCAGCAATATTTGTTCTTAGTCTGCTTTCCGTATCGCACTCGCTGTCCCGTGGTTTTCCAGACTCGGTGTTGCGTTTGGCTGGGATGCCCACAGTTGCCATCTCTTGGCTGGGAATTTACTTCGGAGATAATTTTTGTATCCGCAACAACTGTCAACGAAAGTGATTGATTTTTCTCTGCACTTGCGAGGGTCTTCTCCTCGTTTTCGGGGCATCCTCCTTCAGGACATTCTTGTGCTTCTAAGATAAGTGGTCGAATCATATTAAAGGTGAAAAGGGGGGGTTGAATTTGAGGGCTGTTTTGACAGGAGATCGTTTGGATGACGGACACCGACAGGCAATAGCTCTCCATCTGCAACGCGAATCTCTGCGCCCTTGGAATATTCTCACAGAGGCACTGTTATACAGTAGAAATATTTTCCTCAGTTTGCAGTCATCATCCATACGACCAGTTTGCCCACTGCAGGGGCTGCTGCGGCTTTCGTGTCTGCTCTGTTTTGAAATACGATTTCCTTGACTGGCGGGCGTCTGAGCATCCCGGACGAGCCCGAATTTTGCAATGCCCAAACAGTGAGGGTACGGTGGGATCTCATTTGGTCACCCTGCACGGTCGCATGGCTCCAGCCCGGAGGGACTGCAGCGGCTGGGAGATGTTCCTCCCGACGGGATGCCTGCTCCTCTCTGTTTTGCTATTTCACCCTGCCCTGGCCAAGGTCTGCAACGACCGCACCAAACACGGACAGGACAACAGCTGGTTCGCCAGGGACGGCGAAAACTTGCCCATCATGGTTCTTATGCCCATGAACGAGTCGGCCCTGATGAGCAGCATCAGCCAGGGGATCGAGCCGGCGGTCCAGCTGGCCATCCAGCACATACGGGAGTCCAGGAAGTACTCGTTCTCACTCATTACCAAAATCTACGACACCGAGGTAAACACGCAGAATAAATCCCTTCACTGAACTGCTGATGGGTGTCTCGTGCGTGTTTAAAAGTGCTGTATATTGCTTGTGTGTCTGTGTGTATGTGTATGCGCGCGCACGCACGTCTGTGCCGCGCGCATTGCCCCGCAGCGCTCCACACGTTGTGCGTCCGAGGGGAAACGCTGTCTTCTGTTTGCTATGTGCAGCCTCGCTGCTGTTGGTGAGCGTGTTTTCGTTGCGCAAAAGTCAATGACTATCACCCCCCCAACCCCAAATACCAACACGGTATTTCCCATCTTCGCCCCTGTCGTTGATGGTGCGTTAATGTGTAACCTGGCATCATAAGGCACTGCATTACCCGGGTACTCCAAAGGCACGTTCTCTTGCTCTCCCCATGCTGGACGTTTTAATGGTTACCACAATCACAGGATGAAACAGAATGACAATGTCCGGCGACACAAATGTCATTCATCGGCCTCACAATTTCATTTAATTAAAACGATCTTTTTTATATCGCTACTTTATAATAAATATATGTCAGACTTAAACTGGCTTTGCGCTATAACGATTTTTAGTCACGAATTAGGATCTGTCAGCGATTCGAGGGCTGCTTCTCATCGTTCCTGAAGATGGCGGTAACTGGATGTACGATTTCTTCTGACTCCTTGCACCCCTGAGAGGAGCTGCATCTCGTGTCGTCCAAACTCCAAACTAACATCTGTTTACTTGATAACAATAACATCAACAATACACCAGCCCAGTGGAAGTCCTCTTGAAGTTAAGTCATCGTTAAGTCTTTGCAGGCTTTGACAATGGAGGCGTGGTCTCCATAATTTGTCGACACTTGAATGAGTTCAGTCAACAGTATTTATAGTGTCTTTTTGTGCTTTTAGTGATTTACGTGCTTCAGAGGACACGGTGCAATTTAAAGCTGCTGCATCTCACAGTTTCCATGCCAACATGTAAGGATGTTGATAGTTTGACAGGTCTGTTTGACAATTCAACAAGACACATCTAATGCATAAGATGACATTGATGCATAAATAAAAAAAACTTGGTTTGAATATGATTTAGGTTGATCCAAATTTGCCTTATAAAAACACATTTCATGGTAACTTTTGCGGTTGTGGCTCACATTGCAGTAGCCTAGTTCTTTTGGTTTCCCTGCCTGGCACTCACTGTATATGCACAGGTGTGTCAGTGTGAAAGAGCACACACATCTCTGTTGACAGAGGTAAGCCCTCACTGGCGGCATGCACTCAGACCATGGGATTAATGTGCTCTTATGAGAGTTATGATTTTTCCCCATCTATTCCCTGCGAGAGAAAGATGAGCTGGAAGCAAGAGGTCAGTGGGCCAGCCTGACATCCGCTCACTGGGAATGTCTGATAGTGATGCCAGCTTTCTAATACTGGCAATCAATGGGACCTCATGAGAACCGTGTTATTTGATGACTTTGTGGTCAAAGGCTAAACTCTGTTGCACTGTGGCACTGCCAATCCCGCGGTATTTGACATTTGTTTTGTATACAGGCCAGCTGAAAGTCCAGGCTCTGATCATGTTTTGGGAAATGTTAAAAAAATATTCCACGCCTGCACTTAAAACCTCTGTTTTTCCCTCAATAGCAAACACTTGGTTTTGCTCAGTGCACAGATCTTTGCTATATGTATTATATATTCAACACTCATCCTTTTTTGTTCTTTTTGTGGCAGAACTCAGACATATAGTCCTAACTGTACTGGATGGATTGTACTCATGAAGAACATTGCCCAGTGCTAACCTGTTAGCTCTGACTTTAATAACTAAGAAAAAAAAACACCCTGCCAACAACTCAGAGTATATTTACAAGCTGTTGAAAATCATCTAGCACAGGCTGCATGGTTAAAGTCAACAGGGGACAACAGAGAGCAGTGTGAAGTGCAAAGGGCAAAACATTACTGCAACAGAATATTGTGATTATATATTTAACTGGAATAATAAGGAAACAGTCTGAGACTTTAGTGGGAGAAACATGATTTCAATAACATCTTAAGATATGAGAAACTATTATTGTTTGTTCATATCAGATGAAGCGGGCTGAAGTGTGTCTCAGCACTTACAGGTGGATAAGACCTTTGCCCAAGACGAGGCTATTGCTGTAGTGTTGACTATATTGTTTTTGGAGCCTCTGACATGTTTATAGTAGCAATAATATGAAGTTGTGATGGCTGTGCTTTAAACAATTTACCATACATGTGTTCATTATACATTTATTGACCTATAATCTTTTCCTCACGAATAAAAAGTCCTGAACACATGCACACATTCGCACAGCTTCCTCACATACCACATGCTTATGTCAGAAAACAATACATGCATCAGTGCGCTTGCTGCAACGAGCAGCAGGCCAAGTGTGCGCCAGTGTGGTGTTTGTACATGTGTGTGCGTATGTGTGAGCACTGGGATTTAGCCTGGCAGATGTAAGTAATCAGTCCCTGAGCAGAGGCTCTTTATCCCTTTATCCCCTTTCGGTGGAGCCATGGGTTGACAGGGCAGGCCCAGTCCATCCCCTGGTGGTGTGGAGCTGGTTGGTGGTGGTGCTGATGATGGGGATGGAGAGGCACTGGGGGGGGGGCTGTCCCGCAGTAAAATGCTGAGAGCTGAGACTGTGCTGCCAGAGGTAGTTGGCTATTGGAGGATTGCAGAAGCAGTTAGTTGAAGTAGAGCAGATGTCCTGACATGGAATGCCTGGAGACGAGGTCTGAACAGGCAGGCTGGTGTGGAACTGGTTTGATCAGGCCAAAGCTAGACTGCTAAGATGCTTCCATAATACAGGCACTGTAGCAGGCTGAGACAGTTGCAGATGAGAATACACTACACACTTTGCTTTAAAACCACAGCATTGCAGGTACAAAAGAAGCAGGATGGATTATATCAACTGGGAGGCTTAGTGCTGGAGCAGGAGTTGGAGCCTCCACGGCAGCTCTAGATGTGTGAGTGTGGGTTTTAGTGTAACCGAGGACTGATACTGTAACTCTGCAGGCTTAGCTGATCAAAGCTTTGGAGAGGACAGGAAGCACTGGAAGCGGATGGAAGGGAGACTTTGGGCAGTGAGAACGTTCTAGGCTAAGCTACGCTAGTTCAACGGCTTATGGGATGTGTGACAGGCCCTTGAGAGGAGCCTCTCAGGGAAAGATCACTTTTTAGGAGAATAGTTAACAATGTATTTCGAACAGTGGCAGTTTTGCATTCATTGATGTGGTGTGCCGGGTATGGACAATACAGATGAAATATTTTAACAGTTGTTTTTGCCTTTGTGTGAAAACATGTGAACTAGGATATCAGTGAAAGCGAATGAATTTATGAATAATCATCACTCCATAATGGTTTGCTTTTCCCATGTACTGTTAGTGTAGCACAGTATTAGTCAGACTCTGTGGAGGTACATTTGTGAAACAGGGAAGGGAATGAATTTCACATATTAAGGCTGTCAATGTTTCAGGATAATCAAGTCCGAGCTAATGAGAACTAACACATAATTTGTTCAAATTAATTTAAAAGCAAAGCCTCAAAGCCCTCATCGAAAAATACGTTGAATTATTGATGTGTTAGCATTGATTAGCAGTGCGTCAGTCGCCTCTCTCGAGTAACAAGCTAACAGATGACTTCACATTTGTTGTTGTGGGAATGTTCAGTGTTTCCCACAGGCCTTTGTGAGACTGCAGTTGGTGGTCCTCAGACCATCTGGGAAGAAAATCTTGTACATTTTAAATGCATCAGTCTGATCTGACAAACTCAACATTAGAGAGGTATTATGTGATTATGAGAAATGTGAAAATATTTGACGTTCATTATGACAGTGTGGCATGCAGCCACAGTCTAAGTGATTACCATGAAACACTGATATTCCTGCAGGCAATAAACCTGCTTGGCTTTAACCAAGCTGGAAGACACGGTCACTTACTGTATACACTGTGGGTTTGGAATTCAGCACAGTCGTTTTCCTACGTTGGGACAGTTGTTTGAGTATCGAATGCAAAATGACAGCTCTTACCACCATGCATGTGCAGTGGTCCAGCACCTTTTTGTTGTCAGTTGTGACATGGGAATTGTTACTTGTGGCGATGAGAGGTGAATAGTCTCATCTAAGGCGACAAGAAATCTGATATCAACTCTTTGAATCTTCTTTGCTGTGATCGCTTTTAGAAGATCAGCCCACACTTTTTGAAAGAAATCAAATTTGTTCGAGGGAACATGCTCCCTTGTTATTGTGTTTCTAGCGGTCAGAGAAGAGTGAACACATGTATTTTTTAAAGGCAAATCAATACAACCACAAAGACACAGAGTCTGCAGTTGGAGATGGTGATCTTGCCCATGTTCAGTGCACCAGATTACAGTATGCAGATGGGTATTTATAGTGTATGACTGTCCATCCATGCAATATTATGGGCCTCTCGAGACTATGTTAGCAGTGACCTTTGTTCAGAGATATTGCACACAGATATGAACTGCTTCTCCTGTTCTCCTCTGAGGGCTAGATGCAACATGTCACATTTGTGCACATGTTGGCAAGCCTGAAACTGCCGTACAGTGCACTTGTTCACAGGAGGAAGAACACCCCCCTGAGCACTTAAAAGGCATTCTGTCATTTTGTCAGAAGAAGTTAAGGTTTGTGGCAAAATGGTTTTAGCATAATGGAGGTCGGGGTGCTGCTAAGCATCGGTCTTAAGTCAAAGTGAGCTGGTTCAGGGTTTTTTAGCATTGAGGAGAATTTGTTCATAGTGCAAGTCCTTTATATATTTATTCAGAAAGTGTCTTTTACACTGTAACCCACCTTTGAGCTTTTGTGTAAAACCATCTGACACGGGCCAAATGAAGCAGTGCCTTTGGATGTCTTATATGTCAGGGTCTCATATTACACACCACATATTATCCAAATATCTGACAACTATTCAGCGTCCAGGCGGTGACCCGTCAGGGTCAACAAAGATTGCTTGTCACTGTTCCTAGGAGAGGGTGAATATTCAGGCATAGTAGGGAAAAGCAGTCTGTGACAGCCTGGGTACTCTCGAGGCATACAGAAAGTGCTGAGTGCGGCTGTATCCACTGACCCGACACAGATAGTGGGGATCAATGTGCAGCAGCCCTTCTCATAGAACGAACAGGATCTCAGGGGAGGATCGAGGGCGAGGCGAGAGAGAAAGAGACGTGTAGGGCTATGAGATGGAGATCCCGAAATAGGATTATATCATCTTCTGTGCAGGAAGAGGAAATGGCCATCCTCTTAATTCTTATTGGATCATAATGTAATGCCATTTACGTTTTTCCTCTGAGGCTACATAGTTTAATGGCTATGTGGAAAAAAAGCAATTACTGCATGCAATGAGGTATGCACGTTGGATCAGTTAAGGGCTCCCAAGATCTTATGTTGTCGTGTCAATGGTGTCATTTTCCACGTTCATGAGAGTGTTGTTTTTATAGAACTTTGATTTTTCTTCTTCTGTGATTCACGCAAAATTAGAGAAACAAGGGTCGCCATTTAATGGAGTTACTAAATTTGAGCACTAATTGCTGACCTTTGTCTGAGTCATGCTGCCAGTGGCCTTGAGGGCTCGAGCAAGACAACCATAAACGTGAACTTTGCTGATAAAAGAGGCTCTTACATGCCCTGAAGCTGGCTTTACAACAGATACTGTGACACACAAGCACACACATAATACAGCATATAAATGCATGGAAGCGTGCTCATACACATGCTGTATGTTTTCATACACTCACACCACTGCGCACGCACGCACGCACGCACGCACGCACGCACGCACACACACACACACACACACACAGAGGGCGTACACTCCCACATATGGTCCTGGCTGTTTTCAATTTGTACCCCTGCAGCACTGCCTGAGGTCAGGACATTGTGGTCAGTTGAGCCATTAGACATGAAGTGTTGTTCAGTTCCAATAAAAATGGACTCACAGCCTCATCAGATTGCTTTGTACAACATCAGCGCCTTCATCCAATAGTCAAAAAAAAAAAAGTCAAAAACCCAACCTCCCTTAACACAATTTTCATCAATCATTCAAAACCAGTGCAACATTGCAAAGAAATCTGTTTCTCTTTGTGCTATGAATTTTGATTTTGTATTTCCTTAAACACTCTCATTCTTCATATCTTTTCTTGTGCTCTGCGACTCTCGCCTTCGTCGCTTGTGGTTGTTTGCTTAATTTGATTTGATCAATGAATTAAAAATAAATCTAATGTTCAGATTGAGAAGTTGTAAATTGGAGATGCAAAGTTTGCATCAAAAGCAACATAATGGTAGAAATCACCCAAGCTGTTATTTTCTTGTAATTTATTATTCTTTTTTTTAATAAAATGAGACACGTTAGACCTCCTGGGATTTCTCACCAGTGCCGGATTCAATACGAGTAGCTCCTTGTTTCCCTCTCCCCTCCACTCCATGCTTTAACCACAATAGGCCTGACCTCGTAGCCACTCTTTCCTGTTTATCCCTGGGGTTTGTCCTGAAGCTTGAATAGAGAAATAAGTAAGCTTTTCTCTGGTACATTACTCCACACTGACCACAGGGCAACATCTTTTTGCTAATGTGGTATTAACACAATGCTTTATTAGATATAATATTGGTGTTCCATCAACTAAAATTCAATAGACGAGTTCAAGTGGCAGAAAAACAAATTAGCCTTTTAGCTTCCTGCACCTTGCATTTTCCTGGAGTAGATTATAGTATGTTTTACAGAATCTCATGTATGTTGCTAATTTGATGGAGCAAGAGAGACTGTTTGGTATTATCTCTCGTCTGTGCAGTCACCCTGCAGGGCCCGATGTGCAGACCAAGTCAAGGGCTAATTGCATGAGAGAGGCAGCAGCTGAATTCAATTTCTAAAGCACCTTAAGCAAGTGCCGTTGCTTACTTGCAAAGCAGTCCAAATGTGCGTTTGTGCTTGGGTGCTGCTGGAGGATGGGGAGGCATGTGAAATAGTCTGTACCCTGGATGTGTGGGCGGAGGTACTTAGTATGTGAATATTTCAGTGGCTGGTGAATGTGATTCTTCAAGATGGACCCAGTCACCCCACACTGATATTGTCAAAAAATCACTGGGGCCTCTTGCTGAAATTCAACACAGCAGAATGCTGTGGCTAAGGGTCTCACTGTCATTACTGCACATCTTTTTTACTATCTGTCTGTCGATGTGCTTTTTCTTCATTGGTAAATCGGCCTCAATGCAACAGGCTGGAATCTAATTTAGCTCTTTGTAGGCTCATTGAAGACAATAATATACTGTCAAGTGCCCTATTGTCAGCCCAGACTCATTTGTGGTGTGGTCAGTGGACTGTGCTATGGTCAAGACAATCACTTAGGTGGTGTTAAATGAATGACAAACTAGCAGAAAACTGAAAAAAATAAAACAAAACTAATTAAAGTATGCCACAATACTTCAGTACATTCTAGCATTGTGCCTCACCTGAAAAGATTAATATAGTACAAAAAACCCTGCATATGTTTGCCCTGAAATCATTGCATCTTAATTACAACCAGACGACACGGTCGTGTAGTAAAAGCTTTAATGAATTCGGTTTGTGATAATCAATTAGGTTTCAAATGAATTTGTCATTGTCAAATTTTAATCTTCCTTTCGTTTCGTCGTCCTATTGTGTTTTCCCAGCAGATGCTATGATGAGACATCTGTTGGCATGCCCCCTCCTCATCTTTTTCTTTCTTTTCTCTAAGACTCTACTGTCATCGAGATGCACAATGACTCCAAACGGGCATCTGGCTGCCATTAACATTAAACAAACAGTTACTCTCTGATTCACATGGCTGTACTGTGGTGCTGAGGGACAGACACCCACTGGGAAATCACCCAGGAGACAGAAACGGGTCGGGGAGGATGGATGAAGAGGTGGGGGAGGCAGAGAATGAGGACTTTAGGAGGACGAGATAGGGGACGGTGCAGAGTGGAGAGATGGAATATGAGGCAGATAAACTAGAGCAAAAAACACTGAGAATGCCACGTTAAAGTAGCGACAGACAAGAGCTGGGATGAGCACGAAGATCTCCCATCTTTATTCAGTGCTGCTGAAAATACTGACAAGATGGCTGCTGCCATGTTGAGTGCAACACTAAGTCTGTCCGTCTGGCTGCTACTGCTGGTGCATCTATAAAGCTGCCATTGATCCCCAGCCAAGCCATTTGCACAGACAATTAACACAGTGAATGTTTATCCGCTGCTATAGCTTGTTTCCCTGCAAACCACTGAGAAATCACTCTTTCTAACTCCCTAATGTGGCATGAGCATGAGAATTCTTTAAGTATTTTTGTTCTGGTCGGTAAATCGTTTCCGAATGAGATTCATGATGTTGTTGCTGGACTCACTTCTCTGCAGACAAAGTCCAGGAGAATCTGTGTTTGTGTGCTTGTGGTTGCTAACCCCAAGAGAGGTGCCCTGCTGTTGCATGTCTGGAGAATTTCCATAACTAAAAAGCTCCGTATCTGTGAGAGAGTGAGAGGTTGTACGCGTGAGTTGGGTTTCAAATGTTGAATATTGCTCTTCTTCTAATGTTGTGTGACCTTTCACCTTTAAAGAAAGCAGATTCTGACCACATCCCTGCTACAGCAGATGACCTTTTCAAAGGACGACTTGTTTTCTACTCGGTATCGCCTTTGTCAGCCATCATTACACCATAATCCTTAAAATTTTCCCGTCCGCACTCACTCCATCACTGTCTGCTCCTTTCACTGCTCATCACTCCTCCGCCCCCTCACACACACACACAGACACCACATTCACCTCTCTGCCTCCCTGTCCCTCTCCTGTGAGTGGACAGAAATGAAAGGATTATCGTGGAAAGGGTGTGCCGTTGTCATTAGAGATTGGACAAGTGCTCTGTGCATGCTCGTGTCTGTTGCTCTCAAGGGGGCCCAGCACGGAGCAATAAGCAGAGAGAGTCTGTCCTTGTCAGTCCTGTAATTACATTAAAGCTCATGTAATTCTTGGCCCAAAAAAAAAAAAAAAAAAAAAAGACAAGCCAACCATCGTCTGCTTTGTGGAAAGGGACAGGGACGTGTGTGTGTGTGTGTGTGCATGTGGGTACACGTGTGTGGGGTGTGCATAAGTGTGCTCACTTGTAAGAGAAGTGACTTTATGCTGGTGCTTTCCTGTGTCCACACACACAGTTTGAATCTGAGTGCCAGTGACTATGTGTGTGTGTGTGTGTGTGTGTGTGTGTGTGTGTGTGTGTGTGTGTGTGTGTGTGTGTGTGCCTTTGCATGATTGCAGCAGCATGCAATGTGTACGATTGTAGCATGCGTGCATCCTGCTCCCAGGGGTGGATGGCACTTAACACTTGCTCCCAGAGGGCAGGTCGGTTGTCATGGCCGCAGCTGGGGGGATGCATGGAGAGGCAAGCAGGTGCCACAGAAGAATAATGGCCTTTCTTGTTCTGTCTCTGTCTTGCAATGACATACTGTACACCTACATCTGTACAATTTTTTTTTTCAGTAGTTTTTCAATTTCACACATACACTCACTCCCCATACAAACACACACACACACACACACACACACACACACACACACAGAGCCCCAACCAAATGCAAACAAACATGCATCCCCGTTGTGACTGCTCAACAGAAGGCACCGGGGCGCAGCTCTGCCCTACCTAACGTTTTGTCAAATTATGGAGGAGAATTTACTCATTTCATCTACTTTAGACCGCACAGCTCTCTTTGTTCCAATAAAAGTAAAACAGATGGTGACTGCTCTTCAAAATCCTTTTCTGTGCTCAAATGGTGTTAGAATGTAGCTTATTTAGACACTCATTTCCACTCACTACTGACGATTTAATGTACTGCAGGTGTGCTCTAGACAAATACAACACACATTCATGCAAGAAATGCTGCAGGAAATTCCACCTACAGCCTCAGCAGAGCCGCTGGCCTGCAAGGTGAAATGTTCCAGTGGTACGCACAGCAGTGGGCCCTGTAATCGAGGCTTTCCCGCTGTTAAAAAGCAATTAAAGAATGCCATTAAACTATCAGGCAATAAGTTGAAAACTGAACTGTCTACATCAAAACTAAGACTTTTTTTATTTCATTACCTCGTACAAACTGTCACGATGGGTACACTCGAAGCAATTCCAATTATCACACACTTCCACTTCCTTGTCTTTTGTGTAACACGTAGGTTTGCTTTTCGGGACATCAGAACAGTGCTGTTACTCTTTCCTTCTCGAAGAGGAGATGCTCAACTGAAGGAGTGATTATTCAGTTTCAGTCACACCGATAAGGACCTTCATGAAGCACCTGTCGGAAGCGCAGCCGTCACAGTTATTATTTTACAGAAATAGACTGTTGGACTTAATACATTAAAGCTTCCTTGAGCAATATTTCATGCTTTTTGTGCTCATCCAGCTATGAGGAGACAAACTGTCAGCTCGTGTTTTGCTTGTCCTCTTCTGGGGTGTGTGCCATTTACATTTTGTGGTCATCAAACACTGTAATCCTCTGCGTGCTTTCCAGTATTTTCCTGGTTTAACTGACTGCACACTGACTGTATGTACAGTGATTGTCTGAAATTGTAACTATTGTGATTTGTTGCTGGTAGTGGGCCCCAGCATGCGTCCATGGGGCACGCTGCAGCTCTCTGCTCCAGCAGCCTCTGATATACATCAGACCTTTGTCCATTTGCCGCCCGCTCGTAGTGGCTACCACTTCCCCATCCGTGATTGCTGGGGGCTGTTAGCGGAAAGCAGTTGGTAAGCCCATTGTGTGCCAAGAGCGATAACAACAGACAGTAGAATCGCAGATGTAAACTCCACACATACACACACACTCCCTGCCACACTCTCTAAGTGCCAGTGCACGGTAGCGGTGGTATACACATCTGTCATGCCCATCCAAAGCAGGCAATCATGCCACATGCGATCACAAAAGGCTGTGCAATGATGATAAGAGATCATTTGCAACCAAGCTCTATCTGCTGTGGCTCAGTCCTAATCTTTTGTGCATGTATATATGTCTGTGTGTGTGTGTGTGTGTGTGCACGCGCACAAGTGTGTGTTTTCATGAACAGATAGTTGGATAAATGGATGGCAGAACAGATTAAATTGTGCTTTCTTATGTTGTCAGTGGAATTGTGTTTTTTTTTTTTTCAGTGAAAAAAAAAAACCTGATAACACCCAGGAGTGTGTTGCTTTTTTTTTGTAAACTGTCCCAACTCCATTCGGCAAGCAAATCCCAATCCACACAGCCCCAAACACACACACACACACACACACACACACACACACACACACACACACACACACACACACACACACACACACACAACCATATATCCACCCAACCCCCCTAATCCATCACACACAGAAGTAGCAAGGCTGTAAATGTTCCTCTCAACTGTTCTACATGTTGTAATGAAGTGATTTCTCTTTGTTAATATATCAGTAAACAAACCGTGTTATAGGCTACAGAGCAGCAGTTGTGGCTGTAAAGAGCAGTTGGTGTTACTGTGCCTGCATCAGACTGTGGCTGATAGATGGGATGGGGTCCTGATTGGGGGGGACCTGCATCTTTTACTGCCTTCTTTATGGGGAGAAGAGTGTACACTTATGACTTGACCTGCTGTCTCCTTTTACTAGTCAATCTCTTGCTATGCACACACACACACACACACACACACACACACACACACACACACATCAGCACATGTGTACATACAAACACATGCATACTCAGTGCATGGTTTTCCCTGAAGGACTGTTACCTCTCATGGTTGGTCGCAAAAGGCTTGATACAGGGTCGATTGGTCAACAAGCCAGAGGCAGCTGATCTGATGACCAGGCAAGAAACTGCTGGAGCAGCCTTGTTGCTAAATGGTGTGATGAAAACTAACATTGTAGGTACAGTTCCCATGAGATGCAAGGCCCTATAAATCAAGTGTTCATTGAAGTTTGATTTCCATTGACATTGGACCTTGTCTGGTTAACAGAATGCAGGTGATTGGGTGTTGTGCTGGAGCTGCATGCTCAGTAATGTAGAAGAATGGTAAAAAGAGATTTCTGGTAGTGAGGCTGAACGCTACAGATGTATTTAATTTCATGCCAAATGCTCTATGTACGTTTGATCAAATCTGCATGGTGCAGCTAAAAAAAAAAAGAGCAAAGCTGTCCAGTTGTTGGCGTTTGAACAGAATAGCAGGCAAATAGCATTTGAACATTAATCTGGGGATAGGAGCTCCACTTTCTCTGTACTCTCCAGCTCTCCTGTACGCTCCCGCCACAAAGCACAGGTGTTACTGTGTTCCTTTATTGCCACCTGGGTTTCACAACCATCAGCAGTCTGAAACCACGCCATTAAAGAACCATCAGCATGGGCTCTTGGGCCCATTTCATCAAACTTGCGGCATGCAAACTGATATTTGTGATATGCAATCACTTTTTTTTGACATGTCACAAATAAATTACAATCTCAAGACACAGCAGTATCCCACACTGAAGGAGGCAGTCTTTATTTAGAAAGTCATTCCTCATCAGATCATATGTTGTAGACTTGTTGTACTTTCTGATGAAAAGTATGTGTTCTCCTTTTTCTCCCAGAAGTTGGAAAAAAAACCCCTCATACTTTGAATTTTGGGGACTTGGACAAATGTCACTCTGGGACATAAACGTGTTCTGACTCATTGTCCAGGCTTTTCTCTCCTCACCTCAAGAGAAGAGAAACTATTTGAAACATGACATTTTGAAAGTTTTACCTGACTTTTGCACATCAAAACACAGCGCACTGACAGCCATTTCCATTGCATTGATTTCTAAAGAATTCTTAAAACGTTCAATCTGGAAATCTTGGATCATAATTGACATGTTGAATAGAGACTGAGGGGATATATTTGGTATAATCTAATAATCCTCATCTCAGACGGTCTTATCTTGGGATAACACTATTTACATGATTAGATGCTCTTACTTTCATGCTGATTTCTTGCCTCCGTCCAAATGCACGACAGTCTTTGCCAGAAAGCAGCTCCTCTGTTCATGTAGCCCAACTGTGGGTATTGATTTCATGGCTAAAAACAGGGTGATGGCAGAATGCCTGTTTAATTCTTCCTTTTTGGGAAACATCCAAGAACAATTGATGCCACCCTTTTCCTAAAAATGGGCAGCTTGTTGACAGTGTGGATCCAACTGCACCTGAATTTCATCACTTACAGACCATCACTTAAATTCTATTTTCACTTGATTTTTCCATAATGTGATGTTTCATGGCCACAATGGGATGCTTGAGGAATGCACTCTTGGGGTTTTCACCACTGCTGCCAAAAGATACTGGCCATCACTTCCACTGCTAGCCATCATTTATTAAACCTTTTCATTATATTGGAAATTCCAAGGTAAAAGACCACCAGGGGAATGAATGTCACCAGCCATATTAAGCCACTTCAACACACTATATAAGATAGATAAAGCAATTAAATCACCAAAGTAATGTATACAGTATATTGAGCTATAGCAGCGATAAGAGAATGATGGCCAGTTTGTCTTTAAAACAACCTGTGTTTAGGGGGAAACCTCATTTTATAGTATAGCAAGAACATCCTTGCCATGTATCATTCCTTCTTTTCGTACTGTGATGGTTATTGGCCTTTCGCAAGCTTTTATTGCCTTGGTCGTCTTTGATTGATGTGTCCAATGAATGGGGGAGCGCTGGTTGGACTGATGACACCCCAAGCTGTGAGAAGGAACGATGCCTATCATGTTAATTCAATAGAAAGCAGTTGGATAGTGAGTGAAATTTCATTATCCCACGTATAGCAGATAATTCCAAGGGCTATCTGGATGGATGGAGGACATTACTCCTGGGGCGTATTCATATCAACATTTATATTCACATAGACAGAGCTATCACAAGCCTGTGCAGATGTAATTGTCAACAAGCTGTCTATTGGCCAGCATGGTGTTAGGCTAGCAGTTTCTCGATCTGATGGAAAGGACACCAACAAAAGCTCCACCACCTGTGAAGTTCTTGATTTTGCAGAAGTTAAAAGCGTAAAGTTTCAACTCAAATGCTAATTTTAAATGTCTGCTTCCTGGCACGGCTTTCACTTCTATTTTACAGGCTCTTGAAAAAGGAAAACCAACTCTTGTCCACACTGAAATACAGTCCATGCTTCGCTAATTACTACCCTTATTAGTATTCTAGTGGACCATTAGCAATTAGCATAACCATTAAAACCAGAAGGCTCTCCTGTGGGAGGAAATAGACAAGAAAAACAGAAATGAGCCTAAAATGTATGTTTTGAGCCATTTTTACATGGCTGTTTTAGTGCAATTGTGCTTCCACCTTTTGGTCTTGACAAATGTGTAAAGAGTCCTTTGGCTATGCAGTGCTTTCTAATGTATGTAAATTGTGTGTAAAGGGGGCATCAATTAGAGTTGCCGGTGTGCACATGCTGTGCATTTATTCATGAGGGTGATAAACCTGCTAATTGTACCAGAGACGTCCATTGTGGTTGTTGTTGGCGGGATTAATGTAAACACAACTAGCAACACGGACAGTCGTGATCTGCGAACGTAATGTCGTGGCTGTGATCACGGACCCACACACTCCACATACAAAGGTATGCGGATGTGAAGGGATGAGTGTGTGCTTTAGCGTGTCAGAGCAATCCTCTGAACTTATAAAAACACAAGACACACAATCCTGGGGATGTGTGCATGAATATTTAAAGATGGCATGCTAAACAATCCGGCACTGACCTGTTGCTGGATGCATTCTTATTGAATAAATGAACATGCCTCATATTTACTACATCAGTGCTTTTAAGATGTATGAATCAGAATTATACATGGTCCCTGGTGGTTTTTGGAAGCCTCCTTCTATATAAATATTATCTGTATGCCCTGACTCTGCTGCTCTGTGCTGTTGACTTGTCCTCACACACAGGGGAGCTTCTATTGATTTCTAGAAGGCCTTCACGCTGACTTCTTCAGCTCACTGGAATCACAATTTCAGGATTGGGCCTTCCATCCCTTGTTGCGTGGAGCATCCCATTTTCCCTGATCTGTGCCTTCCTTAACGTATTCAGCTATTTCCCTTCGTTCCCTGCCTTGTTTTATTATTTTTTTATTTTAGGAATTACTAATTGCAATTGAGTTATTTTATTTATAGCAAATTTTATTCAATTTGACAAGATGAACAAATAAAAAAAGAATAGAAAATACCAAATGAACATTGTCATAATAATAATAAACACAAAATAAATTTATTTTGTGCATGTGTTCTTAATCCCTAGACATGACACTTATCATGAATGAGCAAAGCAGCAAAATGACAGGAAAAAATGCTTCTGAAAACATTAGGACTGAAATGTTTAAAATCTCGCCGTATTAAATTATGTTGTCTGCATGTTCTCGTCTCCCACTCGTGCTGTCAGTGGCATCGGCGGGGGAATCGGTGTTAGCTTGGTTGTTCCTCAAGGCAGATTGTGTGACAACGATGGCGAGGGGACCGTAGGGTCACGACCATTCTTCTTTCTTTGATAGAGGGCAAATGTAAATGTCAGCGACGTCTGAAAAAGAAAGGTCTTCTAGTCTCTGATGTTACACAGAATAAGCTGTGACAGATGGAAAAAGCGTTGCAAGCTACAATTTATGGAGGCGAAGCTGAGAGGAAGAGTAGTAATACTAGAAGAAGAAGAAGAAGAAGAAGAAAAAAATGAGGAATCCCGTAGTAATATTTTTGTTGATTTTGTGTTGATCAGCTAGTTTTATTGTTATAGAAATATTACTACCAGAGAAACTGTGGATGTTATGTTTAAATTTAGAATCGTTCACCAAATTGATGCTTTTCAATAGAAGCTTTTGAAAGAAACTCTCATCAAGATCATCAACGTTTTAAATAAAGTAAAAATCCTGTAAATCTACCCTGCTCCTATTTTCTGAACGCTGTGTTAGCCATTGATTTCTATGCAAATTTTCTATCGACTGAACACTATTGATCAGTCATGGTTTCCCCTAAAAGCCTGAGTTCACATGTATGACCCTTGATAGCGCTAAAATGTTGATATCGGCAATAAAGAATCAATAAGATACAAGAAATATTTTGATGATCATAGATTCTGAAACAACAGCAATTTATCATCCGTTCGTCAGCATCATGGATTTCTTGAGCTCATCGTGGGTTTGTGGAAGTCTGAATTTGTTTTCTTATAATACACAATGAAAAAAAGGAATTGCAAATCTGGAGAAGAATATTCCCATCCATATCTCTCAAATCACAGAGGAACTACAGCTCGCCAGTCTGAACATATCAAAGAGGAAAGCTTTGGCAGAAGTGTCATGTCACAGCTTCCTCCCTCCACAACAAAGGCAGACCAAGAACAATGTTAGCGCATACTTAATTCATTTATTCATGAGGGTAATTGAAATATTAACGCAGCTGGTTAGACACTGGAGACTGAATGTCTTCAGTGCTCAAATCCCGCTCAACTCACCAAGGAAATCCTGTTTTATTTACACATAGAGTTCGTCCCTCGCATCATCATCCCCCTGTTCGATGGAAGTTCCCTGCACATCTTTTTTAATATGGTGGACTTGCGAAGAATCTTTTGATGAGTTAATGATATACATATTTGTTCTGTGTGTAAATTCCCTGTAGTCAGTGAGATCTGATGTGTTCTTAATGTGAGTACGCCTGAATAATTCAGACGCTGAATAAGAGAATGACATTGTGGCGAAAAGACAAACATGAAGAGGGGGAGAAAAAGGAGGAAATGAACAACGTGGTGGATCAATAAGCAGAAAAACGGGAGAGGAGAGAGGAAAATATTCCACGTGAACAAGGTGGAGAGAAAAAGAGGATTTTGGGAGAGGGAGGAGGGAAGCACAGCCAGACGACAGCTGGATCTGACTGGTGCAAACACAACCTGAAACCATGTTTACCCCCCTTCTAATGACGTGCTGGAAAAGGTGTGTGCAATGGCAGTCAGACAGAGGCGCAGTGTTTCTGTATCTGTGAACAGTTTGTTCTGCTTCCACCTCTCATGCACGTGGCTTTATGTTCATGTACCTCCATTTCTGGATCTCTCTCTCTCTCTCTCTATGAGCCATTATGTGAGTTGAATTGCACTCATGCATCTCTGCGTATTGTATGTGCGGTTGTGTGCACGTACATGCCTCCGAGATAGTCATTTGGGGTTGCTGGCTGGGAAGCGAGAAGGAACATGACAAGTGTGTTGTGGGGTGTTCTCAGACTGTTGGGGGGGGGGGGGGGTAGAACAAGCCTGCAGAGGATTGGGGTGGTGAGGGGCGAGGGTTGGGGTGCTGGGAGGCCATGTGCTGCTACTGTCACATGTCGCGCTTGGCACGGTAGTGGGCGAGTGGCAGGCGGGCGAGGAAAACACCACCCATCGCGAACTGTGGTTGTGGGGGCTGGGTGAGCAGGATGGCGGTGGAGCTGGCGCTTCTTCCCCAGGCTTTATCAAAGGGAAAAAAATAAAACGCAGAGAGATAGATCTGCCACCAACAATCAGAATAGTAGCACACTCTCTGTGTGTGTGTGTGTGTGTGTGTGTGTGTGTGTGTGTGTGTGCGCGTGCTCTCCACAGAGAGAGAGAGAGAGAGATGCAAACATCGCCTACATTGAGTTTATGCTGTATGGACATTATGTACACAATCACCTATAGTGACAACAACATGTCTGAAACTTCTTCCTCAGGTGTATTAAAAGAATTCTGAAACAAGACATTTTATTGAGCGCTTTGTAAATGCACTTGGACTGATTTCAGGTTTGTGTTGAGATAACATCACTGAGGTCACAACTGGACCTGGGCTCCAGCCTTTTGGGTTTACAGTCCTTCTGTGCACACCCTCTCAAGCTGAACGACTGAATGAACGCCCTGAAGCCATTCTTGCTTTGGTTGGTGCTGACTGGTACAGCAGGTCTTTGTAATTCAGAGGTTGAGCAGCTTTGTGTCAAGGACCCATTTTGCATTTAGCTCCATCACTCAATTAAGACCCAGTCCTGACTCACTGCTTCTAAAAATCCTCCACATAGGATGACGCTGCCATAACCATTCTTCACTGTAGGGATGGTACAGTATTACCCAGTTAATGAGCACTGCGTAGCATTTAGCATTCAAATCACAGTTCAGTTTTTGGCTCTGAAGGCCAGAGACCTTTCCTGTGCCATTAAAGCTGCGGTAGGTAACTTGTATAAATGTAATTTTTTGTCATATTTGCTAAAACTGTCCCTATGCCCAGACAGCAGTGCACGAAACATGTAATCTGTGAATAAAAAAACAAAAAAAAAAACAGCTCCATTTGTCCCACCTACTGCGATTTGCAAGAATCCTCCGCGCCCGACACAAAACAACCAATCAGAGCCAGAGGAGCGTCTGAGGCAGGGCATGGGAGGGGGAGTGACGAGGAACTTGTGTTGGTTCAAATTTTCAGGCTAAGTCTGCTCTTTTCTCGATCGTACCTACTGCAGCTTTAAAACCCCATTAGCTTCTTTTTAGCTACTGTACTGAAAAGGTGGAGTGAATGGAGCACTGCAAACGTGGATGTTCTCCTGGCAGGTTATCCCATTTCTGCAGAGGAATTCTGACACTGTTATACTGCTCATTAGATTCTCAGTCACTTCCCTGTCCAGGCTGGTTAGCTGCTGAGGCTGGCTGGACTGGTAGCTCCACATGTTAGTGCTTCCAGATATTACTTTACACAGGAATCCAGCCGTTTGGGGACTTTGTAAGGATAGGGCCGGTGATATTCTGTATTTGTTTTTCTTATTGTCAGCAAATGGTATGAGAAGACCAAAACAAACAACTAATTGATAGAAACAAGGATTGCCTGTGTATCCAAAGCCTGAAATGGCTTATTGATCTCTGTCATATACCCTCATTACTGCCTTAAAATTATTAAAGTAAAAGAGCCACGTCGCCGCACGGGGTGACGCAACTATAATGAAATGTGCATTAATCTGCAGCTGAAACGGAGGCACTGTTTACTGCTGTTTGAGTAATGATGTTTTAGGTAATTACTTTGCCTTTCTAAACAATTGAAACAATATATTTGTGACCTGTTTTTTTTTTTTAAGATTTACATGAACAAATGAGCTTGGAACTGACCGCCACGGACAGAAGTGTTGAGAGACTGATGAATTGGTTGTGGTCTTTTCATGGGTTCAGTCGACAATAAGAAATATATTAAAAAAACAAAACAAAACAAACACCAGTAATGGTACAGCAATTAATTTTTACCCTTCCCTGCATCAGTTCTGTCCACAGAAGGGCTGGGTGAGAATTCAGTAATCATCTTTCAGAGGAGTCATATTGTGACAGTTTGAACATATTGTTTTCTCGCTTTAACACAGTTTTGCTGTTTGAATTAATGATTTCAAACAAGCTGCTATTAAAAAGTGAAATACTGAGCAGTTATTGATTTTTATGCAAGAATCTTTGAATGTAAATCATTACAGCGGAACACAATTCATTGGACAGTTCTGCCTTCATTTGTCATGCTGGGATGTGTATTGCTACTGGATGAGAACGTTTTTCTGCTTTGAAATCGGCTGTGAACAGTGGGACCATTTTAACCGGTGTGGTCCTTCCTAAATGATGTCCAGTCTCATTCAGATCACGAGATGTCTCAAGTCAGATCAAAGGAAGCAAGAAACATCTCGGCTCGGCGTCACAGCGAAGGGGGAATACATTCAGTATGTAAATGAATTGTCTCTGCATTTCAGATCCAGTAGAGAAATATCTAAAGATGAATGATAAATATAGAGCAAGAGAGGGAGCAGCGGAGAGACACAAAGGAGGAGAAAATTAAGAATACAGGAAGCATTTCTTCTCATCTCCAGAGGAAACGCGGCTGTTTGTGTGTGTTCATGTTCCCTTCAGTGTAATGTGATGTCAGTGTGCTCAGTGCATGCAGTTACATACAGAAACACAGGTTTCCCATGGGATCGCCTGCTTTTTTTTTTACCCATAAACATGCAGACTTGGCACACGGCCCACATGTCTTTGAGACCACCTCTTCCCCATCACCCTTCATGCCTGCTGCTTGATCCTCAAGGCAGCCAGCAATCCACACCTCCACACTTGTATTACAACATCCCTTGTTCCCTCTTTAATTTCTTCCTCCCCATCACTCTTTCTCCGCGTCCCCACCACCTCTACCCTCCGCTTGGTTGTGATGGATGTCTTCTGTGCTCAGCGTACGGAAGCCTGGAGGAAATATTCTGTCACGCATCATCATTATTCGCCCAAGGACGCTTGTGTTTAAGCCAGAGACCCTGGTGCTGTCATGTCCCCTGATTATTGTATAACAGATTGATTAACCCTCGAGTGGAAGCAACACTTTTCATCATGGTGGCAGGCTGCCACCACTCTCTGGGGTGTCACTTTGTAAATTTTTGTCTCTCTCTCGCTCCACTATGCATTAAACTTGTTGCACCATTGATTAACGCACCCACAAAATCAATGGCTTTAAGGTAATGCTTCTTTTGCTCACATGTGTCACAGCTGGAGGGGGTGACAGCATTAATAGCTCTTCCGCTATAAGTTTGTTCGTGGTGACAAGTGGACTGTGAGGAATTCCCGTAAAGTGTGCATTATTCATTGAGCAATAAATGCTACAATGTGTATGGAAAACATTGCTTAAGCTAAGGAATACATGCAAGTTGCAAATCTAATATCAATGAATATTATAAACCTTTTACCACATTAGAGTTTATTGTCAACACACACACACACACACACACACACACACACACACACACCGATCTGAGAAGGCCCCTGTTTTTGCCTGAAGACACAGTAAATTGTTTTAAATGCAAATTTAGGTGAACAAATTACTAAAATGTTCCTTTACTTCAGTGCATCACATGAATGTAAATCATAATGCATTTATAGCAAATAGAGTCTAAATTCTGAAGTCAACAAACATCAAATTAAAAATGCTAAATACAGATTAAAGATAGAGTATGTTTATTCACTGAGAAATCACACTACATCCAAGATATTTTAGAATGTGATATGTTAATCAGCAAGCGGGCACTGAGGGAGATTTGTTGTTGCTTGTTGCATGTCTGCACTCCTGTGCCAGGATTGAAAAGGGAGGAGAAAAAGAGATTTCTTGGATTTAATCTGCTTCTAACTTTTTCTGAACGGAGCATTAAACTGCTAGGAAAAGTCTGAGCGAGAGTCACTCTCTATCTAATCTGCTGATTTGGCTCTTGGCGAGATTAAGGGCTATGGTTTAGAATGAAAGAGAGAATAGCTGAGGAGATGAGATGACGGAGAAGGGTGGAAAGAGACAAGAAGGCAGAGAGGGAGGAGGGAGCAAAGCGGAGCTGATTAGAGGAGAGCGAAGAGAGAATTGTGCAGAAGCATCGAGATAAAGGAAATGCAGCAAAACACAAGGAAGAAAAGGCTCGTTCTGTCTTGATTGTCAGGTAGAATCCAGCAGGTTGTGCGCGTTCGTTGGGAGCCGTTTGAGGCGTGGTTTTGCTAATGATGGACGAGATGGTGCGTTAGTGGAGGTCACAATGTCCTGCTCTCATTTAATGAAGCTGTTGACAACACACTTACTCACAGTTCCCCCCCACACACAGCTGAGACATGACTTAATTCTACCCAATAAAACTGTCACTCGGCTTATCGTAACATCTTGCATTAGGGTTCATAATCTTGGTTATTTTGGTCATTACTGAGATCACGATTATTTTTAACATGATTACTCACTGATGGAAAGATTTGGAAAAACAAATAAAAAATAAGTGTCTCATCGTAATAATAATTTAATGATGTGATATATAATATTGTAAATATGAAGACTTACTTCATTTATGATGTGTGCTGTGTGTGCTTTTGGCTGCTCCACGCACTGGTGCCATAAAATGAGAGCATCATTGCAAAAGGCACAATAATTGTTTTATCTTGATTATTTTCTTTTCATAATCGTTAGAGGCCAAAATCATAATTGAAAATAAAATTTGATTAATCTCACAGCCCTGTCTTGCACATTAGAGGAGTGCAGTGCTGCTGCACTTAGTGGTGAAGGTTGATAGAAAGTGGCATGTTTTAAATGTTTTTCTTCTCTGCTTTCATTTCATTGTGCCACTCTTGAAACCAGTGTCGCAGCCCATAGTATGACAAGTGCTTGCACTCCTGTTTTCATCTTGAATAGCGAAGCCAGTAACTGATTTATCTTCAGAACAGTAATTATTACGACCTGCGACCGGAGATGGATTTCACTTGTGATATCTGAACTGAGTTGAGGGTCTTTGATTACAACTTCAGTTCTTCCTATTTCATCACTTATCCCACGTAGGCTGAACAGCTTAAGTTCACTCACCTCTTCCATTCTTTGAAATCCACACGGACTGATGAGCAGCTCTGTTTTTCATGGGCTATCACAGGGAATTTCTTTACACAAAAATAACATGAAAGGATATTCCCGGGATTTTCTATCCCTGGGGATCTGTAGCTGTAAGAACCTCCAGTCAAAGGTCTTCCCCCTCCTCATTTGACAGCCCTATTTGTCTTGCCTGGTCAAGCCTATTCATTTGGCTCTCAGCTGCCATAAGTACAGTAGTGGTACAGTTTATTTATAGCTCAGATTCAAAGCTCATTCTTCAGGCTGGCTAGCAGTGCTTGCGTGCAGTACAGTGTAAATATAGCATCTCTTCTGTGTCCCTCGCCGCTTTACATCATCTCTTAATTCTCTTTCTTTGCTTTGCCCCTGACACTGTAATAGGCACACTTGAATGTGTGAATATGTGCACACTTAAACTGCACATCTGTGCACATACGCACACTCAGCTCTCGTCCATACCCTGTAGCAGCACTGAAGTCTAATTGGGCTTTCTTTTCCTGTCAACTAATACCTTATATACGCATAATGTCAATGGCTCCTTGTGCCTTAACTTGACTTCCTCTTTCATCAAAACCCATGAGTGTGTTTAAAGAACATACGACGCATGTTCTCTCTCCATGCAATATGCCGGATGTGCAAATTGCAGCATGCGTAAAAACATGAATAATGGAAGTGTGTAAGTTTTCTCCCCTATCCCTCTCCAGCAAGGCTGTTTGAAGCATGGCTAATATGAAGTGTTTTTAACCTGCAGGGCTAAGAGAGAGGAAAGCTCTAATGAGCTGGGATTGCTACTAAAGTGTGTATTTTTGTGTGTGTGCCCGCAATCATAAATTTGCTCTGTGTGTGTTGCTGTGTATCTTGGTGTGCATGTGCCTGTTTCGTGTCCCTGTCTGTCTGTCTGTGTGTGTGTGTGTGTGTGTGTGTGTGTGTGTGTGTGTGTGTGTGTGCGTGCGCATGTGTGTTTTGGAAGACAGTAGAAGATGTCTCCTGCAGTGTTAAAACATGACAGTTATCAGGAGGGAGGTGAGTGTGTTTCTACCAAGCTTTAGTCCCAAGTTTCATTAACTCAGTCAGTATCCCAGAGCCACGTAGAGGGAGAGAGAAAAGACACAGCGAGAGGGAGAAGAGGGGGAGAGAGAAGGACAAAAGGGAGAGAAAAAGTAAAAATAAAGACAGAGGAAGAGTTTGTAAGATGGTACACGCACCTGAACCCAGCCAGAGGGGCCCTTTTCTGGCAGCTGAGGCTGTAGTTGTAGCACACACGCGCCTCAAATCCTTCCCACCTACACACACACACACACACACACACACACACACACACACACACACACACACACACACACACATTTCCTCCCATGCTGCTCAAACACCCAACAAGCAGGGCCCCGTTCCACACCAGTGGCTAAAAAGACGGGGAGCGCAGCTGACACTTGTGCCGAGGAGAGGAAGAGCAAACGCAGCCAGCTCCCCCTCCCTCCTCTCTCCTCTCTCCTCCTCGTCCAAGTGCTGCTGCTGCTGCTGCTGTTGCTTTTATAGTCCAGGCTCCTTCTGCAAGGCATTTAACATTTAATAGCAGTAATGCATGGCCCTCTCCTGGGCTTCGAGTCACAGCACTGGTTTATTCATCAGGCCTGACCAACTTAGCTGGAAGAGGATAGTCAGATTTGATGCCAGAGAGAGAGAGAGAGAGAGAGAGAGAGAGAGAGAGAGAGAGAGAGGGAGAGAGGGAGAGAGAGAGAGAGAGAGAGAGAGAGAGAGGTGGGTTAGGTTTCAGTGGTGTTTGTTATTCTAGTTATGGCTGCTGGGTGCACACACATCATTGCTTTGTCATGGTTTAGTTAGAGGGGGTAGACAATGTCACATCGTCTTGATTGCATTTAAATAAACTAGTATCAAGTCTTGGTTGATTTGTTTCCACTCTCACGTCACTTACTTGGTTTTACTCCTTCTGATCTGAGCTACACCGTCTTCTCCATCACCCTCACATTCCATCTCGCTCCTTTCTACATTTTCTAATTTTCCCTCCTCTAATTAACGCTCCTTCATTTCTCCTCATCCCCCTTCGTGTCCCCCCCCCCCGCCTCCTCTGTGTGGAGGAGGATGGGGAACTAGTGTTTTCTCATTAAGTTAGCAGGGAACTGTAGAGCACAACACTCTAATATCTGCCCAGATGCCCATTAGTCCAGCAGCTTGGCCCAACTGATGGGAACACAGATCAGAGGGCAGACAGTACAAGTCCCCACTGGCCCTGCCTGATAAAACATCCTGTTTCACTAGCAATGTCGGAATGGAGCAGTCAGTTGGTTGTGACGAAGCCACAAAAAGGCTGCTCCAAAGGGGCTCCAGAGGGGTGGGAAAATGTTTTCTTGTGCAGATTGTTAGGTTTACAGAATGGCTGACATAGAGTACCCCTCCCAAACAAGGCATGGCACTCATTACTGCAGCAGCAGCAGTTAAAACCGACTTAATTGTATCTCCGCTGTGGCAAAATACATTTAGTTTAGCAGGTTTCATTGTCCATCCCTGTGCATCCGCTGTCATCGTCATGATTTTAAGGCTAATATAAAAATATCAGAAAATGCTTTGACATATATCTGGCTGGCTCTTTTTCTAATTCCTGAAGTGTTGAATGTTTTTGTAGAATTCAGTGTGTTTTCACGTGACAGCAGAGAGATGGAGGGCAGGAAGCGAGGGATTGAGAGGGAGTGTGTGGAGGCAAAGATCAGTGGGAGTTGGCATGGTGAAAGGAAGTCAGCCGGGACCCCCAGAGCTGAGTGATTCACCACCAAATGAATAAACCACATACACACACACACACACACACACACACATCCGCGCACACATAGACGCATGCAAGCTGACACGCACACACAGATGTGCACATGCAGACAGACACAGGTTACGTTTTGGGGTTGTCAGGACACATCACTGTCAGAGCTTCATCTCCGTCCTTCTCTGAAAGGAGAGGACAAGCCTAAATTGGAGACGGCTCACACAGTCGGTTTTTCACTGTCATTCACTGTAATTGGTTCATTTCTTTGCTGTGTCTCTTCCACGACGCATGTAAGGGCTTTGAAGACTTATAGTCACTTACGTTTACATGTGGATGGCATCCCGCAGTTGAAGTTCGATGCATCTGTCGACACCAGCGTCATTTTTCTTTTTAGACTTTTCTTGTGTATTTTCCTGCTGGGAAAATCTTAAAGCCATTCTGCCGTATTTACAAGTGACATCTGGATTATAGACCATGAATCAACTGGCTGTGCTGTAACTCTGCGTCTTCAGTCTATTTTCTGCTATGTTATTCTCCTAATGTTGAGATTTGGATGTCATAACCATGAGGAAACAGAAGTGACAGGGGACATCAATCTTGCTGGAATGTTTCAATGATGACAAGATGAAACCAAAGTAAAGAAAACACACTGGCTGCAGACGCTGAGGTTTTTCGGCGTGTTGTGTAACGGGAGGCCTAGAGGGGCGTTTTCTGTAGGTACACGTGCTTATAGACAAACGCACTCATCTGAAATATTTGTATATGAGAAGACCAGTGAAAGAAAAGATTGATATTGATCCGTCTTTACGCCTCTGCGCGCGTGTGTGTGTGGCCTCGCATATTGAGTCATGCATCTAATTGTAGTTTCCCTTTTGGGACCGTTCTGTTCAGTCCAGTGTACAGTAGTCACATCTGACACGCAAATAAGGTGTGTGGCCGTCGTCGATCTCATTCAATGCTAGATCAACATGTGCTGGTTTCATGTCATGGAGCTGCCGCACGCTGTTCTCGCCACCGCGATCTGCAGCCTGGAAGCAATGGGCCCAGTGTCTAAACACTCATCATCAACCCTCCCCAAGCTCATCAGCTTTATCAGCCAGATTAGTTACATCCTGTTTTAGACAGCCTCTACCAGTATCCTCACTTGGTGTGCATGGTTTCTTCAGATATGCTGTATGGAGGTGCCTGAGGCTGTCTTTGATCTTCACTGGGATCGGCCTCAGTGACACTATAGAACACTGTAGGAGCCTAGAAAATACAAATACTCAGTGAACCAGAAGTGGAGCTTGTGTGCTGTGTTAGCAGTCGTCTGATTGTCTAATGCTAATGCACTGAATCACATTAACATAGCAAACAGCAGGCATTGAAGCACATGCACACAAATTCTCAGGCAGAAGTATCCCCAGACTTTGAATTTGTTATTACTTCATTTATATTATAATGCAAATAGTATCATTTAGGAGTAAAAATGCTTGCTGTCCAATGCAGAGCCCGATGGTTTCCACAATGCAGAAAATGGGCAGAATGACGGATTTTGATGAGAAATACTAATTGAAAAACGTGGATGCAATTTAGAAAAATCAGGGTTTAATCTACCTTCATGAACATTTTTCACAGCACCCAAGCCGAGTGAACAGAAAAAAATCTATGCTGCTATCTTTTGGTACACACACGTACACGCACACGCATGCGCGCACACACACACACATACACACACACACACACACACACACACAGAGTCATGTTGAAGAGGTCCTCTCAGAGAGAGAGAGAGAGGTGGCAGGCTGGCAAGAACTCATCACTTCAGCAAACTCTCAGAAGTGCAACCTCATCGGCAGATGCAAGATGGGAGTTTGTTGAAGACTTTGTGGCTTTATGCGCTGAGTCATATATTCTGTTGGAAAAAATGAAAAGACAACGTTTCTGGTCAAGCATCATGAAGTAGCCTCCGTCAGGCCCACTTACACGGTGTGTTTAAGCTGCATAAGGAGGCTGCCTGCAGAGGATCCATTTGATCAAAAATCAAAAAAAGAACTGAATTCATGGGGCTCTGTAGTTAAAAGCATTGATTCAATCTGTCTCTGAGCAGTTGGTAAAATAATTATATTTATTTCACTGTCATTTCTGCAGCGCTAGCACACTAATGTTTGCTCTAGCAAGCTGCAGAAGCATCTTTTTTTTGTTTGTTTGTTTTTGGTCAAATTTCACCAGTAACCAAAAGACTCCCTATGAAGCCAATCATATAGGCTGGCAGCATTGTCCAGAACGAGGAGCAAAATGAATGGCCTTAGAGCAACCATGTAGGGCTGTCATTCTCCATGGGCTGTCTGTAGTTCAGATGAAACTGTTGATGAAAAGAGCAATCCAAACTAGTCAGTGTGGAATAACAAAGAAACACTGAATTAAGCACAAAATGAGAAAAAAAAAAAAAAGAAATCAGTCTCTGAACCTGTGTTATCGCTTGACAGTGCAGAATGTCAGGAGTAGTCCCAAAGAAGTGTGGTAGTTGACCCCTGAAGACCAGCAAACTTCTCCGTGTGTGACTAATATTATTTCAGAGCAACAAATTGTGCTATCAGCATTTTTCAGCTCTTTTGCCCCGCAACAAAAAAAGAGCAACGGCACAGAAAATGCCATAACATATTGCATTGTTAAGACACGCTGCCGTGTCCGAAGCATGGCGTGGAAAGAATTATTCTAAAACTTTAAATTACATAATTCCTGAGGTGTCTTCGGCTGCCTCTTACAGTAAGAGCAGAACGTGTGTGAACGTACAGCATGCTCTTTAAAAATTGCCACTTTGGAAACAAAAGCATAAAAAATGTGGCTCAAACATGTCGGTCTATGGGTAGATGCAGCGATGCTTTATAAGAATTAGCTGTTTCAAAACAGATTTATTTATCTGTGTTCGGGGTTCTAAAAAGTATTTAGCTCAGTCAGCTGGAGCAGCTACAGTCTTTCCCTTCTGGCTGGCCAGCAAACGGGAGTTAGTTGGAACAGTGTGTTTACAAGTTTTGTTGGCCAACGCTCTGTGCTGCAGTCGCTGGGGCTTGGAAGGTACTGCGCTAGGACTGTTTGAACGCTGCGACAAGTTCACTGTGTGGACAAGACAGACAAACAGCTTGGACCGATTTTTGGAAAATACAGTTAATTTTCTGAATTTATATTTGCAGATAATACTAAATACATACAGAGCTCAGTTATGCCAAATAGATTGGTCACTTTGTCGTTTCGTGATGTCAGCTGATAGCCCGATGCTGTGACTGCCCCACCGGCCTACTGTGTGTGTGTGTGTGGTTGCCTCTGCAGTAAGTGGGAATACCTGGCCAGTGTTATTTAAGCCTGCCAGCTCAGACACCGGTGTGCTGATATCTTCACCAAGCTTCTGATTGTTTGTCCTTTTTAGTTTTACACTGACAACACACACCTCATATTAGCCATTGTGTTCGAACACCTTCATACATCACTGATACTGAATTTCACACCTCATTGCATTTATTATTATGATTATCTGCTTTGTTGTGGCTTGCGAGCTGGTCATAACAGTACCTTTAAAATGGAGGGCTGCTTTTTAGTCTTTAATGCAAATGAGACGGGAATTTATGGGGAAAAAACAGGAAATAACAAGAACAAAATGGAACTACAGGGCTTGTTTTCTTAACCATGTCATTTGCGGATACAAGTAAACCATTAACCGTATCATGAGCAGACATAATTGAAAATCCTTTTAGTAGAAATGGAAAAATCAACAATTTAGTGGACTTGAACTTTAATTAAATGAGTTGACTCATTTAACAAGAATGGATGGAAATTAATTAATTAAAAGTCCCCGAATAGCCCTCTCAGTCGAGCTACATGCCACTGCTAGCTATCAGAAACTAGCAGGAGATATTAACAAGCATAATCGGTGTACTTTGCTTTAGGCTACTATCTGCTGGTTAACTGAAATGTAATAAAAATCTATGAAATATTAGAGTAATATAATCAAAGCTTGAGAGCATGCAGTCCTTTGGCTCAGACTGCACTGTGCATGCACAGGGTTGGAATTTCACTGAATTGAAATTGTGCAAACATTTGAAATTTCCTCAAATTCCCTCGCAGATTTTTCACATATTTTCTGTAAATCCTAATCTAACCTTGTGCAGATCGTTCGTTTCACAGGGAGTTATGTCTTGATTAGTGAGTTGTCGTCTTTTGGCAAGTTTTTATTGTTGCTTATTTATAGAACAAGTGGAAATTATGATAGCAAAAATATACAGTTCTTCCCTGCATAATGTTACTTTAGAGAAATGACATCACACATCAAAGTCTTCTCTGTTAAGTTCTCTCTTTGCAGTCCATCATCTCAAGTACTGATTCAGGTATACAGATACAGATGGTTTTATTGAGCGGCATTCAGTTTCATTTTCATGCACACAAAGGCATTTCATTGATCCGTGTGTGTGCATATGTTTGTGTGTGAGAATGTGTGCGTGTGTGTGGAGTGGAGTGGGCTGCATAATGACAGTCATGCATCTAATTGCAGTGCCTCCAAGCGTTCGAAACCTTTCTAGTTATTTGCAACGAGCACAGTGGGAGAGTGTGTGACACACATTCAGCTCAGATTTATGATGAATTGGTTTGTTTAAAAATACACTGAACTTCCGCAACCGTGGAGAAAATACTGTAGCGTTCAGTGAGTTTGCTCTCATTCATCCTCGCTCATATTCTCCCTTTACCCCCCGTCAGCCTTGTCTTTCTCACGCACACACGCACAAACATGCAGATAAGAAAAGAAGCGGACACACGTCAGCGCGCGCTGCGTCAGACAAGGACGATACACACACTTAACACATGTACAAACACACACATTTTTTGGCAGCGGACCAGTTCAAATCTGCCAACGCCGCCACTAGAAAACCTTTCCTCCGAACACCGGTGAGACAGTTAACCCCTTCAACAGGTTTTCTGTTGCCATAGCAACATGCAGGCTGCAGGCTGACCGAGCGGGATGTGAGTGAAAAACCCATTTCCTTGGCGACCAGTGGAGACACGCAGAAACATCAAATGGTCTGCGTGTGCGTGCGCAGAAAGTGAATGAGCTGATGTGTATTTATGTGCCACGATCTCATCAGCGCACTTGCCACCCAGCTCTGGATCTCATCATTCCCACCAATGATGAAACAGACTGTAAGTAATGGGCGGGATTGCTCCCCGGTGATTGACAGGACTCTTTGTTCTGTCAAAGCACTTGACTCGCTCACACACACACACACACACACACGTGCACATCCACACAAACACAGGCGTCGTTCCCCTTGTTCCCCCTAATGACTGCAGCCCTCATTATCTACCAGCGGTTTGTGGCTGTGTGCGGGAAGGTGGAGACATGAAAAGAGAACAGTCTCATGCTCATTCTGCATCTCCGTGGATGAGCTGATGCGAGGAGAGTCGGAGAGAGAGAGAGAGAGAGAGAGAGAGAGAGAGAGAGAGAGAGTCATGAGCCAGTTCCCTCTGCATTCTTCTCTCCCATGAATCTGCCCACGCGGTGCCTTCCACCCACATCATCGCAGCAGTGATGGAACTTTTCTACCTCCTCCCTTTTTTTGCTCGTTTTCTCACTCTCTGCTCCTTTCCTCCCTCCCAGCCACACGCTCTCTCCCCCTTGTCTATCTGTCACGCTTCCTTCCGCAATTTGTGGCTCCCTCTCTCGCACGTTCTTCATTTGTCATTCCTGAACTTTACCATTTTCTTTCTGCCATTTTTTTTTTTTTGATTCTTTGTTTCTGTCCTTACATCCCACCCTCGCGCTGTCTTTTCTGACGGAGAGCAGGTTTTAAATAATTTCTCCGCCTGTGTGTGTGTGTGTGTGTGTGTGTGTGTGTGTGTGTGTGTATCAGCCATGTGCCTCCAAACTCGGGAGACCGCATGCGAGGTTTTAAGAGTTTCCACTGTCATTATAATATCATCAAAGAGTCCTTATGTTTGTCAAGTAAAGTACTCCTTGGTAAATTTGATTTAAGATTAGAAGGACCTGGAGATAGAGTTGTGACTGTGCCAGTGGAAGAGAGCCATACTCTTAAATCATCCGCAACTGCAGAATCTCTGCCTTTATAAATATTCCTGCGACTCAGTGAGCCCAGGCTTCGATACAATGGCACTGAATCCCTGTATTATTCAACAGATCCATTCCACCATCAGAGTTCTAGCATCATCTCCAGGGGCAGGTGAATGAGAGGGGAGCAGTTTTATCCGATCACAGCCAGTGGAGGTGCCTCATCAAAGGCCTTCTGGCCTGGCCTGCTCCCCTGGGGCATTGCCATCCTCCAGGAAACACATCAAACACATGAAAGAATAACCTCCAGAGTCACACTCCTTTGCCTCCATCGCAGCAGTCCGTGGTTATGATATTATGATACGGTAGTCATTTCCTGTGATTCTTCTGTTTTTTTTTTTACTTTAACTGATTTGCTGCTTTCAGATACAAAAATGCAGGAACAGTTTCAAGGAACTAAACCTGTTTGTCTGAGCAGTGCAGAAAAAACAGTACCTGTCCATTTGGACCACGCAGCAAATTCATAGGGATATCTCCTGCGCTCCATAACATATTCTACCATACTGTCACCTGCAGTGTGCTTTCCTACTGCCAGCTGTAGCAGACATCTACAAGGAGGGGGGCACAGATGCAGCCATCTTGGAGGCAGTGGTGCATGCCAGTGTCTGCCTGATGAGTTCACAGAGGAAGTAGTTCATCTTCCTCCACTGTTATTTTATTCATTACTGCCTGTCGGAGAGGGGAACAGACACACACATACGCTGAATACAGTGTAGGCACACATACACACAGGCAATCAGGGAGGCAGGTAGACAGAAGCACACACATCCTACCGTTTTTCTTTTTCTCTTAACCTCTCGTTCATTTGTTCATTATTTTCTTCTCATAATGGTTATTCTTCTTTATCAGCTTTATGCGTCTGCTATTTTTATGACATGTCACTTATGCTCATTACGGTTGCCTGAGGCACATCTTTAAATAGTCGCTCTGAAGTCTTCTGAGGATTAAATGGAGATACGAGAACCCTGGCTGCCGGCGATGGTGTGCTTCCGCTTTGTGTTTGTCTTTTGTTTTGTCAATTCGAGATGAACTGCTTCAGCCTAGTTGGTGGTGAGGGCAATTAGGAGTGAACCCCTGGGCAGTTGCTGTTGAGGATTTCCGGATTTTCTCATTTAAGTGAACGGCACATTTCAAATACACATGTGTAGACAAAGTGAAACGCACAGAGTCAAAGGTAGCAAAGCACAAAGGGGCAGCAGAGCGCTGCGTTCAGGCCCTGGAGGTGTAGTTATTTCGATGTTGCTCCTCGGTCTTTGTATGACACGCTGCGTGTGAGAGTCTGTTGGTTTGCTGGGAAAGAAAAGAAGCCATTGGGCATTGTAGAGTCAAGAGCGAAGGTAAAGGAGGGGAAAGAGTGTGGGGTTCTGTAACTGCCTGGTAGCCCATGCTTACCGGAGCTCAGCAACACTCATTAAGCTCTGCTGCCTGTGCTGTAAAAGTTTGGGAGATTCAAACTGGAGAAGACTCCTATCCCTCCCCCCTGCAGGCCAAAACAACCTCTGAATTAGACTATATCTCCCTGGCTTCCTCCTGAGATGGAAATAAGTTTTGATTTGCCTCCACTGTGGCCTGGCTTTGGGAGGCAGAAGACTGGTCTGTGGCCGTTTTTCAGGCCGATGCGCTGCAATGCTGCAATCTGGAAGAAGTAAAATAAAATGTTAACCTACCTTGCCTCATGAAAATGTTTTTTTTTCTGATAAAACCACTGTACCTGTGAATGTCCTCTGCCCTGGATAATCCCACTCAAAGGCACTTGTCTTGAGGATGTTTTGCTGGTTTGGTTAAGCCTCTTAATTATCGTAATGACAAACCAGTGACAAACCAGTTTCCTGGCATTGAACTTCTGTGAATGATTTACATTTTATCACCACATAAAAGTACTATTCTTACTACTATTTCAATTCCATTCGCTAATTCCTACCAGCAATCAAACACGTCATTTCTAAATGCAGCTGTTTTCATTGTAACTTGCACTGGGTTGGTTCAGATGCTGCTGTGTGACGTGTATCACACTCGTAGTGAATCGTTTATCCTTCAGCCACGAAACAGGCTTCAATGTAATGTACGCCTGAGAACATTATGATTACATCACTCTCACCAAAGCTACCAAACTCCATTTACAGAAACCCTAATTTTCTCATCGTAAAACACACTTCATTTAAACATCTTCCACCGTTCCATCAATCACCACCAACTCTGGTTTGGTCTAAATAAATCCTTCATTCACGAGCTGAGAGAGGAGCTGGAGAGAGGGCGGACATCAGAGAAGCAGTGGGGGAATATTGTCGAGTGTCGAGCTGGAGTATTTTCAAATTACTTGTGCGGGACATTGTGACCTGAGAGATTTAAATATGTTGGGCTTTCCAGATTTCCCACAGTTGAATTGACCGTCCATCAGTGACACACCAGGGAAGAATATCCAGTATGTTTCCTCTCTTCCCCTCACACACACACACACCAGCATCCCTTCTCTCCCCATTATACAGCCCTGCAGACTGTCTTAGTTGAGAAACTGAAGGTGGCTAACACTGGTTGATTTATTTATAAGGTGGGGTTCAATATTGGATTTAGGGCTGTCTGTAAGGCTCGCCTCTTATAGTCCATTCTTATTGACTGCAGTTGTGGTCTTCATTAATATTAGATTGTGACATTCTGACAGACACGCATTCCCAGAGGATAGCAGCAAAATAAAGTTTTCTTCTTCACCAAAACATCAGCACTTTCATCCTAACTTTGACAGGAAGCCAGGGATTTGAGGTTCTCGGCTGCAGTTTAAAAGAACGCATGTTTGAGAGGCCGAGCTGATCAGTGTGTGGAGCAAAGATTACAATTTCATCTTTGCTTTTTCTTTACGGATGTGTGTCCTGAGTGCATGCGTCAGAACTGAACTGGTTCGGTGAGAGTTTACCGTGAGCTTTTATTTATTCGGGATATACGTCTCCTCTACTGCTGCACCTCAACCAGCACCTCAGAAAAATCCCAAAAATCAATAAGGGTCATTGTGTAATAAATGATATCGCAGGAAATTTGAATGGCTTTGAGGTAAGAGTGTAACATTTCAGATGGTGGAAGAGATGGCGAGTGTTGAAGAGATTTATAAATAGCCTGGATAAATTGATTAATATTATGTAACGCTCATTCAGTCGTGCATTCAGAGCCTTCCTTGATGTGGTTTTCTTACATGTAATTTAGAATGGGTACTTTGCTGTCTTTTAAATTATTCAGGCACACATGCACAGGCACACAGAGCTCCCACACGCACACACACACACACACACACACACACACACACACACACACAGGAGCACCGTGATCCGTGATGCAGTCGCGAAGAGTCACTGGTGATGACTGTCACTTGTGGTCCCATGGGTGGCTCAGTGGTCAGAGATTGGGATGTAACAGAGGAAGACTATTATTGTGATCTACTCAATTATTCATCTATGAAAGAACTCAATACCCAGGGCGAGAGAGAGGGAGAACTTTGTGCTGACATGAAGCATAGCTGTCATATGCCCAAGCACAGATAAAATGTCCACCCGTAGTTTAATGTGACTCTCTCATAAATTAAGGGAGCAGATGATTCATAGCTCATTTGGTGAAGTAGTTTTTAATGTCATTTGTTCAAGGACAATGAAGGCATCTTATTTATGATACATTACATTTTAAGGTAAATTATGCGGGAATTGTCAGTTATTGTTTGTAAACAACCAGTTTTCAGTGCTCTCAGTCTGTTGTTTTCCTAGCTTCCGCTTGGATACGTGCTGCGTAGCCTACGGTCTGACACCTGGTCGCCACCTTTTTATAAAGTCCCGGCCTCACCTGCGCGTTGTCATTGGCTGGGGGCTACATACCCACTGCCCAAATGATGTTGACTTGAAATTTCCCAACCACAGTGAAAGAAGAAGAAAGTAATAAGCTATAGGCAGAGGGCAGGTGATCCAGTTGTGTTTGAGTCTACACATTATTTTCCTGCACACTATACGTTTAAGTCTATTTAGCGTGAGAAGATGTAACATGACAGCTCTTACAAAAAGGCCTGTGAACATCGGCGGTAACATTTGCACACTGTGCAAAGGTACCGTCTCGTGATTGCTCCTCCATTGTCCGGAGGCATTCCGGCGCTTATCTGACCTGCGTTCACTTTGTGCCTCCCCCGTTCGACTCATCTGACAGTGGAGTGTGTCTTTGGAGATAGCATCGCCAAGCAGCTTGTGCTGCTGGGAACAAAACGCTCAGCTTGCTTTTATTTTCACCAAAGTTGAGCCAAGCACAGCTCTGAGTTCTCCGTGCACCACGCCCCTGATATAGACACTGGATGCCTATTTGCCAAGTGGATTTGCCCCCCCCCCCCCCAACAAAAAAAAAAAAAAACAAGAAAAAAAAGAGGAGCAGTCATGAATGTAACTGCCAGAGAAGGCATTTTTTTTTATCCCATGTTGTGTTTACATACAGCAGAACCACCTTTGATGGGATTAGAATCACTAAAGATGTGCTTTAGCTGGCCTGGGAAGCTGCTAGCAGGGAGAATGTGCCGGGATTTATGCATTTTTGATGCAGCGTGGGGAGGAGTGGAACTCTGAAAGGCTGCATGACCTACTTAGAGAGCCGTGGAATTCAGACGACTCGTCATGCCACAAAAAGAGAAAAAAAAAATCTTTCTCTTACTCTCTGAATGTGTGTGTCAGAGAGATGCATGCAGAGTGTGCTCCTCTGCATGTTCCTCTCTGCCTGCTGGTGTTTGTGTGCGAGGAACGTGACACACACATATGCACACATGCAGTAAACACATCACAGAGCGTTTCTTTTTTTTTTCTCTCTCTCTCTGTACTTTGCATTAGTTTGTGTATCCTGCTCCACGGGCTGCATCTTATTTTAAGCCTTTCACTCTGTTTTATTTAAAAGTCTCTGTAATGAAGAGCCTTCTGACATCCCGAAACACTTCTGCCCACAGTCCACTGAGATGGCATCTGGCTGGCTGTAGACACACACGCGCGCACACACACACGCACGTTCACTTTCATCCACACAGGCATGGGACTAACAACAGCTTCACCCTCTGTCCCCATCTAAGGGAAAAATGCAATTTTCTTTGCGACATGGCCTTGTACACAAATTAATTTTCCTTTGCAGTCTAGCCCCTTCTCTCCCTCCTCTCTCCATCACCTCCTTTTTTCTTTCTCTCTCTCTCTCTTTCTTGGTAGCTATGGCAACATAGTGTTGCACGTCAGCTTCTCAAATGAGACGGTATTGTCCGATTGCTGGGGGCCGTCACATTCCGGCTTTACCGTCACCCTGTAGGGTGAGAGAGACGCTTTCTTATTGCCGCTGTGTTTCCAGTCGCCTCAATACAGGCCAGTCAAAAAGCGATTCATTAGAAACGACAAGCACTCACAGTCAATGCCTTCAACCGGAGTGTTTATTTGGCCCGGAAATTAGCCATTGTGAGACAAGAGTCGACCACCTGGTTGGACGGTGCATGTGTGTGTGTGTCCATGTGTGTGGTGTGCTTGTAGCTACTGGTGATTGATGATTGTTTGTGGACACTATTGGCATGGGCCCCAGCCTGGTTAAATATGCGCTGGTTGATGAATCCCAGAGTGCATGGTGTTTTTTTTTGTGTGTGTGTGTGTGTCTGCATGTGCTGGTGACAGTGAGTGCATGTGTGCTGGTGACAGTGAGTGCATGTGTGCTGGTGGCAGTGGACCTCCCAGCTGAATCACTGCTGGTCTAAAGCAGGCACACAGAGTAAATCTTGGACCTCTGAAAATGATCCGAAGAATTAAAATCACCCCAAGGTGCAAAGTTGTTCGGGGGCTTCATGAGTCAAAGCAGCAAATCCGATTTGGAAAATATGATAGCAGTCATAATTGCGACATTTTCCCCCTTTTTTTAGAGATAAATAATGGGTGTATCCATCTGGAATTGTGCACATTTTTCTGCTTATTTTCATTTCACTTGGATGTCATTATCCATTTATCTTCAACAGCTATTCTGCAATCCTCTGTGCTCACCTGCCACTGACTATTTAATCAGTTTTGAGCTAATGTTAAAGATTGATAAGCACATTTGCTTGCCATGTTATTGCAGTCCACGCTCTCAAAGCATCCTTTGAAAAGTACCGTTCGGTGATTAACTAAGACATTCATTGGAGAAAGCAGAAAACTGCAATGTTGACATCCAGAGAAGATGTGTTAATGATGCAATGCTATGACCCTTAATAACTTTAAACCTGCTGGAGATGAGAGGAGGGAGAGAGAGAGAGAAGGCATGAATGAAAGATGGTCAGCGATTGGGGAGAGAGATGGGCAGCGGGTGAGAGGGAGCGAGAGGTGTGAGAAACTGCAAGACAGAGAGAGAGTGAAAGAATGAGAGGGAGAGAATGATGATGTTGATGACATAAAAAAGATGTAGTGGATAGGGAGAGACGAGGAGAGGTTTAGAAAATGAAAGAGAGGTTCTAAATCCAAACAGAGACTGGGCCAGGATTCCTGGGAGGCGGCGTTCTGCTGTAACAAGATTGATGTGCGTGGACAGAAGAATCCCTAGGCTGCAGAGGGGCAGCCTTAACTGTGCTCTGCTCTATCCTACTTCCAGTAGCACGCACACACACACACACACACACACACACACACACACACACATGCATGCACAGACCTCCATGCACCCACTCACCCAAAGTGACAGGCAGTTTTTTGAAGTTCCACACTCCACCATGCCTACACTTCCCCAACTCCCATCTGTCTTGTGTGGAATAAAGGCAGGTGCTGCACTCTTCTCTGCTTTGTCATACAAGTTGTCAATAGATGGCCCTCCTAATTTGGAGAAGGATGAGTAATCTGCCAGCGTTTGTCCTTTCAGACCTGACTAAATGCCAACCGCAATATCTGCCTTTTCCCACTCTATAAGTGGCCGTTATTAGATAACCAATGGTGGAAAGGACTACCGGCAATGTCATTTGAACACACAAGAACAAACGTGACTTGCGTGATGATTGAGGTGGGAAACGTGCCCTTCCAAAAGACAATGTCAAGCTGAAGCTAAAATATATTCCCATTACGTGTTGCGTGTTGGAAGTGAATGAAAACATGGTGCCGAAATGATTGACAGGGGAAGCCACAGCCACAGCTCGCTGGTGTGATCAAGTGCGAGGCCGCCTGTTTTCCTCCTGCCATCTAACCATGACCATCATCCTTCTTTAGCCTTCATGGGATTGATTCCGCTGTGCGTCAAAAGCATTTTACCAGTCATTGAGACGACTGCTCACCTTGTGAAAACAGCTGTATAACGTCTTGTATAACGGCTCTGGAGGAGCTCTGTCAAGTCTGAAAGTGCTTTTTTTCACCTGGCAGGGAAGGTCTAATGGATCGAGCTTGCATCATGGGAATCGTAGGATTCAGCTTATGTATATATATATCTTGGTAGCTACAGCTTCAATTCTGACCTTTTTTCTTTTCTTTTTTTAAAAATCTATGTGTTGCTCATCCTTAAACATCGGGCCACGCTTTACTCAGATAGTTTGACCTTTTTGGATATACATGGAAATGTACTCATTTGCTTTCTTGCTGAGAGTTAGATGACAAGATTGATACCAAGTGCTTCATTTGTAAACCAGGAAGTCCCTGTTCTGGTGGGTCAGGGGGAGAGAAACAGTCAGGGAACACATAACAGAATCTATATTGCCTGGAGCACTAGATGGTGGCTGATAAAACTGTCATCACAAACAAAGCGTTATTCATATACATTTATTAATCATAACATTCACAATCAGCAGGGGGAGGCGCAGAGAAACGGCTGTTTACAGTTTGCAACTCTCTGTCAGCTCTGTGTGTGCGTTGCTACAATGGGAAATGAAATTAGGCCTGAAAGTTTTATTTACAACCAAGAAAGGCAAACAGGCTCAGTACCCACAATCTGACTGCATAAGCAGATTTATGTCCCCACAACATGAGTAATACATGGTCACACACTCACACTCACACACTCAGGTCCGACACTTAGAAAATCATCATTCCCTGCCACTCAGCTGCTGCTCTACTGGGCAAGTGATGCACGCCATCAAGGTCTAGTTTGTGTGTGTTTCAGCTGTGTAAAATGGTTTTCATCTGTCTTTACTCTTAACTTGGATATGACTGATGGTCTCCGCTGTTGTTGACAGCATCATACGAGGTTAACAGGCTGGAGAGGGGTCGTAAAAAATGGAGGCAGGGACTTTTAAATGTGAATTCTTGGGAAGCAGAGGGCAGGGAGTCGTATATTCATGCTGGAAGAATTTTCATAAAGACTGAGAAGGAGAGAGGGGGGAGAAGAGGGAAGGGATGGATTGGGTTGAAACTTTCACACAGTTGTTGTCCGTAAAGTTTTAATATCCATAATTGACAAGAAATGTATGAGAGATTTTATGTGCGCCCTTATTATTCAGTTTATTGGCTGCCTCAGTTGAGGAAGACTCATAATTTAACAAGTGTCTTGAAGGGTAGCAATTTTTCATTTTGAGTTCATTTGGGGTTGTGCTGTCAGTGATAAAACAGAAGGAAAAAAAAAATGATGAGGAATGCCTTGAGACAAAATTGACCGTGGTGCATTTTGTAGGAGCAGATACCATAACTCTCCAAATCAGGAAGACTTTGACAGAAATAGTTACAGAGCTGCAGAAGCTCCTCTCTCTGCTGTAGCCTTGGACACCTGCATATCACCAAACTGGCTCTTAACCCAGAGCTGCACTCATTTAATACTGTACCATTAACCAAATCCATTGATTCATTCATTCCTCCTTTTGTCCCTCCTCTTTCTCTTCTCTTTTTCTTGCCCCACTTTACTTGACTCATCCATGGGGGAGCGTGGAGGACCTTCAGGGCCAAGAAACAATTAACTTGATAATCGGCTCGCTCCCTCTCTCTTTTTTCTTCCCACATCCCCCCTCTCCCAGTCTTTATCTTTTACTAGTTAAGCACATCCACCACAGTTGGGCCATCTCTGCAGTGATGTAAAAAATATATGACATGTGTTGGATCCAGGTATGAGAACAGCCTTCGTCCTTTCAGGCCAGATTTATCATCAGTACCACGCCCTGTCCATCAACAGTCATTGTCTTCCATACAGCAACGCTGCTTGCTAAAAACAGCCAAACTGATCAGAGCCCAAAAAAAATGAACTGCTGGCGTCAGTGTTGCCTGGAAATGATGTTGGCAGAATGGAAATGCTTTGTCAAGGTAAAATAACGCCTCTTCCCAAACAGGAAATGGCTACCATGAACACAATTTCAGACCAAACAAAAACAATTCAGTTACATAAGCCTTCTTCATGGAAGACGTTTTGGCTTTGGTGCAACTAATAAAATGAATGATGGCCAATGTTGTTAGTTTTACCTGTGCTTTTCCTACTATGACATCTCTAAATGGTATCAGGTGACCAATAACTGCAATCCATGCAAATCTCAGGAGAAAACCAATTACCCACCTACAAAGCTATCATCCAACTAAGAATCTACCTGTTTTGACTTGATTGAGTGCAACACTTCAAAGCTCCTCTTCTCCTCTCCTCTCCTCTCCTCTCCATCGTCTCCTCGCCAAGCGATTGGCTCATTTCAGTGGGATTACACTTTGGTCTGTCCCCCTCACTGGTTAGCTCAACATGTTCCAGCTGTTGTCAGGCCTTGTCAAAGGCACAACAACCTGTAATAGGCTTAACACAGCGTCTGCTTCCTGCACAGCACAGATTGCTAATAAAGGTGCAATGTGTTCGCTGTGATTTTAGCACCACTGGCCAATTTGAGCTTATCTCTGATTCGCGAGTGAGCCGATGTGCGTGTTAATGTGTGTTTATTTGTTTATGGTTGTGTTTTGGCTTTTGCTGAAGGATGATGATTAATCTAGTGTATGTGTGTGTTTGAGAACAAGCATGAGCACAGAAGGGAGCCTTTGTGTGTGCATGTGCATGTGTGTGTGTGTGCGCGCGTGTGTGTGGGGAAGACACAGAGAGTGTAAGGGAGAGAAGACACTTGCCACCAAGAGGCATCCAGCGAGCCATCGTGGTTATACTGGTGGCCATCCGAGCTCTCTCCAGAAAGCGAGGTGTAGATTGAGTGCCATAACAAGAGCCAGACTGCAGGGAGAGGTGGAGGGAGGAGGAGATGGAGGGCAAACAGCCATCAGCTTGAGCAGCCCAGTCAGTCTGTCGCAGTGGATTTCAAAGGCCACTCTCTCCCCAGACAAGTGGCGGGTTCCTTGAATCTTTTTTTTTTTTTTCCTCTGTGTTGCAGGCATGCAATGTGAAGGGAATAGATTGGAAATAAAACACAACTCCATCACTGCTTCCGGCTCTCAATTTTACTTCATCCACTCTCTCTCAATCAATGTGTACTCTCCTCGTATACACCAGGGCCCGCTGTCTAAATGTTACCACAAGGAGCCTTGATGCTGGCTGCATACGCAACTCTGCATCGGCCTCACCTCTTCCCCCTCCCTCTCTCTCCTTCTCGTTGCTCTTTTCCAAGCACCTCACTTAAAGCTTTGGCTATTGCTTTTTACATTGGTTCCTTAAGTTTGCGAATTACCTGTCAGCCATCTCTCCCTGGTCATTTGGAAAGAGAAGGAGGGCAGGCATGCAGGGTGGTATGTTACACCCCAGTGGACCTCTCAATTGCCAAGGGGCTCATTGATGGGGAACAAATAGCCCTAGCTTCTTAAAGATCTTATGTCTCTTTGTGTAAGGATGGTAGCAGGCAAGATGAGGCTGCCGCTACTGTGTGAGAAGTTTAGTCAGCAGTGTTGACTTTAACTGACAGATGAATGACCCCAGTGAACTCAAGGGAGCCATTTTTATCAAATTGCTATTGATATCCAGTTAGGATAATGAAATATGCTGCAGTTACATCAAAAGAATAAAACTTTATTAAACTGTTTCTGACTGATCCACATATTCAACAGTCCCCCCTCGTTCTTGGTCTTCAGACTAGTTGGTATCGACAGCCATGACAGAGCGTAGAGGATTAGTTGGGTTTGTACATGAGGAAATAGATAATCTCCTTTAGATCTGACCTATCGGCTGCACTCCGCTAACTCTATAGGGCTTTATAATGCCAAGCATATGTTTTAGCAGTTGCTGGATTCAGCGTGGCTCACATTTCCTCTCCTGGCTTGGAGATGTGGAAGTAATTCAATGAAGAGTGCATGCAGGAGGCAGATGTAGCTGTTGGAGGAGACCAGCTTTTTGCATCTGCTGAACTGCTGCCGCACGGAGGCTCAAAACATCAGGATGTGATTGAGGATTTGTATAGCGTGAGGGATGTTTGGGAGACTTCAGCAGTGACAGCGTCGTATGTTTCTGTTGACTGCAACTGCCAGTTATTTTCCTGGATTAATCAATTAAGTGTTTATAAAATGTAAGAAAAGTCCACGTGATGTATTTAAATGTCTCGTCTTGTCAGTCCAAAACCCAAAGATGTTCAGTTTAATGTGCTATACAACAGAGAAAAGCAGGAAGTCTCCATATTTGAGAGGCTGAGAACAGCATTTTCTGCCATTTTTGCTTGAAAAATGACTTTACAGATTCATCAATTATTAAAATAGTCGGCGATTATTTTTCTGTCAATCGACTGATTGTTGCGGTTCTAGTTTAAACTGATAAATGTTTACAGCGCCTGAAAGTATTGTTGTACTTCCTTATTTATTGTTTTTCATCCTTTTATAGGCATGCTGGAGAATGATGTATTACACACATTAAGTCCAAGAAGGAAGCTTTTTCTCAATCCAGGGTTTATTCTCCATAATGTTTTGGAGTGGTGTGTGTTTTCCTAGATAACGAGATAAATATTCTTACGCCGCACACGACCTCAGTGAAGCATTACAAGTCAAATCTACTGCCTAACCTTCCATGAGGGTGGAAGACTGGATGGAAAGAAGTTCTGTAGTTACCACACATCACGTTCACACGTCGCTCTGACGAATACACAGTTTCCAGCTGCGTTTAAGTCACATCACATTATCATAATACAGGTAGACGAGGCGACAACGTGTGCACATCCAGTCTTAACCTGCAAAGACACATTTTCTGCAGTGGGATTGGTGAGGATTTTGTTCTCAGTAATCACCTGTGCTGTTGGCCTTGTCATGAATAAACGTAGTGTGTGAAGAGCAGATTGCTTCTGACATCAGATCAGTCTCTGCCCTCCCCGTTTCTTTCTGTTGTTCTCGCTCTCCCTCACACATACTCGCACGTGTATGCCTGTGTGTGTGTGCAGTTCGGGCCTCAGGTTGCTGATTTGGGTGCAGTAATTTGCCATTAGACAAGGGACAGGTGCAGCTGCCTCTGTTTGCAGCGCTAACAAGGCATTTCATCATGGTTAGCTCCAGCCTGGTGCTCTGATCAGCTCTTGTTCTTGTCACAATATCAAACACTCGTGCGCACACACACATGCACACCGACGTGTTTAGTACAGAGACACACTCTGGTGGTCTCTACAGGGTTGCTCCACATACAGCGCTGTTTAGAACGGAGGGCTTGGGTTCAAAAGCCCACATGTAAGTGAGCGACAGGCTCTGGGTATGCTGTTTTGTAGCCCATCACATCACAGTCTTAACCATCTCTCACATCACATTATGGTGTATGTATTAGGTTCAGTCAGAGAAGTCTTTATGAATTAGCCTCTCTGATGAAAAGCTGTTATACTTGAAGAAAACTGTGCCTCAAACTTTGTCAAAGAAGTTGAATTTTGCTATGTTTTTATCCTCTACGGTGACTTATTGTTTCTAAAATGTGCTTTGAAGTTATTCGCAGAAAAAGGGGCATTGATGCACGCCGACCTTTAAAGATACCCTGTTTTCCAAAGACGTTACAGAATGTGGATTAATATATAGAAGAGATGCATATTGTCTCGGGGAACAGTAGATAATGAGTAAGAAAAAAATGCGTTTTACTCTGACATTCCAGGGCAGCTGTTTCCTCACATTTAACCTAATTGAGGGTGATTTATCAGTAGCAAAATAACAGTAGGCGAATGTCATCAGGTAATGATATTTCAATACGAATGAATCTCAGTAGCTTTGTATAAAGGTCAGAGTGAAGAAGAGGTAATGGAGACAATGTATTGAGGAGCATTTGAAATGAACTCCTTCTCGTCATCCGTACCGTCAGTAATATCCTCTAAATGGTAAATGCAGGGGTGCAGACTGACTGCGCTCAAATGTCGAGCCGTGGAGGAGACATTCTGCAGGAATAAAAACAGTAACATAGCCTGAGTATCTTTAAGTCCAGCAACTTAAGTAAAACTCTTGTTCCAATATGTATGTGAATGGCATGATATCACACTGTGGTAATTATCCTGTTTATGGATCCTGAACATTAGACAGGGTTATATTCCTCCCTTGAGTTTGCATCTCCAGGTTCTTCCTCCATCAGCCCTCTACTCCAGTAACTCTCTTTCTCTCTGTCACACACACAGACACAGACACACAGACACACACACACACACACACACACACACACAGACACACACACACACACACCCCTTCCTTGGCTTTCTCCCAAGGCGGTCAAACAGATTACTACGGGCGTTAACCCCATCGATCTCCTCCAAATGGCCTCCAAATGCCAGGAATTAGATTTCAGACTGGGGAAGAGGGAAATGAAGTACTGTAGTATTTCTTGCTGCTTGACTCGGGAGTTAAGTGCTCCTGTGCCATCCTCATTGTACTCGTTTTTCCACAGAACTTCTTTGTGTTTTTCAGGGACAGTTATATTTGTCTCCCTCTATAACTTGTTTGGAGCATATTTCTCAGGGAAAATTGGGATGTAAGATACAGCCTTTACATAAACCCTCTCCGTGACCGCTTGGGAACCCTTGAATACATGATATAAATGTCTCAGTACTCTTGAATAAGGATATTCCACAGTGAAAGAAATAAATAGGAGGAGAGAAGAAGTGGGTTCTGCACTGAAATGACAAAAAGAGATGTAAAGATTTGTGCTGTGCTCAATAAGAAGAGCTTTCGATTTGATATTAAATGTATTTTTTCCATAATTGATGGATTGTAGGCAAATCTGCAGGGCACTGTGCAGCTGCTGAGCATCATAGAGGGCCACTGAATCAATCTCACAGCCATGAATTGTTCCTTTGTGGGGTTATAATGGAGGACAGGTTTATAACGCTGGTTGACTCGACTTTATTATAGTGTGCGCTTAATGTCAGGCTAGTACCTCTTCACTCCTGCCTCCCTCTATTCAATGGCTTGTTTCTCTCCCTTTCTCCCAGCATCACCTTCACTATCTCCATGGCTCTTTACTCTTTGTGTCCCATTATATTCTGCCATCTCTGTCTATGTGGCATTAAGCTTTACAGGGTCTCTATAGCTGAATAAGTATTGATTAATATCTGAGTGGTTGTACTACCTAATGAGAGGCTAAATATAACCATCCCTGCACCCTGCCCTGCTGTGGCCTCCTCCTTCATCGCGCACACAAAGTGTGGACAGTTATACCGTTGGCTTGACAGCACGCGGGTCAAAGCTGTGTGAGCAGTCATAACAGACTGTGTGCACGCGTGCCCGGCAAAGCTGGAGAGGATGAATGAAGCACGGAGGGCACAAACGCAGAACGGGAGGAAAAAGGCTGAGGTAGCTTCTGTTTTTAGCTTTACCCGAAGCTGCTGTGCTTTCTCTGTGAAAAAGCTGGAGTTCTAATTTTGGTGTTTTTTAATTACTTACTGCAATTCAGTTGAGCACCTCCATCTGAGAAAATTACAAATATGGTTAAAGCTGACATGATTAGCTGATGAGTTGATTAGACGACCGCAAGAAAAATAATTGGCAATTACTTTGATAATCAATAAATCAAGTCATTTATCAAAAACGCTGCATGTTGTTTACTTCTCACAGATTTACAGCTTTACTTTGTCCTGTGTCGTGTTGAACTGAGGATATTTGGGTGTTGGTCTGTTGGTGGGACAAAACATTAAAAATGAAGATGTTCCATCGGGCTTCAAGAAATATTGATGGGAATTTTTCTTATTTTCTGACATTGCGTAGACCAAATGATTAATTGAGCCATCAAGAAGATAATGGATGAAGCAGATTATGGATGAAAATGACAGTTGTTTGCAGCTCTATATGTGACCTTTGGGTCTGTCTCATTCCCCATTGAAGAATGGGCTTTTTACTGATGAGACTTAAGGAGGTTTATCACATCCAAAAGCCTGGAATCACCTGGTCATACAGTGTTGTCACAGACCCCCCGAAGTTGCTTGCATGTGCACACACACGCATGCACACACATGTAGACCTGTTGGCTTTAAAATGCTGTGAAACTGTTTTATTCGCAGCAGAGGGAGAGAGGAACATAACCATTCTTTACCACCTACACTACATTGTCACTCTCTGTAATAAATCAGCTTAAACCTGCAATATCACCAAGCTCTATTGTACTCACATTGACAAGTTTAGTTGCCCACATTTCTTCTCTGTTGCATGGTAACCAATTGAGATTCGCAATCCTACCAGCCCACCTTGTTATGGCCAGCTGGAGAGAAATGAATGATAAGAGTATGCAAATGGAATATCGTCTTTAATAGCCTGCTGTTTTATTCAGCTGTGTGGCCAGGATAAGGAATCCCCACTGTGTCTAATCACATCTTCTCCCTCTCATTTCACCTGAGGCATATCCGCAATCTAGTCTATTTTTGACTGGCATCACAGCAATGCATTGTTCTCTGCCTGCATGTATGTACATGCACGGGGGAAAACTGTATTTTTAAGAGTACAGTAATTTGTCTTCTACTTCAAAAACACAAACAGAAGCCTGATGACTTAAATGTAGTGTGATGCAGGAAGATGGCTGTAGCAGTCGAGTTATGCAGCAGCACATTCATGCCTCTGACACCATCGCCCTCCTCTCAAAACAACTGAACTGACAAAGAAGACGTAAACATGTCAGCGCTGCAGGCATGACACCTGTCATGCTCTTAATAAAGTTCCCAACAGATCACAACATACAGCCCTCGCATGTCCGATTAGGAGTCTCATTCCTCCACATTCGATTTTCAGTTTTTCAATCTGCGCTGCGGAGGGCCGGCTGTGCGGCCGTTCAGTGGGAAATCTCATTCAGTTGCCGGCTGATGGCTAACAAGGTCAAATAACTCCCCAGATGAGATAGACTGTATCAGAACATGCACACTCACTCACACACACACACACACACACACACACACACACACACACACACCACCTGCCATTCAGTCAGTCAGTCCATCTATCTGTCAGCTGCACACAGGAACACATCCTGAATTGAGTGGCAATAATAGAAGACTGAGGGGGGAAGTGTTTACTGCTGATAGGAATATCATTACAAACTGTGGAAATCACAGCAAAAGCAGTTAGCCAGCTCATGTAGCAATCAATAGGAACCTACACAGTTTTTTTGTCCTTCTCCTCTCTCGTTCCTCTCTCTCTCTCCCTCCCTCGTCGCGCTCTCTTTTCCTCCGGTTGCCATAGTGACGTGGAATGGCTGCATTCTGCGGCGTTGGATCAGAGCGGGGGCCTGCTCCTGCAGCCTGTGAGATACGTTGTTTTACATGACGCTTTCAAAGCACACAGACACAGGGCTGCAATTACTGCACGTTTGCATGTGCAACAGCGCCCAGAGAGTGCAACAAGTCAAACGTTGTTTAAATATCACATCATCTGTCATTAATAGTGTCCATTACGATGAACTTATCGAGCATGCTGCTTTAGTGAACCCACCACAGTGTGTGGAAGTATAATGACGCCGTGAGCAATGCAGTTTTTCTTGTCCAGTTGGTAACTATTGATTCACTTCATTTAGGGTATGAAGTCATGCCCTACTATCAGAAACTTTATAGAACTTATCCTCCTGATATAAAGGAACAAACATATTTATAATGCATCTATAACCTACATCTGTTGCAGGAGCATTAAAGCTGTATATTTAGAGTCGTGTGACAGAAACATGTGGCACAGGCTGGAATATTTTCTCAAGCTTCTACCTGCCTCTTGTCTCGCCCCATATCCCCTCTCATTCTTGCTCATCATAAATTGAATATTTTTATGCCTTTTATCTCATTTACTCCTCCTTCCTCCCTGTTTTTCCAACAAAAACTAATTAAAATGTCCCTTCTTTGTCTTTCTTTGTGTCTCTCTGGCTACCTCTTTCCCCTCCTTCCCCCCACTCTCTCCTCCACCTCTCTCTGCGTCTGTAGTGTGACAACGCCAAGGGGCTGAGGGCCTTCTTTGATGCCATATGCTACGGTCCCAAACACCTGATGATCTTCGGCGGCGTCTGCCCCTCTGTGACCTCCATCATCGCAGAGTCCCTGGAGGGCTGGAATCTGGTGCAGGTAGGGTTTGTACTGTACTTGTCCCCATGCATGTGAGTGGTGTACAGCCTGCGTGTACAGTGTTTGTGAACCGTGGAAGCTGTTTCGCCAAGTCCATCAGTGGATAGAAAAGGATTAAACAGACATTTTTTGTTTCCTTTCACTACCAGAAAACCTGATTTTCCTCCTAAATTGAGTTTCCAAAAATTCTCGTCCCTCAGAATTGCGGCGTGCAGATAGGTCCTGGGTTTTCACAGGGGGTCCCAACTCATGGCTTAATCCTTCATTAACCTTGCCAGGGTGAATGTCTAATTGGCGTTGCTCTAATCCGTGGAATCCTCCTTCATTTTTAGAATCTGAGACAAAATGGCTTAAACTTGTACAGTGCAGCGCTTAAATCAGTTGTTAAAAAAATTGCAGCTCAACATCCAGTAAGCGCTTTGACGTGTGTGTGAAAGAAAACATACTATCAGATTATAGAAGAGACTGAGGGCTTTTCCTCAGAGTGAAACGCTGTTTCATGTGGCGCACATGACCTATCTAAAAGTATGTTCTTGGGGTGTTTTGTCATCGGTGTGAGCTATTAAAACTGTTATTACTCAGCCCAGTCAATGTTAATTACCTCCAAGAAACATTCATAGATTTTACCATTCAATTCCGCTTTAGCTGGCTAAATGGCATTTTGCCGTCATTAACTTAATAGAGCTTTATGATTGCTCACTGTATGCATTAAGCACCACACATTCTTGCATCTGGTGAACTTTTGACCCCCTGAGTCATTGCTCACAGTTTCTTTGACTGTATTATTGTACTGCAGCACCAAAGAGGGGAAATGCCTCCTTCCAAAGAATATATTCCATTTGCTGCGAACCCTACAAAGGTTATCGGGCACAGATAAGAAAGGAGTGAAGCTTGTGCTTGGAAGAGATAGCATAATTGAAGAGGCTGCATTTTGAATTGAATGTCACATTACGTAGCATATTTCTTCCGCTCGCAATTACTGTGAATCTGCTGCTTTTCATGTTCCTTTTTGCTCGCTGTCTTGTCAGGGTCACTCAAGAGTGAAAAGATCAGCGGGATGAGGCAATGAAAGGATGAGCAATTTTTTTGTTTCTGTGTTCACTTCCTTTTGGCGGTAATGATCTCAGTCTAGAAAGAGGGGTTCAAGCCATAGTTGAAATTTAAGTGCTCTTAAGTATTTTCCGTGTGGTGCGTGTGTCTGTATGTGTGTATTCTCTCCTCTATTTATGGGCTTGTTTGGCTGTGATTACCTGTGAGAAGTGCAGTAGCAATCTTCTGCTCTGCAGAACGCTGCCTGGTACAATGTGTTCCCCAGAGCACTTTACCAACCACCCTTTTCGCTATTAATACACAGAGCAACACCAACAAACGCATGCCAGTTTGACCCCAAATAATACCCACTGTGACAGTCTGAGTACCAGACAGCAAGTGATTGAAGTGAAAATGTGAGGTGAATGACTGAGAAAACACCTAGAATGTACCTGTGTTCGAAGGGGATGCCTTAAGAAAGCACACTTGTTTTCAATGCCAAGGGTAGCTGTTGTTACCTTTGCCGCAAGCAACTAAACTTCTTTTTTAAGCCAGCAGGCATGTCAGTGCATGGGCACTCTACAGATATTTTCCAATCAATGAGCTGTCCAGCACCGTGCTGAAATAGATGTCAGTTGGAGAGCTAACGTTGCGCTATCATATTAGACATAATTAACTGCCATTACTTGTGAGTGCTAATACGGGCACGTGTGTTGTAGTATTTCTGGTGTGGTACAACGTCAGAATCTTAGGTTACTGTTTTCTGAGAAATCAAGATGCCTTTGCAGACCCGAGCTTACATCCTCATCAGAGTATGACTCACCAAGGAACTATAATGTGCACTGCAGAAGGACACGTCAGCGGATGCAAACAACACACCAGATAGCTGTTGGTTGTTCGGCGGAGCATGGATGGACTGTAAGGTGGCACCTTTCTCTTCAGCTGGTGCTCGCACTTGCCAGCTAGAGTGTCGGCCTGAGCCTCCCTGATCCATCTCTGAGCCCGTGTGTTCCTGTTTGATGTGTGTGTTTGTTTAAACCTTCTGTGTGATTCCGTTCATATAATCACACATATGTGTATGAAAATATTTGTATTCAGTGTATGCTTAAGTTTTTTTATGCAAGGCAGATAACTGCCTGCTTTGACAACAGCTGTGGTGGGAGATAGTTAGCCATTGCTCCGAGCTAGAATAATGCTTTTGTGTGAAGGAGGGAGCGAAAAGAGGGATTGAAAGAAAGGGCGTTTCCTGAACTAAAAAGGAAGAGAGAGAGGGAAGGAGAGATGATTGGGAGTTTTGAATCCATGTACCCCGCAACGTTTAGCGTGCCACATTAGTGGAAATCTGTTTTTAAAGCTGTGAATTCAGGCGCTCTGTATATTTATTACCCAGCCCTGGCAAGCCGTCTGCGAGACTTGAGTTGGTGTTGAAGGGAATAGAGAATTTTTCATGGTGATTTCATGGGCCAGGCTCAGCAAACTCATCATTTCCACATCAAAACAGGGAGCTTGCAGATACTATCTGCAATAGAGATAGCTGAGGGAACGAGCACTCCTGAAAAATGCTTAATCATACGGCCATAAAAATAGCTTTCAATCAGTGTTGATGCCTAATGAAGTCAGCTTTGAAAGGCTCAACAAAAATAAGCTCCCACTGCATTCGAGTTCATTACGAGCGATGCGCACTTGAACGCACAGTCATACTTAACGCACAATTTTCCAAAGGATAGCGTCAGTGCCGACATTTAATGTCTTAAAACACAGTTTTATGATCACATTTAAAGTTCATCAAAATTACATAAGCCTATTTAGAAGTTCTTATTTCCATGAAAGAAAGTCCCTTCATGCCTTACATTAGCTTAGTTATACCTTTAAACCATTGCATTCATGTTGTGTGTTGTATGCAACTCTAAATAGTCCACACCTCTATCTCCACCCACCCCTCCGCCACCTGCAGCTTCGACTTCATCACACACACAAACCTCATTAGCAGCTTAGCTATCTGACAGCCTGCTTTGAGAAACCTTTGCCGTAACTTCCTTCATGAATCTTCATGTGACTTGGCAGGCTAACGTTGGCTAACATTATCTAGCACACTGCAGAGTTGTTGGACACAGCAGAGAAAACACAACATGTTGGCTCGTACTCGCGGTGTCCCCGGGATAAATAGATGGAACGGCGTCGTTCAACACTAGTTTTGTGGTAAAAAAACAGAGCTCTGGGAAAAGGCTCCTGCCGGATGCAGTTTGGCTGTTGGATTTTCAGATCCTTTGGTAATACATGACGGCTCACCACTTCTCGCTTTGCAACTTTGCAACCAAAAACAGAACAGCAACACCTGTCTTCTCCTCTGATATCCCTCGTTTCACCGTAACTCCACCCTGCAAGTTCACGGGATTGGTTACTTAGGCATGTGATGTATGAAAGCCTGGCTGTCTTAATCAGTGTTTGTCAGACTGTTTTGGTCAACTGCAGTCCCAAGGTAGAAATGCTAAGGCTTATGTTGACTGCTTATTTCACTCATAATGCGTCTTGTAGCATACAAACACCATATAGACATGTTTAAAAGGTCAAACATTGGAGGGGGTCTTTAATGTGTGGCTCTGTCAGCGAGACGCCCCCACCAACTCTGTTTAGCATGTCTCACTGGAGAAATATCAGGTAATGAAGAGGGCACCAACATCGATAATCTCCTTACTGAAATGTGTCCTAATAAAACCTCACAAAACAAAATGGCTAAACCCAAAGGCAGTGTTGTCTATAAGATAACACTTTAACAATAGTGATCAGCTGTGTGCACAGATGGCACGTCATGGCGGTCAGCTTTCCAGCAGCATATTATTAATCTCTCTGTGTACTATACGTAAGGGTTTGATCCTGACTCATGTCACGCTGTGATGCTGTTGGCTCTTTAAAGCCAGTCGCATTTTTGTCATGTTGTAGTGCACATGTGCTAAAATGACTGCCCAAGTAAATTAAAATGGTGGATAAGAATGCTACCAGGGCCAATGGACAGATGGCGAGGAGCGGATTTAGGGAATGATGGAGTAATAGACAGACAGTAACAGACATAGACTGTAAGAGCATAAAATTGAAATTCAAAGGAACAGGGCAAGACGCAGCTGTGTTTGTGAGCTGCCATCAGCCACAAATGCCACTGATTGCTGTGTTTTTATTTCCGCAAAACAATGATTGTTGAAGCCATCCTCTTGGCAGCCATCTTGGTCTGTGATTAATCTTGTGTTCTCCTCACCATGATATCATATAATTCCAGAAAGCATTTGGCAAGCTTTTTAAATACTCGCTGGCACAGGTATCTGTACCCAGTCAACACGCTGCACTCTCTTTTACCCTTTTTTTCTTAACTTACCAGAGCTCCGTTTTCCTCTCCACAGCAGTGGTGTCTATTTTCCGTAAATGGCTCATTGAGACCAGGAAATAGGCCCAACCCACCCTCTCGCCAGTTGCCGGCCCCTTCTCGCTCACCAATTAGGCCTATCAGTGGTGGCACTGTTCATTTGCAGCCACGTCGAGTGTGTAATGAAAAATTATGCTTTCCGATCGTTTTTGCCTCTTGTAATTTGGAAGAGAAGAAGAAGACAAGAGAACGTTATTCCTGCTAAATTGATCATTTGTAGGAGTGGACTCATTGTACAAGGCAGGTTTTTTGTGTCATTTTTTCTGCTGCTGAAACAGTACAAATAGAGGCATGTATTTTTCCGTCTTTAGTTTGTATCGAAAAAGGAGTATATGTCTTGTTGTGTGCATAATATAGATGCATGCTACGTGATAAAGGCTTTGGAAATCAGGCTCCTCTGTTTACTTGTGCTCCTGTGCTGTAGTTTTGATACTTCCAGGTGTCCTTTGCCTCAATGTAAAGCTTGCAAAACTTCAGCACTGCACCTCTGATTCATTTATCTTGTACGGACACTGAATAATGAAGTCGATATAGGGGGAGGAAAAAGTGGATGCGCCTTCTCAAGGTATTATGGCCAAGACCTGGGACATAGAGCTAATATTTACCTGTATATGAAGCCCATTTTTCTTCTTCTTGCTGTATTGATTGCCGATGCTTCATTAAACCAGGCAATTTAGGGACCACAAAGTTGCATCCATGCCTCCTCCCAGCGTAGCGCTCACTCTTTTTTCGAAGTCTCCACCAACTCTTTGGGGTCTTCTTTTTACCATTTTCTTTCTCTCGCTCTCCTGAGTGCTACACTGGATGCTTCAATAAAACATGTGATGCCTAGCACTGCAGTATTCTGCCTCACTTACGTCAAATCCTCCTGTGTACCATATCAATATTTCATGACTTTCAAAGTTTAGGCTAAAATCTCAGAGTGCAAGGCCAAGGATGGTGTGAGCGTCACAATAGATCATCTTAAATCAGCATTATGTGTAAGGCTGAGGCTCACCTCTTTGTGTGTGCTGAATTTTGCTCTGTGGGTAACTAAAGGTTATATCAACTGCCTCGAAAGGTTAAATGACTCACTAAAACCATGAGATTTATATTCTGGCATGCAGATGCTCATATTCATATTTGGTTGTATGCATGTTTATGTATGCTTATGCTGTCGTCTGCATTCATTTCTGACCCCTGTCCTCTCTCTCTTTCTCTGTCTGCGTCTCTCTCTCTGTGAGTGTGACTCAGGACAGGACCGTAGGGAAAAAGACAGAATACTTAAGAGAGGCAATTAGGACTGATTTTCATACTGTCTCGGAGCTTCCAGGCAGGACCCAGGGGAAACAGGAAACCCAAACCAGTTCAGCTCTGGATTAATGTCATTTCGCAATCTGGGTGGAGAAGCACTTGATGTCACTGTTGCCTTTTAATGGGCAGAGACTTGATTCTGACAAGTAACCCATATCCGCGGAGTTACCGTTTGAGAGTGAGTGGGAGGACGTTTCAGCGTCCTCGGTTCTGGTTATGGGTTGTAAATTACATTTACAGATTTCTGGGACACACTGCTGATGAAGTTAAACAAGGCGAATGTTGACATTTAAAGCAAAGCTAATTCTCAGACAAATGAGCCTGCTGCGCAGATGTAAAAATAGGAAGACTTCCTCTTAGTTTCAATGGTTTCTCATCGAGTCTGTCGCAATTTCTCTCTCTTTTATTGCTGAAGGCAAAAAAGAAGCAGAAGGAGACAGAGGGAAATATTAATTACAGGCTATGCTGTGCATTAATCAGACTTTTTTGGGTTGTGAAAAGCTGCCTGCACTTGTAGAATGCACCAGCGTGCACTGCAAAGCTGAACCTACACACGCTGTTGTACCTATTCACAGCGCCGAATGTGCGCCATTTGACAGGAAACACAGTAATTAGCTAATTAGCAACATTTGTTGAATACAAGCGGTTAACGGGTTGCAACTGTTGGTGTCACATATTGAATAAACATGCTAGTTCATCGGCACTCAATAAGACGCGCTTTGACAGAACATCCTTCTGTTTCTGTTCTTCCCAAGGAAGTAGAAACTACAAATGGAAACAGTTTCTCATTCTTCCTTTTTACCACTGACACGTCTCTTTGACACCAAGGTCTGTGAGCCACATTCAAAAGGAATACAAGATGAATACATGCTGGATTCCACCCTTGTGTTCGAGTACTATCGTTACCCCAGTAGTTTTCTGCAGGAGGGCGAGAAAAAAAGAAAATCAGTGTGTCATACTCACGGCACTAATGATGGTGCGGGACCTGCCAGCCACCAGCTACAATAAACAAATGAGACACATTAATTGTTCAAGCTTGTTTTTCATGTTTCGCACGGGGACTTAAGCATCCACACCCTTATTTTCAGGCTGCAAAATTCCTTATTTCGGTCCTAGAGTCAGTTGCACTTTGAATAGCAAAATTTATGTCACATTTTCAATATGATGTTTAACAGGTTGTGGCCAGTTTAACCACAAAGATGGGTTTTACTTGCGTCTTAAAGAAGAAAATGCATCCAGTAAGTCTGGAAAAACAATAAAGCAGATAAAAGGAAAGTTTAAAGATAGTTTTTTGTTTCAGAAATTAGTTTTTTCTTTTTTCCTCTCCTCTTGAGCCTTCAGATTTATCTTCATTGGGGAACTTGGATAACAATGCCTGTTAATAAGCATAATAGTTCCATCTTTGTTTAAGAGTGACGCGTTTGGTGATGGAGAGTAATAGATTGGCTGTGAGAAGGATCTGTGCGGTGCAGTCAATCGATAAACTGTGAGCAAAAGGACTTCTCTTTAGATGATTTTGTCATGTTCATATCTGACTGAATCGATTTCTCCTTTCAGTAACATCCCAGTAAGCTTCATCTAATCTACATCAGAGCACCATGTCACCAGTGAGCTTTCACACAACCCCACAAGGCTGCGTCTACCCAGCCCTACTTCATCCCCTCTGATTTATTCCCCCAATACAGGGACATTTTAAAATCACAGGGCCGGGTACCTCATCGACGCAGAAATTCATGTCGGAAACGGGCTTCTCTGAGGCCGGCATTAGGAGGATCCTTTGAAACGATATCAAAAACAAGGGCGGACTTGCCGAGCAATTGGACATCAAAGAGGACCCGGCTCCATTACAAGCCATTAAAACCATAACGGCTGCTTGGAGAGAGTGAAGCTTAGAGGATCGATAAAGGGCAGTTTAACTGTCTGACACAGCTCACTAATATCTGAAACATCAACTCCTCTTCAGAGGAAGAGAGAGAGAAAGGAACAAAAAGAGGGGAGAGAGAGAGAAGATGAGGCCAAACTTAGTGAGTGAGAGAGAGGAAATGGAAAGAGAGAAAGACTCTTGAGATCATTACAGAATGCTTTCCATCCTTTCCCTTGCTCCTCCCTGTCTTCTCTCACCCCTCCCTGCTCTACAGTGCACATGTACAGTAACGACACAAGCTGATTTCCACAGTAGATTGGCCTTTATAGGATAACTCAAACCCTACACACACACACACAACAGACGTAAAAACACACACTGCAAGCAAACACCACAGGGGGATAAGCATCATATCCTCAAAGCACAAGAGAAATACTGGTTTAAGTTAAAAGTTCAGTACCTCACAGTAATTTACAGACCCTAATGGCTGTATTTACCTTGATTATACTAACTATGCTTGCCTGAGCTGTTTTGTACATCGAACTGCATCCGCCTTAAAACTGATCAAAGTGTTTTGTGTGACAAACACCAGATCCAGGCAGAAAGGCTCGAGCACTCCTCCTTCCTCGATTCAGTTCCTTTTCCTCTTTGTCACTCTTTTCTATCCGTCTCTCCTCCCACACGATCCTCTTTCTCTTTATCTGGGCATCAGAATGCGGAAGCGTTAAGCCTCCTTGAGGTTGATACTGAGCTCAATGCTATTTTCATTCCCTGTTTGTTCAGTCATTCAATACGTCTCTTTCAGTCTGCGGCTGCAAATGGAATCCAGTATGATAAGTGGTGATGAATGATAATGTCTCTCTACCTTCAGGAAACATCAACTTTCGTCTCTTAAGACGTAATCACAATAGAAATGGACACAAATGCCCAAAGAATAGGGAGATTCAGTCTTGAACGAGTCAGTACATACTTGTTTTGTCATGTATTACCACAACCAATCCATGGTGTAAGCATGTTGTTTTCAGTTTTAAATGACACCTTTTAAACTGAGAGTGCAGATGATAAAAACTGATTTTCACTTCACTTCCCTTTACAGTGTTACTGTAAAATTTGTAACCACATTTACAGAAAGATTTTCATGTTTCTGCTGTTTTTTAATCAAATTTTCTTCAGCTTTTCAAACAAATCTGAATAAACAAGGGGGCCTGTTCTTGTGGTATAGATGCACATCAGCCTCTATAACTACAGTGTCCTGGTTTTACTTCCAGAGCACAGAATTAGACATAGTAGCAGACATGTTTAAATACAGAAAGCTGTATTTGTAACTTTTTGAGTGAAGAGATGAAAGAAATTTTCTCTAAACAAAACAGTTTGAGGTAGGTAAAATGGATTTTATCTCCTCAAAAGTTGCCATTTTAGAGATATACAGATTGTGTGTTTTTCCTAAATTGTGGCCAGTGGGTAAATTTGACATGATTTCCAAGACTTCTGTTTCTTTTCAGACACAGTGAACAGTAGGCAAAAGGCTTCTCTCCTCTCGAATCACAAATCCCACTGCCAGTTGGTGTCCTCTTTGAACAGCTGTGCCACTCAGGCTCAGACTCAGACAAACAATTGTTCAGATGGATAAATGAACATGCCCATACATGCACAGATGCAGAAGCAGAGATGCGCGTGCAGAAGGTCGTAGGCTTGCACTTCCTAACACGCTTCTCTCACTCCGTGTCACACCTTTCCCTCCTTCTCTCTAACCATCTTCCCTCTTTCCCTGCCTCAGTCTCTCCTGTAACAAAAGGGGTTTTCCTTTTCAAAGGCCCTCAGAAACCCCTGGGCACACAAAGTAGAAACTGCTGTAATTGGTGAAGACATGGTGAAGCGTTTGGCGCGAGGAAGTCGCATGTTCTAATTATGCTGGCAGAGATAGGGGCTTGTACTCTTTCAGAGTGCAGAAATACACGACTGGGAAGCCGCTTTCATGAATAGTCATAACATGCTTGCTGCTGTGTTATGATATGTTTATAGCGTGACATTTGTCAAAGGATTTATCTTTGCTTTGTAGCCACAGCATCACATTTACATGTAAATAGGTGTCAGGATGTGCATATTCAAAATGACTGAGCAGTTTCTTCATGTGCTATGAAAATGGACGTTTTCAAATGGCAGCCTCGATGGTGTCTCCCGGTGCCATTAAGTCGTTATGCAGCGGGCCGTTTCTTTATGATGCCGTTCTTGACATCAGGTACAGTGTGTGTACAGTCTACATTAAAACCTGCCACTGAAAAGATAACACATTTACCAGAGTATGGCTTATTTTCACACAGGGAATGTTTTAGAATATTTGCAACACCACAGCTGCTGGAAACACACCCTTAACTGGTGTGATATTAAACACAACACCGTGAGGACAACTGCAAAACATGCTGACAGTGTGCTCCCTGAACAGTCAATCTGCTGTGTTCAAGTCACAATGCAGTCCACATACAGGGCTGTGGAGTCATATATTCTATGTCCAAACCATGCTCTGTAGCAGACATGTGACAAAAAGACAAAGCAACACTAGAAATGAGATGAAACTTAATATTACAGGTGTTGACTGTGAAGTAGTGTTTGAGGTTGTGTTTTCTTTCTCGGTAGAGCTTTAAGGACACAGCGAGGGTCTTCAAGTTGTCAGACAGGCACAGAAACTATATGACTCACCGTGCTTTGGGTTATGTGAAGTGTTTTTTATACATATATATATATATATATATGTATATATAGAAATGTCCTGAGCTGCAGTCTGCACAACACAGCTCTGTTTAAAATTTTAATTCAAACCTTTTAGTGGTTTGCGAGCAGGAGGGCCTGAGAGACAAAGCTCGGAGAGCAGCACAGCTAGCTGATTAGTGCAGAGTAGAATTTGTCTGCCCTTGAACCTTTCTGTCTGTCACGCACACACATATCATATACAGTACAGGTATATAGACTCGGGAACACACAAAAAGGCATATGGAGGTTCACTACCAGCATGGTACAAAAGCCGGTTTTGCTCTCTATAGCTAATTTCCCTGTTGATGACAATTGTCCAGGGGGTGAATCTTCATAGAACTTGCTCATTTACATCATATTAACGCTTAAAGTTATGTATAATCATGGCCGCTCACGACTGGCAGCTAGCCGCTAAGTTTTAGTAACAAGGCTTCGTTTTCCTCGCCTCAGCTCCACCCACTGCGTGAACAGGTTTATGTCCCCACAGCATGAGTAATACACTCCCATACACACACACGCCAAGTTATACATTCACACACTCATCTGACGACCGCTGAGCTCCACAGGTTGGCAGACGGCAAAAAGGGAAAGTGGGGCAGAATGTTCGTCAGCACCGAGCACAGAATGTGCATGTCTGATCTCCTTGTACAACAACACACACACACACACACACACACGCACACACACACACACACACACACACACACACACACACAGACTAGGTAGATGCATTCTCAACTTGCACCAACTTTTAAATTTATAAATACCCTTGTGGTATTAAAAGCGAGTTTGGGTTTGGCTTGTGGAGTGCTGGGTATTTCTACATCCAAATGCACCAGAGCTGTTTTCATAATATTCTTCTCTCAGCTGCTGCTTTTCAGCTCCTGCACATCTTGTCCATTTTGATATGTTTGAGACATCACATCAGCACAGCTTTTACTGGATACTACTTCTTTTTTCTGAGATACGGTATTGTGAAACAATAGGAGGTTCCCTTTTCTGGATGCTTATAGCAAGGTTTGAGTTCGATTTTATTTACTACATGCACACAGATGTAACATCTTTTCATTATTGAGCACAACATGATTTCAAGTGTCATGTAAATTAAAGGAACGATAGCTCTCCATAAACATAGAAAGCTGGAACTGGAAAGCTAAATATTCCTAAATGAATCTGGAATAATAGCTTCACTCATATATTTACAGTGTCGAGTTTCAATGGTTGATGTTCAGAAAAATTGAGAGTTTTGTCAGTGATTGGTCTGACCAGACAGATTCATCTCTCTTGTTTTCCCCAGACTTAAATCTTGTACAGTAAAAACGGAGCTTGCCAGATGCAGTCTGGCTCTGAAGTTACACAATCCCCCCTGAACTGTGTTGCTATTTTTGATGATGAATAATTACCTGCGTCTATTCGGTTTATTTATTTTCCAGATTAAACAAAGAGGATGCATCTCGAGGCTGAATGCAGTATAAAACAATCCCAAACAATTGTGCATTATCCTGTTTAAACAGATTGACATTGTACTCTTAGATGCTTTATATGCTGCATACTGATTGCTCCTTTTTTTCCATGGAAAGCTTCGCATTCAGCAAGTTCAATCCAATTTCTAATACCATCTCCTGCATTTGAGAGGGTGATACTTAATTTTCAGTTCAAAGGTGTCCCGTGGTGCCTGTCTGAATGCTAGCACTTGTATTTTTGCATAAAGTGATGACAGTGCTTTCAAGTCTTAGTTGTATGAAATCGGGCATGAAATGCAGGTATGTTGGAATTCCATCACAGTAAAAATCCAGGAATTATTCATCTTCCTAAATGCTGATACAATATCACATTCCCCTCTCGCACACCAGCACTTGCCCTTTCAAACCGCTTCCTGTCTTGTTTAATGAATCTCTGTGTTGAAACCAGAGTCATCACAGCCAAGTCATGTGGATATGCACTATGATATGTATAGCATGCCTATAGGGTTAGAACTTGTGCGCATATGCACAGGAAATCAATGCAGTGCTCCAAATGTCCGGCGATCCTTAATGGATTTTTTCATTAAATAAAGCAGATGCTGTGGTGTTTATTCTCAAGGATCACTGTAGAAGGTTGAGAGGGAGAAGGGAGATCGTGAGATGTGGAATTTCATTGGCTATGTTACCTGATATTTACCGCTCAATAGGTTAAGGCCTAGGGGGGGTCACCGCTTCCTGTGGCGGAACGGTGTGCATTTTTAAAGAGACAGCACAGACTTAGCAGCAGGGTGCCGGCTGCCTCCCTCAGTGTTAGGAAACACACATAAACACACCACCATTGACCTTAAGATCCAATAAACACCATTAAATATGAATAAGGACATAATTGAAAGTAACCACTGGCACTTTCTTCTTTTTTTTTTTTCAATCCCCCCTACGCACAAACACACATGCTCACAAAATCCAGAGCCAACCACTTGGCCAATAATAATCTTGACATTTTCTGTTTCACACACACACTCACACACACACACACACACACACACACACACACACACACACACACACACACACACAGGCCTTCGATGGTGCATGAAATGTAAGAGCACCCAATTCAAACTTTACATGGTTTTATCGACAGCCCAAACTCTGCTGATTTATGGCTCATCCTGCCTCCTCTCATCCATTCCACAGAGACCGTTATAGCTTGAAATGTGTGAGAGCTACCACAGACAACTTGAGAGAGGGAATCTATAGAGGCTATTAAAAGACAACAGCAGGTCACTTGTGAGTTAAAATATTCATTTTGTCCATCAATTGGTTTCCTGAACAACTTCCCCCCGCCCCCCACCACCCATGCCGACCCCCTCCTCCTTGAATTCTCCAACCTGCTCTCATTGATCCGTCAGGCTGAGAGACACAGAGCAAGCGGTGGGGCCTGGATAGATATTTTACTTGGACCGGGGTTTATCCTGCAGAGGTAAACTTTGATTTCAGGCTCTGTTGTGGCATTGCTTCCTTTTCCCCCACCGGCAGAGAACAGTGGGAGTAATCAGCTTAATTGGTATAATTATGGGGTAAGCAGTGAACCCTTGAACACACGCCTCTGCTTTTCTAAACGGATATTTGCAGATTATGGGGGTAAAGTTCTCCTCATCAGCATATAGCAAGGTCCCCTTTGTCTATGAATGGGGGCTATAATCTGTAGAACATGTTCATTGTTCACAGAGAACACAGACAACCCAACCCACTGAAGGGTCTTTTTGTTTAACTTACTGATGTATCTTGTGAACAAATGAGCAGCATTCCTCCTTAAATCCCAAAACCGATCATAAGAATGGTTCACCAAAATATAAAGCCACAAAATAAGCAAATATTATTCCTTCAGGCATTAGATAGAAGTAACATTCAAATATTTTACGTTGTTAGGCTCCCATTTGAGGTTTTCGCAACCCGGTCACCTTGAAATTATGTTTACATACTACAGTCTGTCTTTGCCAAGCACAGTTTGGCAAGGTAACAAAACTCTGGAGTTAAGGTTCGGGAAAGATTATGGTTTGATTTAATGGTTTGGTTAAAGGGTATCTAAACGTAACCATAAAAACGTCTGAACATGCTTTAGTTGCTCCGAGCAGATGTAGTGTTGTAGGAGATATTGTATCAAGTGACATGTGTTGTCACAGAACATTTGACTGATACATTTGGTATCAACATCTTGCAGCTTGGCAGGTCTAAAATGTTTCTCACTAAACAATTTGCCGTTGTGAATATTGAGTATTTAAATGTTGGTTAATTGGCTGGTCATTAGTTTTTATTTGTGAAATGAATAATTTACTATGATGCATTGTATTAGGATGAATTATGCAAGAGAAATATTCCAATATCTCACCTTATGGAACTATCGATGTGTTCAAAACCAGATGAACCTTCACATGATCAGAAGAGAACTCATCTCATCCCCTCCAATATTCCACCCTCTATTTAGCACAATTCTAATTCTGCACAAGTATAGCGCTGCCCTGCAGAAAACAAAGATTTGAGTGGTATTCAGTCTTTGGTGTCATCCTGCTCAGAGGTCTCTCATGTCACTTGTCTGGCTGCCAGCCCACCGCAGACCCTCACGACTACCTCGCAAGCCAGATGGAATTTTAAAAATTTACAGTCCTCTTTGAGCTCGCCTTTTTGCCCCTGCAGGTCTCTGGAAATTGAAAAGTCAGAGAAAGTAAGGTAAGATGGAAGAAGGGAGGCCATGAAAGAGAGGGAGAGAGGTTCCTGTTCCTCATTTTGCATTACCCCTATGGCAAGTTTTCAGCCACTTGTCTCTCTCGCTCTCTCTCCCCGCTCAATGGAATGGCCCTCCACAGCAAAAGCCAGATGCTATCAGACGCCATCATTGAAAAATTCAACCTGTGTTGAGGGCAGTTCATTGAAATGAATCGCCGGACCGGTTCCTGTTTTCTCAGACCTTTCTACAGCACATTTCACAGCTGAAGCTGTTTCATGGGCACCATTCGAAGGGTAATTGAAAATCCATGGCTGATTGACTCAGACCCTTGGTAATTAATTTTCTTTCAGTTGCAGGGCTCTAAGACCAACACCCACATCTTTGCTGTGTGGTGGTTCTTATGCTGTGCTGAGGTACATAGTTTAGGTCAGCTTCCCACTTGGATGCCTGATATGTACAGTGCCTATGAATTCTTAATGATAGCAGTCACACACACATCCGTGCATACGTGCATACCTGCAGAAATATATGCAGAAATATATTCGGTGACAAGGTTTGTGAGACCTGGCTCTTGGAATGGCAATGTTAGTTTGTCATTTAGTCGGTCAGTTGGTTGGTTATTTCCACCAAATTTATCATCATCAAATTCTTTTTGACCAAATACCCTCAAAACTAATAACATTCCCATCAGCTGTAAGCTACTTTGTACTTCATACCAATTAGCAAATGTTATCATGCTAGCACGCTAAACTAAGATGATGGACATCTTGTTAGCGTTGTCATTGCGAATTTGTTAGCAGGCTGAGACTAAGCCTCGCAGAGTTGCTAACGCGGCTGTAGACTCTCTACTCTCTGTAGTCTTGTTTCAAATAAGAGCTCATATACTTATACTGTATTAACTTTCCTCCAGTTTCCTCCATTTCCCCTGTTTCCTTATCTCTTCTGCTCCATGGGTAAGACAGATTACTAAGGAATGTAAAAAAGCCTGAGTATAGCTTTCTGTGGGTAGCATAATTTACACACAAAATACAGGCTTAAACCCTGGCTCACTTCCAGTCCTGTTATTTAGACCTCCTAGCTTGCCTCTTTTCAAGTGCCTAATACCACAGTGACTGATAGCTAGCTGCTCAAGGTGCCTTCTGCTCTACTGCCTCTCCTTATGCCAGCTGAAGTGTTGATCAAGGGGGGATACCTTTTAGAGGGTGGGCACACATCCACCTGTTTAGAGGCAAGCAATAAGCATGGCTGAAGGACATTTGGATGAATACATTGGTGTATTTAAGTATGATTCTAGTATAACATAGCGTCTCTGATCATTACCAAAACAGAGATGACAGAATATTGCTATTTTTTAAGTTAAAGAGGGCCTCCTGATGTTATGTGGTCTAGTATGTCATTGGTACAGACAGCATATAGGCCAGCGAATTCACCTCCATGCTCCCCGCAAAACAACATCAAAGGAAACGACATCCACACAGGAAACTGATGTGGAGCTACAGCACAATTGACGTCTGAGAGTTCAAGCAACGAAGGAGAGAGAAAGAGAGAGTGAAACCTAATGGCATGTCTCACACTGAATGACCTTGGAGCCTGTGTCTTGGAGATGAGTTGCTGATATATACCCAGCATGCTGAGTGTGGGAACGGGCCGCATTGACACCCGAGTCACGTTGGCACCGGAGCGTTGTATGGCGCTATAATCACAGCCAGACTATAGAAGAGAGAGAGGAGGTGTGTAGCTCCACTGAAGGTCTTCTTTCAAACAACAGTCCTGAGAGGATAAAAGAAAGCATTTTCCTGATTAGCTCCACCTTGCAGTTGACATTTGATTGAGCCTATTGTGATGATATGTAGATATGACTATTGCGTCATGGTGTAGGTGTGTTTTCACTCATTGTCTGCACTTTCAGACGTCTAACCTGCATCTTACGAGCATATCTGCGCATTTCCTTCCATTGTCATACTTGATTGATGCAGGCCTTGATATTAATGTGGGTGCATAAAGGAGAATCTACAGGCACAGCAAATGTTTCCGTGAAGGTTTAGCATATTCCAGGCTATTGAACAGACTGTACTAACTACAAATCTATTATGAGTCAAGGTACAGAGACAATGCTGGCAGCCTTAGGCAGAGACCTCCTAAAACTTTCAAGTTCTTTACAACAATAGTAGTCAGACCTAAATTATTTAATCTTAATCTCTTTTGCAAACACCGCTGCAAAGAACATAAAAAGTTGCATTTCATTAGCTTGGTGCAGTCTGTTGATCTGTTTTTGGCAAATGTCAAGATCATCAAGGCTCTTTTACTGCATTGCTTATGTCTCTGCATTGTAAGCACGGATGACTTTTGGCTGTTACGGACCTTTTTTATTTGCCGCACGATGCTTTGAAAAGTCACATATCAAAGACGTGAGGCCTCTTTCCAAGCTGACAGAAATTGCTAATTGGCAAATAAGCCTAAAATATGACCTGCCTTTGTAGCAGTGCCGCTCATGGTAATCAAGTTACGAAGTCCCTTGTTTGAAGGGGATGAATTGATCAACCAGATGAATTTCTGCTACCCACTGGTGACTGACAGTAGAAAAACCTTTGATGAGTGATTCCCAGCTCTGGATAGTGTCTCTTTGTGGCACCAGTGGCCGCTCTGTAGCCAAATCTTACTGATGTCAGCCTCACCTTAGGGTTCCTTCTGGGTTAACTGGCTTTTTAATGTGTGTATTTGTGTGCAGCGGAGGGGAGGTGCCTACCACCCTCCAGCCATGCTCCGGGGAAGTGAACGCTGCTTCCACTCCCCTCAAAGCTCCATCAGTCACACAAATCCACACAGAATGGAAGTTGGCTCAGTGTGGAGATGGGTGAATGAAATAAAGTAGTATGGAGAAATGAAATTAAGCTGTGAGAGAGAGAAATCAGAAAGAAAACATGCAGCCAGTGACAGAAGAAAGATGGGGGATCAGAATCAGAATTTGGAGAAAAAGATAAATCTAGTTTGAGTGTGTTTATGCATGTGTGTGTGTCATGCATGATAATTTGAAAGACACCTAAACACCCAAACTTTTGACACAAATCCACCAAATTTTGAGGAAAAAGATGACCTTAATTTAATTTCTACTGTGCTGTCTATCTGTATTAGCCTTTTCAGACGGCTTCGTAAAGCGACTAGAGAAGGCATCACAGCCCTTCTGTGGAAGTGGGCTAATATTCTGCCATTGCTGTTCCTCTGATAAAAGGAAACACACCAGCACGCACACCAAATACCAGCAACACACAGTGATCAATAAGCTTGTGGAGTGGTCATTATTGAAACCGTCCAGTTCTGCCAATTTGATTCCCAGCTATAACCGCTCAATCGGTCATTACAGCTGGATACAGTCCACCACAAAAAGCTCCCATTTGGAAAACCCCACCCTTTGACCCTGTAGTCATAAATCCATGAGGACATAGCATTTCCCCTGTCAGCAGGGGGTCAGACAGTTTCAAAGGCTGAATTTTGAAATGGAGAGAAAAGACCTTTTTTCTCCTTCCAAACTGCCTTTTGCTCAGAGAGGATGCTTGGGAAGAGCGAAAGTGTCGAAAAAACAAAGCAATTTGCATGGCAAAGAGGTGTTCTGACAAGCAGGGAGGCGGCAGAGTCGTTGCCCAGAGGACTGGACGGCTGTTGAGCTGTGGAGAAGAATCTGTTATTCTCTCTCCTCTCTGGAGTAACCGGCAAGTGTAGCCTCCCCTGAGGGTGAGGGACGTCGCACAGCACAGTAATGCATTTTGTGAATAATCAAATGAAGGTACTAATACAGTCAGAAAGCTGAGGAGAGGCTGAACGGAGGAAAGACGCAGAGACTGCGGAAGAGAGAGAAGATAAGAAAGTATCTGAGCGAACTTGAATGCAGCTTTACGTCGCCATATTTAAATGCGTGCATGTTGTCTGTGTCAGCAAGGCCTTTGATATGCTGTATATCTTCAATGCACGTCAGAGACAATGTCACCATAGACAGAACAAAAATGAAAGTTGGCTTGTCTCTGTTCTGATGTAGCAGTTACACACACACACACACACACACACACACACACACACACACACACACACACACACACACACACACAGAATCTGATGTTTCAACTGAGAAAACTGAGAATCCGCGGTGTGGAGACGGATCTGTGAGGCAAAAAAAAGACACTATGTTATGTGAATGGGTGTGTAGGTGGCAGATGATCATCAGGAGCCAATGAGTGATCTTGCATAGAGCAGCTTCTGACCCATGGAAGAGCAGGGGGGTGGGCGCTCCAATGTTGGCAAACCAACGCACGTTCTTTCTTGTGATCCCCGCAGGGTCATGCGTGATGATTGAAACGGAGAAAGTGTGTTTAGTCAGAGTGTTTGGAACATACTGAACATATTTATGGACAGCAGAAAAGGAGCCGTTCGGATGCAATTTAGTTAAAGGTTTTTAGCTATAAAACCGCGTCTGCCATTCCAGGGCAGGTGCCTGTCAACTCGGGGACAATGCATGAGGTTTTCCACAGTGGAGCCACCCTGGACACTCAAACTAATCAGCTGATGAATCCTTGTCTGGTTGTTTCGTAAATTCCCTGAGGCTTATGCCATCAGCGCTTTGGCAGAGTCTCCCCAGTTGTTGGGGGTTGTTCATTAACCATTGCCCCAAGATATTTTTTAGGCTACTGTGTGAAAAAAAACAGAACAACAACAAAAAACAAGCAGGCATTCACAGCCAGAGAGTGTATCTATCAATGTGAGAAGATTGGACATGGAGGATAGGGAGGATGGGAGGGAAAGCGAGGCGGAGGAGGTGGAGAGGACTGCCGAAGGTGCTTGCTGTGAGTATCTGTGACAGGCCGGGATTTAACACAAAGTCAATACTACTGCAAAGTGCAATCACAGTGTGTTGGCTAGATGGCTGCGATGAATGGTACACCAGGACCAATATCAGTGGCTTCGTGGCCCCAGAAGAGGTGTTTCATCTGGGGTGAATTCTTCATACTGTCTGCTCTCTGTCTCTGTCTCTGCCCGAGGCTGTCCATGCACACCTCCCTGTTCTCTCCCTATTTCTTAATTTTATCAACCACAGCTACTCTTTAATGTGTCTAACAACCTACAAGGCATGCACATACTGTTATGTAGACATGCGTGTAGTATGTGTGGTATTATCTCAGTATAGCAGACTAGCTATAAAGACGATTCCCAAACACTCACCCAAAGTGGATTAGTTGAAATAAATGCCAGTTTACTGTGCCACCTATCTGTAACCGATGTGTCTGCATTGATCAAGTCTGTTTGAGAGAGCGATTGTGTGTCATGCTGTAGGTAAGCATATGGCTAGAGAGCAGGGCCCCAGTATAGGATGTCAATAAAGGTCAGTTACAAAAGAACACATGATGTGTTTGTGTTGTCTGAACAAGGTAGCAAACAGGTGGCAAAGTGAGATTTAGGTGCTGTAGCATGACAGAAGAGACATGAATGGTTCATCGTAAATATATTTAGATTATTGCTGACTATTTGTTCAAATGAACCTTGTGTTTGACACACAGGATGGGAGGGGGGGAGGAACTGGGCTCATCCATTGTTGACCGGAAGGGGGAACTCATGTTGTCTGAATTTTTAAGCAGGTATTGTGAAAACTAGAAGGTTTCATCGTGAAAAAGAGAGAGTGAGAGTTAGCATACTTTAGATGACTGCATTGACAGGAGGGCTGTGCGGCTGCTGTGTGTGTGTGTGTGTGTGTGTGTGTGTGTGTGTGTGTGTGTGTGTGTGTGTGTGTGTGTGTGTGTGTGTGCGCACAGTATGCTTCTTTCCCCAAAAAATAAAGCCCTTTGGTCGTTCCAGCTGACACAGCAAAGCGTGTTATGTAATATCTGAGTGTAATGAACATAATGCAGCGTCAGTTATTAAATCCAACCAAATGTTGTATCACTGTTGCACGTAAAGGTTTGTGGGCGTCATTTACTCTCGAATCCTTGTCTCCATTTGTCTGTCTCTTTCTCACTTTTTTTTCCATTTCACACGATCTTTCTCTTTCTCTTTTTTATTTCACTATCCAAGTGATTTTTTTGTAGTGCTATGTGCTGGATGTGCTGTTTAAGAGACATGACAAAAGAGGTGCTGTGTAGGCCCAGAGCAGCGGGACTCACTGCTTTGAATACAGAAAGCCAGTGCACGTATGCACATGTAGTGTACATCTAAAGTGAAGACATCTGCTGAAGGTGTTGCATTGAAACCTCGAAAACCAGGCGGGTGTCCAGCCTCTGCCTCGTTTTCATCTCAGAGGGGATTGTGGTCCCTGGCCGAGCAGAGCCACAGGGCATAGCTCCCCACCGGTTCTGGAGGAATAATCTGTTAGCAATAATCCAGCCAGCCCACGGCAGGTCACATGTTGGGAAATGAGGTCCGAGCGAAGAGCCACATTTGATTATTCAGTTCCGGTCCCCTGTGGTTTACACTGTTTTTTTTTTCTGAGCCCCTGTGTCCAGCCTCACACATTGTGCAGCTGATGGAAGTAAGGCTGGGAGGTAAGCAGATTAGAGAGCATGTTGAGTCTGTCTGGTAGCAGTTTGATTTTTAAAGAGGCTATTTTCACTAATCAGAGAGGCACAAGTGTATTACAGTGTATGTATGTGTGTGTGTGTGTAATGTAGTGTGGTTTCACATGTTTCAACAGTGAGTTGTTACAGACTCAGTGACAGTCACAAGAATAGTTTCAGGTGTTAAGAATAGTTCCTGAGCGTGCTGGCACCTTGATTTTACACTTCAAAGAAGGATATTTTTCTACCACTTCCTGTTTCCTCTGCTGTGTCTGATGCCTTTTCCATATCACCCTCAAAACTCAAAAACCGTTTCTCTGTGAAACATTTGGGGAGTTTGAGTATCACCTGATTACACTCACAGCAGCGAGTGTGCAGCATTTATGGAAAGTCAAACATGCTGCATCTGACTGAAATTGCATGCACATCCCAACATGTGCCTTGAGCCCAACACTCAGCATTTAAAGCTAATCGATGTATCATCACTTCTCAGCACAGCTCCATAGAGCGTCCTCTAAGTGATGCATAATGCATTCCCTGCGACGTTCACTGTGAGACTGCAGAAGAGGAGGCGCTGACTCTCCCCTATGTCCCAATGAATGGAATGTGATGGAGGGAGTGCGTTTTGTGCATGTGCGTTTTCATTCATTTTTCACACATTTTCCTCTTATACAACAGAACATCTTTCACGGCTTTTCCACTTACGAACTTCATGGATTCATGATAGGAAAGTTAGAAATAACGTGATGTAATATTTTGAGTGTGTTGAAGGACTGTAGGATGGAACGACTGCCTACATTCATGTCCATGCAAAAAATATGTCCTAAAGAGGGAAGCAAGAGTGGAACACTCCATATTTATAGCAAGCCGTAGAGTTGTGTACCTACTGACTACTGTACTTTCCAATATAATACTGTTACACTAATGACTACGATTCCAAGTCAGCACTGGCTAGCCCCAAAATCTTTGTACACAGAGCCTGCCTCCATTATCTAATGTGTGTATTGCATGTCCCCATGTGGCAATTCAGCACCTCACATAACCAGAGCTAAGAGCAGCATGTGTCATCCAAACAGTTTTAACCCAGTCGCTATCCTACCGTCAGAGTTGATCTCATCAGTTTTGGGTGACCCAAACACAACACTCCACCCTAACCTCCTGGCTAAAAAGCCCCAAATTTTGCTAGAAAGCATTTGAAGTCACGGTCAGTGTCAGTTTATCACAGTCAGATGGATGAATTTAAACCTTTGGCTCACTGAAAGCAAAACGGCTGTAAAATACTTTGCAAGGATAACACTATCTTTTGTCTGAGCTAACTGTCTATAACTATGGTCACATGCGACTCAGTTTACCTGCTAGGCTACACAGTGGTATGCAGTATGATATAATAAAATGCTGTAGTGCAACCCCTCAAAGCAAGACAGCCATGACTTTTGAATGACTGAGACATTTTGTAGAATTATTAACTGTGTGAAGCGACGATCATATGTATAAATAATGCAAGGCGCGTGTCACAGGGAGACACTGCTGGTATGTAAAAGCATGTTATGCCTCTTCATCTCTTGACTGATATCACCAGGCCATCTCTTTCCTTGCTGTAAGTAGAGAAGAGATAGCCTGCAAATCAAATTAGCCGTCTAATGGAGAGAGATGAAGAGAGGGGGAAAGATGAGAGAAGGAGAGGGTGAGAGCAGTAGTGATAAATCTGCAGGATTACGTTATTGTCTTTTTTTTTTGTGAATGGAGGAACAGAGGAAGAGCGCGTGGAAGAGGGAAATGGGCTTGGTGGTCTGAGTAATATTGACATCGGGGGAGCTTTTTGAAGGATGTATAACCAATTATAGTGGCCCTCCCACCACAAGCTTCTACTCAGACTTGGGACAAGTCACTGGAAGTCCAGCTGCAGTGCTCTATTAGATCGCATATTGCCAAGTGTCTGTAATGGAATCCTTTGCTTGAGCGATCAAGGAATTCTTGTCGTGACGCGCACACACACAGATGCACACATAGGCACAGACATCAGAGCCAGTCTGATAATGGATTTATGAGGCTGATGCAGATATTTGAGAGTTGAAAAAAATGTGAGAGCAATAGAACGGGTGATTATCAAACACGCAGGTTTAAAGAACTGGGATCAAAACATATACGTAATTGGACATTTTACAGATGAAAAATAAACTTGAGTGCAGTCTCTGGTGGACAAACTGTGCAATGGCAACACTTCATCTAAACCACCTCTGCCAACATTTACAGCCATAACAATAAATCTATGATAATGTTAGCATCGGCCCAGAAATATGTCGAGGTTTAACAACAGACATACAGGCTGGACCTCATGATAATGCGCATTTACAAACATATTCATCACACACACACAAAAGCACAGAGAACAGAGAGAGAAAGAGGAATTACAGGCGATACAAAGGAAACAGAACTCACCTGCTTCCCTTATTCACAGCATTTGGTTTCATTTTGCCAAGCTTTAACTGTTTATGAGCAATCAGTATGCATCCTCTCCTTTTTTACTGCCTCATATTCTTGTTCTGCTTTGCATGCATAACAAGATGCCACCATCCTTCAGAGAATGGTGGAAAAAGGGGGATATGCAAGAGGACAGAAATGAAAGATGGAGACATTCCTCATGAAACCATCTGGGTGTTCCCAGCGTCATCCTCTCGTTTTGGCACCGCCGTTGTGTTTTTCCCTTCTTCCTCCCTCTCCGACATGCTGTGTCTGTTCTGTGTACCCATGCTTTATTTATCGTTGCCTTCATTAACAATTTAATTGAAAAGCGAGGGGAAGAGTCACATCCGAATATTATTGGACCAAATGGGACCAATAGAGTCCCATAAGTATGGGCTGTAAATGCTCTCTCCAGCAAATGGGAGAGACAGAGAGAGAGAGGAAAACTAGATGTTTGCCAACTTAAAAGATAGTAATTTGCAAATGCTGGCTGTCTCCAGTGAAATGTTTGCCCACTCACAACATGAATCGCCTGTGTGTGGGCTTCCCCTGCACTGCCCATACGTAACCTATTATAGAATGAATATTACACTGTGCGATTCATCAATATTTTAATATTTCACTGAGCGTCAGTAAACATATATGTCCCCCCTCAGGTGGAAGACGGGCTCCAGATTTTTCCAGTAAGCAATTTTCTTGCAGCTTACCCCATTTTTTTCTCTCAGGCTAGAAGGTGAACCATGGTGTTGGAGCAGGGACATGCGGTGCGTGTTTGAACATGGAAATCTGTGTGGTTGTGCTTCTGTGTGCGGGTGTGTACACACTTTCCATCTTTATTTGTGAACCAGCATTTTATTTAGTTATTTATTTCTGCACCAGCGGACGATGATAGAGCAACTGGAGTACAAAAGGTTACTGCATGTGGAAAGTGGTGGGAGGGGAAGAGGCCACGATAAGTGCTTTATATAAAAATGTCCATTATCATAAGGAGCTGTCTACCGTACCCCAAGTCCCACATGATTTGACTATGAAACACCCGCCCCTTGGGAGCCATGAAAGGTGGCTGTAAAAAGTCTGTATTGTCCTCACTGACTGAAAACAGCTTGTGTGTCAGTGTGTCAGTAACAATGGATTTTACTGGCAACAATTTTTCATGCTGGGAAAAAGAAGAAGAGTCAAAATGGCCTTTGAATCCAGGGACTGTGGCATTGTTGTGCTGCATTGAGGTTGCAGGGAGGAGTTTGTGTCCTGCATCACAAGTGTTGTTTGGTTTAGGCTGCTAAATTGCTCAGATTACTATTTCTTTGCAAGGCCCGGTAACTTCTTCACTGGTTGCCTGGCAACCTCAGCGTGAACGACAAGACTCCAGAGCATTACTGTGATTGGCCAAGAAATAGTCCAGCACATAGACCCCCATTAAACTATATTGTGCCATTTTTACACTTTGGTTTGTCACAGATACCAATGACGTAACATGTTAATTAGGGGGCTTTAGCTATGCTAAGCTACGTCTAAGTTCATATTTACTGCACTGAGAAGGATGTCGATCCTATGATCTAACTCTCAGCAAGAGACTATTAATATAACCTATGATGTCAAAACTATTCCTTTTTTTCTATATTACTATTTCTCAGATAACTAAAACTGTTGGGAAATAAAAAAAAGTTTTTGCAGCATCCCATAACTCAAAGAGGAAAGCTGATAGAGAAAATAAGTTTTTTTAAAGCTGACCACAGCTGCAGTTCTTCATGAGGAAGAATTCCTTCTACAGCCACCTCTTAAAGTCTACAGGGGGTATCTGACGCTCAAAAGATTTTGGCAGGAGTATCACTTTAATTCCAAATATGAGGACATCGACATTTTTTGCAGTGTGCTTGCCCCAACCTGGCCAAGTAAGCAGAGAAAAATACTAGCTCATGCAATGTAATCCCCTGCCTCCCCGAAGGAATCGGTGTACAGAGCGATGGATGGAGAGGAAAAGGAGGGAGGGAGGGAGGGAGGGGAGAAAAGAACAATAATGGTCTCTACAGTTCAGTATCTGCTCATTAATCATTCATAGGCAGCCAAGTGGCAGCAGCAGGGAGCACAGTGAGATTTCAGGTTACGGTATCAAATCTCAATTTATAAATAGAATAGTCATGGAGCTAGGCAGCAGAATACCATCACTCACAGCCCACTCCTCCCACCTCCCCCCGAGTATTCGCTGATTTCTCTATGACTGAGGTTTGGCTAGCATGCAGCGGCACTGTGTAACCATATGAGTAAGACCCAGAAAGTGGTCGGTCACATACAATCTGATGAAATAAAGGCAGAACAGCTGCCACGTACCACCATCGTGCACATTTGCCGTCGGTCATTTGCCACCGTCAGTTCACGAAATGATGTCATCCTCCTCATGATCATGCTCTGCTAACTGACTTCTCAACCTGTAGCATAAGTGGGCGTCACATCCTCTCCTCTCACTTCACATCCCATGCTGTCGATATCTGCCGTACACTCTGCTACACCTGGATCGATAAGAAAATGTTTTCCCCCGATCACCGTCTGTGATAGCGATGCTTCACTGCCACTCATCTCCATCGTTCAAGGACAGCGCGTCGACGGACGGCCGTATGAAGAATGGCCTGGGCCTGTAAGCTCGTCTCATGGCAGTCGTGATGAGAGGGGGGTGTCCCATCTTCCCCGCATCTCACTCCCAGAGACACGGCGATGACAAGTGATGCATTCAGTTGATCTACGGTCTGTGGATCTGCCACATCTAACACGCCAAGCACATGCTATATTGTATGACAAATAGGGCCTTGTGAATTATTTGATGAAATGGGGCAGAGGAGAGGGTGGCTGCCTCCTGCATACATATCTATGTGTCTCATTTTTGATGTACAGCTTTAGCTTTTGACTTAATAGCCGCTAAAATCAAGAATATTTACATGCAGACATGCACGGTTATGAGTTAATCTTTACCTTTGACGTGAGAGCATTAGTGGACATATCAAGCGCTGTGTATCTCGACAGCTATTTAACCCCTGACCGTAGAATAGAGCCTACAAGCTTACACCACCATGCAGCCTGTGCCAGTGGTGTGTCTTTAAGTGGTCAGCTTTAGGGAAGAGCCTAAGCATCTTAATCTGAGCTTTAAACTCTTTTACACAGCATTAACAAGTGAGATGAGCAACCGTCAGCCTATCAATAATTAATTGGAGCCTTAACCCTGAAGCTTGAGTCTTATATCTTGGATTTTGTATTGCTGTTATGCTCAACAGCTGACTTTAGGAAAATACAACTTTTTGAGGTGGTTTAACGTTGAGATTACAGATTTGAGTAGAACAAATGACTTTGCCTTTGCTCTTTTTTGTTGTCTTTTAATTCTCACCTCTTCTGTGCTATCTTCTCAGCCCTCTCCGTCACTTTTCCTTTGTACATCTTGTTCTTGGCTACTTGTCACACTCGTGTGTGATGTGTGGACCATACTGAACAACGGGGACCTTCGAAGAGGAGGCATTGCGTGTGTGGGTGAGATGTCCATGCATGCTGGATGAAATACCTGCGGCGAGTAAATGAAAGCCTCTGCCTCGCACAGCAGCAATTCAGCAGCGGGGCGCGTGTGATTGAATGCTCGTGCAGGGCAACCCAGACACCGAGCACAGGGCAGGAAAGGTAGAATGCTTGCACAGCACAGGTTTAGTGGCGATGGGCAATGTGCAATCAAGTGCTCAGACAAGGCCGAGCAAAACACCAAACCTTGTGCAGCAAGTTTAACTGCATGTTAGGATGCAGGCCAGCGGATACGGGTATGCAAATGATTTGAATGTCGAAGTCGAATCTAAGAGCAATACATCTCTTTAATCACATAAGGCCTGTTGTCAGACCTTATGCGGCTCTTCCTCATATTATTTAGTCTGACACCTGTCCACAATGGCGCTTCGCTCTTGACAGTGAGTGAAGCCAGATACAGATATGAGGAAGGAAAGATGTAGCTGCTGAGAATGAGGGGATGAAAACCAGGTCCAAACAACTGACCTGAGATAAGAGTGATGTGGTGGGGTGTTGTGCAAGGCCAGCAAGCACAAACAGAGCATCACTCAGTCCCTGTGCATGGGTGGGCGTGTACATGTTGGCATTAGCTGTAATATGATTGACGTGTTAGAGCAGGGGCTGCAGCGGGCCATAAGCTATTAGAGTGGAGGCGACCGCCACATCAATCACCTGTCTCGAGGCCAGTTAGCAGAGATAGTATGTGATGATGTGCAGTGTCAGCCGCAGTACGGTCCAGTGTCAGACTCCAGCCTTTGCACAAATGAGGAGCGCCTTCACAGACCTGTATGAATGTGAGGCTTCCTGATTCTTTTACTGTGTGTGGATTCTTCCATTGGACTTTTGCCACGAGTAAGAATGAAATATCATTCATGTGGTCAACCCTAATGAGCCTTGCAATAATTCAGGCTCCTTTGAGAAGCTAATGATGAAGTGTTGAATGTCAAAGTGCAGGAAGACATCAGCAGCTCTTTAACAGAATAGTTTTCATATTAAACTCACAATCAATTATGCCCATATTAAAACTGTTACTATGTTCATGTCATTAATTTAGATATTTTATCTCCAAATATCAGTAAATGTTTTACCTTACAGGCAACGGGGAGATTTTTTCCTTATTCTCATCATTAATATTCATGTCAGTCCTAGGCAAGATTTTATTTCTCGTCATGTTCCATGTTCCTCTGTTTAATTGCTCCTGAAGACAGTATGCCAGCAATGATTGCTGTAACGGGGGTCAAAAGGTCTCAGTTATTACTTCAGATTCTTCTCATGTCCACTTGTACTCATATCATCTGTTTACCAGCACCTGCTATCAGCCTCCACTTCCTGTCCTCCAGCTCCTGCTTGGAGCTCCTGCCCAGCACATACAACACGCTGCAGACACACATACAGTACGCGCACACACACAGGCAGCTAATGTGTCTCATCTCAAATAGCTCCTGGCCATTAGGAAAAATGAAAAACCAATACCTTGTAAAATCGATTGTGATGCCCACCTTCAAGTGCGCGGTTATGTGTGCAGGTGTGTGTGTGTGTGTCCAGGGTAGAGCCTCCTCTCACAGACAGCCTTTACAGTACGTTTCTTTGGGATTTCCATGTGTGCGAGTGCAGCAGGGTGACAATTCATTATGATTCTTTATCCATTTTTGATGGATTTGTGTACTCGACACACAGTGACTGCACACTCGCACGCCTGGTCAAGCCCGTGTCGGAAGCTGTGATGTCTACATCCCACTGCGTACAGCGTGGCCCTGACGCCACTTTGTTCTCCGTGTGCTATAAGTATATCTGATCTCTCTCCTAGCATTCAATCCATGTAGCAATATGTTCTCCATCACTCTCGCACTGCAGAGTTAAATTGCACTGGAGTCGAGCGGATGCACTCCTCTCTATTTAACCCCCCAACTCTGAAATGAGACGACTTGAACGCACCGCCTCGAGTTGCTTTCCACAACTGCAAACAACCATTTGCTGTTTTCCAGAAACACATGCTGTATTGAGCCATGTGATGATCTGCTATGAGTGTGTAGCTGTGCATAAATACTGTATGTGTCGGCTTCTGCTTGTGCAGCCTACACACACATACACACACCAGCTTCACTATGCACTCACATGCATTCATGGGACTTAATTCCTTTCTCATTTTTCTTATTTTGCTTGTTTTTATTTTTTTTCCATCATCACCAGGCCTCTCATGCAGTCCCTCCACCATCTACCTACCATATTCATCTCTTCCGTCCTCCTCCATCCTGGTGCTAATGAGTTCTGGATGTGGTCGGTGTGGGGTCCAAAGCTTCTCCCTTACTGCCGCCTCTCCAGCTGGGTGCTCCCATGGTGCGCCAAATGCCTCTCTTGAATATTGAATAAACCCCAGGACCACCTCCGTGCTTCCTGATCAACAGCACTACTATTATCTCGCTATTACTCTGCACGGGGTCTCGGGGCTCCATCAGGATGGATGAGCTTTGAATCTATTGTGTCGTGGGCGAAGGTAGAAATAATAGGCACATGTGGGTTGACCGTTTGAAGTTGTTTGATACTGCCCCTTGCGATTATCAGATCTTTCTTTTCAGTCTTTGAACTTCTTCTAACACCTCTCCAAACTGTGTTATTCTGGGGGGCATCCTACTTGACTGCATGAGTTGAAAATGTAATACACATTACAGGAAGTTAATAGAAACCGCTTCTTTGTCGCTTTATCAATAATGTTGCATATTCAAATGAGGTCATTGAATTTGAGTTTTCTGTCTTGTGAGGGCTGGCTTTACTTGCCCTTCTCAAGTTTGCCACTGGACTGAACATCAATGGTGTTAGTGTAAGACATTCATCACTTTATGTGTGACCTTTGTGTGACCTGATCATGTCTTATTGATATCCTTTAAGTGTTTGCTATAGTGCACTCGCATTGCAAAACTGGAAATGTTCAGAAAACTAGACATTTTGAGATTTGTAGTAGAATTTGTAAAAGAGGGTTTAAGTGACTTTTGAAGTGGAGAGCAGTGTTTATTTTTGGATGTCTTGTAGGTTTTTCAGTGTGTTGTTGAAATATTGATCATGCCTTCCACAAAACTTATGGGCTTATCGATATTTGTACCAAGATACTTGATCAAAGAGTGACAGCTTGTTTTTAAGTACTTGCTATTGGATAAGTGGTGAACATTGGCAGGGGAACATCAATTTTCCTTAACTGGAACCATTTGGAAGAATTATTGTAGGATAAATTCTGTTTGCCTCTTACTCATCGCCGTGTGAGGCATATACCCAATTTTTGTGTGTTTTTATTTTTGTGTGGAATCGAGTGGTGAAACTGTCAGATTACAAATCCACAACTTCAGACTAATCAGCAATGTAACACCTTTGGCATAACAAACATGAAAGGCATGAACAAAGCCCTGCGAGTGATCTGATATTTACCTACCATTCATTTTTTATCTAGCCTCTCCATGATAGCCACTTCATTATTCAAAGGCCAACCACACAATTAGCACCGGTATATCCTATTGCGAAGCAGTCCCGCTAGGACCAATCAATGCTATTAGATCCGTCGATGTGATTAGACACACTCTTGCATCTTCCTTATTTCTCCTTCAAACTGCTTGCACTAGGATAGGTTGTAAGGCTTGTTGTCTTTAATTTATGCACCATTGATTCCCAATCCCATGCCAAATCAGGCAGCTATATTGCAGAAGATATAAACAAAGAGACGTTTTGCTGTGGATGTTGGTAATAAGGACTTTAACAGCCATATCCAGGTCTTTAGCTGCAGTTGTGTTTTAACATGGTCAGAATGACAAACCACCTTTATCTCAGCCACTGACTCACAACATCTGACTCCTGCAGAACACTAATAATCTACTAAGAGAGAAGCAGTTAGACCTTCTAGCAAATGAAAAGTCAATTTACCAAGTTCATTTTTAGCCACATTAGCAGCACAGCTCTGTGGATTAACTGTCGGTTGGTCAATTGTCCACTGCTTTGCTCCAGACTGAAGTATCTCAGCAGTGTTTTATACAGGCAGAGTCCTGGTGACTTTGATGATCCCTGAGTTTTCCTTCAGCACCACCGAGGGGTTTACACTTGTGGTTTTGAGTGAAATGTCTCAGTAACAGTTGGATTGGTTGCCTCCAAATTTGGCACCGAATTCCTTATTTTTGCCACTGATGTCTGACAACATTACGGAAAGATAGATAGACAGCAACAGTAAGATACTTTTTGCTTAACCAGAAATGGCCGCTTCATCACCAGACTCCATTGGCAAAAACAGTCATTTTACCTCGCAGAACACAGGAATTATTGGTCTACTGCTGCCTCAATTGCTTATTTTGTTTGTTGTATCATGTGACTTTGGTTTTTTAACACTTTAGTTTGGATCCCAACTAACAAGCAGTTTTGGTAAACTTACTTTGACAGAAGGATTGCAGCCTGTTTTGCAATTTACTGGACCAATTCCAAAAGGTTTTTACCTACTATTCATTTAGACACCAAAAGACATAAAAATAGGGCCCAGATTTAGAAATACTGGAATTACCCATTAAGAAGTTTGAAATATAACCCACTTACTCCAGTTAAATGTCATGGAATCTGAGTTGAACCTTATTTCCTTGTGGTGAATCAGCAGTAAACATCTGACCGTGCTGTCTTACTGTGTCTCTCTGTACCTCTTTGTCTTCTATTCTGGGCCGCTCTCTCACTTTTCACCCATGCATAAATATAAAACTAGTTTGATTGTGACTCAAAAAAGCCCAAATGGGGAGGCAGCTTTTTGTCATTGCTTCAAATAGAATGCGATAAGCGACTGTGTGTGCAGAATGTCTGAATAGATCACCACTGTGACGCTATCAGAGATTCACCTCAAATCTTCACAAAAGAACGTTACGTCTCCGTGGGGCCAGACGGGTCTTCAGTCGTATAACCGAGAGCCTCTGTGACCTTGCGGTGAGATGAGAGGGAGAGGCTGCACAGAGCCCATTGCCAGAGTTTTAATTACTGTCATAGTTTGTGTTTATCTATGCTTCGAGAATGTGTGGATGCATGTGCCTTAACCGGTGCGTGGTCCGTGTGTACGTGCATGTGTAAATCTGACACTGGTGTAGAGCTCTCCACCAAACCCCATCCTATTTGGGCTGGCCCTCTTTAAAACCCTCTTACATAAGCCACTACTCTCAGATGTGTGATATCATGGAACTATTTTTGGCCTTCCCTCTGAAAAAGGCTGTTCAGAGTTAGATAAAGACTAGCCTATTCTTTAAATAATACATTGGAGCTCCCTCTCATCTCGGCTGTCTTAATACACTGTCCTGACAAAATTGTGCTGTAGCTGACTTGGATTGGCCTGTGGACTGTGGATTGTTTGAGAGAAACCATGCGTCTTGTCTTAGCCTCTCACATCAGCTGGCCCCGATTCAGGGGCCAAACAAGACATATTTTTGTCGCTGTCCTAGATTGTGCTCTGACATCAAACAGATGGAGAATCTTGCCTGACGTCATCATTGAACGTTAGTGCTCAAATATTATTTTCTGCTTTCCATGGCCAGTTTCATTTTAGAGTGATGAAATATGCAAGAGCAGTACAACTTATTCCTACTGAAAATAATGCAAAAGGTAACAGAAAACAAGGAAAATACTTGTCAATGAGATCAAACAACAAAGCTGAATGTTAGTTTTGGCTACTTCTAAGGCTGTTGGCGAGTCTGCACTCGACAGAGATAATGTGTCCATGTACTGAATAAAAGGCTGCCAGATCCTTAAAACCTATGGTCCGTTTAGAGCGTTATTATGTCAAGGCCTTTTCTCACACGCATCTGATGGCCTCATATTCAATGAACCTGAAGGGTTACTGCTTGACTGATTTCTACCTGCAGGAGTAAAGAAATGAAAAATTGATTTGCCTTGATGTTTTTTATTGGATTTTTTTCAGCATGTGAACAATATTAGTTGAAATGGTTTTCTCAGTTTTCTCTCTGACAGTCCAGGGGGTTTCTCAGCCTTGCTCTTGGGTGAATTTAATTTGAGGAAATAATCAGTAATTGTTGGTTTTTGTGTATTTCAAAGCTTTATTACCGACATGTTTCTCATTGCCCAAATCTACATTTCTGATATTTTCCCTCCAAAAGAAAATAAAATGGCTAACTGCCACTCCAACATCTGCTCCTCCCTTAAAGTTTTAAATTCAGCATGTCTTCATTGATTGATATTTTGTAGAATTCTGCCAAAAGCAAAAACAACTCCCATAAACCAACACAACTCAGGCAAAGCTAAAACACGTAAGGGGGGAAACGATAACGTTGTGGAACTTCTTCTGGCCACAGAGTCTCTTCCCAGTGCAGTTGTGAGAAGACCGGTGCAATCAATTTGGTTGGGGAAGATAACTAGCTCTTATTAGAGATCCATAGAAGCATCTCCCAGTGTGGGTGTAGCAAACAGCCTTAGCTAAACGGAGATTAAGGCAACGCCGGAAAGACCCCTTGAAGCCCTCTAAGACTGGTGGGTGATTTTGGATTTAGCAGTGGTACCAAGATAAAGGCCTTTCTTCCTGCTTAATTGATGGCTGTAATCCATGTGTTGTTTTAAAAGGCCGTCTGGCTGATGTGTGAACACAAACCCCCTGTGGGTCTGTGCAGAACGTGGTGATTTATTGGGCCAAACGGAAGCTTTCCCACTGGTTGGGTGAAGACTTTCAGGGTTGGGATACACAGAAACAACCTGCTGGGTAACATAGAGGTTGATGAGGATGTTAAAAAAAAAAAAAAAAAAAAGGCAGGGCTGCAATTTGGGCTCATTTATCTGCTAATACTGCAAACAGAGGAAACTCATAAATAGAAATACACCTCTTTGATTATCTTAAAGCTAAACTGTATTATCATAGATGTCATGCTGTCTTATGCCGTAGAGTACACTCCTGGGACTGTCAGCCCTGATATCTATAAATGATTCTTGACTTACGAATGGCCTCTGATGCTTTAGTTAAGTTCCCACATTCTTTCATCCTAACTCACTTGCTGTCTTTTCAACCTATCAGGTTTCAACAAGTGTACAATTATACAAGCAGCACTGTGATTAATGAGTAGTGAAGATGTCTGGAAGTGGATAGAGGCTTAATGAGAAGATCACAGTCATCCCTGCACCTAGGAGGTGCTTGAACTCCTCAAGGCTTTAGCACACTTTTCGGAAATCTACTGGTGTACCTCTTGGTCTCAGTCAGATTTATAATATCCTCGTGTTGATCGCTATCATGAATCACAAGTTCTGCTTAATCTCTACAAAGTATGTAATTAACCCTGCACTGATTCGTATCGCTCATTATATTACCATAGATAGGATGTTGAAAATAGAACACGGTGCCTTATTATCTCAGCTCAGCCGCTGGTGCCAAAATATTCAGTACCTGTTTCAAAGTTATGCATGTTGACAGACGTCCTTGCTTTTAAAAATGTGTACCTTTGACGTGCTTTGCTTTAAATATCATATAAAATCACTATAGGGTTGTTTTCAAAGCGCACCTGCTCGCTACAGTTTGATGAATAAAACCACGATGCCTATAAAAGTTATTCATGAACGCATTCAAACCGGATCTAAAAAGTGCAAATGAAACAATAAAGTGGCAGATCTTTGTCTATTCCAGCACATACTGGTTGTTTCGTTGCCCAGACTTGCAAATTCTAATCTTAATGAAAAAATTAATTACAGCCATTTTTGCCTCTGGAGAAAATTAGTGACCTATTGTTAAAAATATGCGACAATTCGGGAGAGAGAGAGGAAAACTTGATTAGCATGGAAATGACAAATGAAAGGTGGGAAGGGTGGAAATGAGGACAATTGTGACTGTGGGTGGTGATGGTGTCTGTGTGAGTTGCAGGCAGAGAGAGGGGCTTTATGCTTCATGCTTTCGAGTGGCAGCCATGCACTGGGAAAAACACAGATGAGAACAATGAAATCTGAAGTATTTTCAGCCTCAAACTGAGTACAACAGCAGCAGCGGAATACATTCCCATCATGTTTCATGAGCATGCTCGCACTATATTAATTGCTCAATAAATCTTCACTGCTTTCACTGGACCAATATCAGCTTAAGTTACACACTCCGGCTTTTCCAACTAAATTGCAGTCGGTGAGGGTTTATGCATGCAGCGTCGTGTTTAGTTCATTAGCGTGCTAATGCTCTGGAAAAATACTTAAAAAGTTTTGCCTTTCAAGGTTTGGTACCTTTTTTCAACATGAATTGAGTTACAGGAGACGTGCTTCAAATGTGCTTAGGTTGCAGCGGTTGAACTGAATAATATGTGCCTGTATAAAGGCAATTAGTATTTGAGGTTATTCTTAGGTGTGTGTGTGCGTGTGTGTGTGTGTGTGCATGCGTGAGAGAGGAATCTGATTCACACTGCTTGCATGTGAAGAACGGAAATGCTTTTAACTTATGAACCCAGACATGAATCATATTCCTAAGCTGCTTTTCTCTCACCATCAAAGCTTGCAGAAACACACAATCAGGCATTTGCACACCTACACACACTCCAAGACACACACACACACACACACACACACACACACACACACACACACCCACACACACACACACACACAGGCCCAGTATGAAGCCAGCTTAAAAGGTCATACATACAGGGGTCATCAATAGCCACCCAATATTTACAGATCTATTTACAGTTCCACTTTGAAGCAGCTATTTCGCTGACATTTGAAGTCATTTGAAAGCGTTGATTTGTTCACACCCTTGGACTATAAATGAGTGTGTGTGTGTGTGTGTGCACGTTTGTCACAGCCGTGCTGCCGTGGTTTCATCCCTGAAATGACAGAGGCCACTGACCAAAGCAAGGGGAGACCTGAGATCTGTCGTCCGCTGCGTTCGGTTCAACGACACCATACTTAACAACAATGTGACAGTTTGTTGCAGGATTATCTGTGACTGCCGTATTTAACAGAATCAAAGCTCACTGTACTTTTCTCTCTTTTTTGTCATTCCAGCTGTCTTTTGCAGCAACAACCCCAGTTCTGGCAGACAAGAAAAAGTACCCCAACTTCTTCCGCACCGTCCCATCAGACAACGCCGTGAACCCGGCTGTAGTGAAGTTCCTCAACTACTACAACTGGAGCCGCGTGGGGACCCTCACGCAGGATGTCCAGAGGTTCTCAGAGGTCAGTGTTCCCTGTTCATTCTTTAAAGAGACTACATTTTCATATGTGAGCTTGTGCCGAAGAAACCTGAGGTTGTATAGTGAGATGCTACAGAAAGCAGACCAGATACACAAGTAAAAAACTAGTGGACATGGAAGTGTTCAATCACAGTGAAGCATGTCCGCTTTGTGCTGGAGCAGCACTCGTGTGTTTACAGGTGTTTTTCTTTTAAAGTCAGTTTTGTTCATTCCAGTCTTTCCACCTCATGCCCCCGAGCGTTGCAGGAGAAACTCCTTCACATTCAGGAGGTGAAGGGTAACTCTGGGTCTCACTGTTATCAAACACTGATGAGATTCTCAGTCGGGGGGGTTTTATTGTACAGATGCAGATTTTTTGCACTTGTCATTCATGTGATGCCAGAATGATTTGAGTGGGTGGCAATCAATTCAATTCAGCCTATTTTCCAATAGTTGACTGAATTAATAGTTTTTCCACCCACGTAGAAAACTCCACAGATGGATTTTCCATGATTCTGAGAAAATGTGAGGATAAACATTTTTGATACTAAGAGCTTAATCTTACCACTTACACCATGTTTCATGTCTTAAGTAATGAATGAAAACAAATTGCTGGCTGGAAATAACAAAGGAGTAGGGTTTCCACTCAGATGAGTACAACTTTTGGGATAGAAATTCTTTTTTTCCGTGAGATTTTGCTTATTATTTATTCACCAAAGTCCATCTGGACACCATTCAGCCTGCTGTGCATGGCCAGTTTTGGGAGAAACCATTCGTAGAAAGATGAAGGACACTCCAACTCAGCCAATTGACTGAAAGCATTAACAATAGATGTGACAAGTTAAATTCATGTTTGACCAAAATGCTACCTAGTTAGACTAACGTATCCCCGTTTGAGGGAGGGTTGAACATGAGTGAAACATTTGTAGTTCCTTCAGTTTCACAGAACTGTCATTATATCACATCAGCGTCAGGAACATTCAGTTAAAAAAAAAAAAGCCACGGCAGAGGTATTGAAAGCATGAATTTGAGAAACATATTGTAAGCTCTTGCCTCGAGGCCCTGGTTGAAAACAATCTGCTCAGCAGCTGGGGGTGGGAGGTGGAGGTGGGTGGGTGTATAAGAAGTCTCACTGCAAATCTCAGAGAGGCCAAATCCCTTTATCTCTCCCCTCCTGAAAGCACCAAGGGGCTTAGGACGGGAGGAAGACGGGCGGCCCGATTCAATCAACCTGCCACAAGATTGGCCTCTAATCCTGATTTACAAATATGCAAGCATCGCTTCCGTGTTTCGTGATTTGTACAATCCTCTGTCAAGTTCACAGCATGACGGTTGTCGGTGCATCGGGAAATCACGGTAACGTGTTGCAAGACGAATCGCTGAAGTAGTAACAATAGAATGCATTATCAGTCTGTTCCCAAATGATGGTGGCGAGTGCTAACGAATAAAGCCAGAATAGACACATTTTTGGGAAATTAGTCAGGTTTAAATAAACCTCAATTATCTTTCACTTTGGCCAGTGTCACTGGTATTCACATCATTCAGAGCTCACATGATTATTTTAGAATGCCATCAAATGAGATTTACTCCATTCTACTTTGTTTCTCTACTTTCTAATAATATAATGTTTTTGTAAATAGCTGATAGCCAATGTCCTCCCACTTATTGAATTTGGAAATGCCAGAGCACAAAAACAAGAGAAGTCTTTTACACACCAACAAAACGCTTGTGTGACCAAAACACTGCAGCAATGAGCCCGAGCGGTCAGAAATCGTGTGGAAATCCTACTTCTATGATAAACTTTTCGACTGAGTCTGCACTTATAACTGCATTACCATACCGCATTCAAACCCTAAAGCTCTGCAAGTTCACTTCCAAACTGGGCTGAAGTTAATAGAAACCTGCAGCATTATTCGAGAAATGTTTGCCAGTATTGCAACGTATTCGTTATTGTTTTTAGAAAAAGTAAGCCCAAAGTTATTTTCAGTGGAATATCATTAACTTTTCTTCATCGGTGCGTCAGGTGTTTCATGATTTAAATGATTATATATGATTATATTTGTGTCCCATCTTTTTGCATTTAAAAACCTCCCTAATGCATATTATACTGTACTGTATACACAGTATGCATGTATGTACACACACGCATACCTGCTTCTGCGTCAGAGTACACTATTGACATTGTTGTCATCTCCACCACCTCCACCTCTCTCCGTCTCTCTTTCCTACTGATCCACAGCGCTGTTTCCCAGGGAAACTGCTCGCAAGGTTAATGTTATGTAACACTTGTTAAGGATTCAGTCAGTGGAATGCACACCACATGCACACACATACTCACACACACATACAGTATGATGTCCCCTGGGACTGTAACCTGTAAGCTAAAGCCAGCTCGTCACTGCTATTTTTAGACACCGCTGAAACACACACACACAACACACACACGCACACAAAGACGCATCCTGTTTGTGGATGGACAATGATGTTCCGTTAATGGGGGTGGGGGTTCGTGGTTTATTGTAGTGACAGATGAGAATGAGTAAAGGCTTGGTATTTGCTTGTGTGAAGGTGTCTCTATGCGCGCTCGCACACACACACACACACACACACACACACACACACACACACAGAGCAATCAACATTATTGAGATTGCCAGACAAACAGGGTTCACCCCGGAACAGAGCAGCCATCATCAGTCAGTCAGATGACAGACCTGACTGAGAACAGGATTAGGACTCAGCCCTCTGCCTGGAACCCTCTGAGCTCAAGTGTTTAATTACACTATGACCACTGATATATTTAGCAGAAGCTACCCTCTCAGCATCCACTCTCTCGGTTCCTGGCTTCTCAGTAATGTTTGCTCGGTCGTTGTCCTTGTTTGTGCATTTTAGGATTTAGTCGTTAGCCATCAGCTGCTGTTCATCAGTAATAACCATGTAATGTTGGATAGAGTCCTCTCCAGGATGAGTCATTCACGCCATTGTACAGGGCATGTAAGGCCATGAGAGGAAGCCATTCGAGAGCTTGTCATCAGGCTGTGGCACAACCATTTGTCACGCTAGTTTGTATAAGCACATGACTGGCATTATAGTCTGAACTCTGGGATTTACATGGCGATTTGTATGGCGATGAAGCGCTCAGGATGCGAGACAGATGTGTGCAGAGACCCACCGCGCTGGCCCATTTGTGAAACCCAAATATTGTGAAAATGTACACGACACATGCTCTCTGTCGCATGTCTGCTACTGGAGCTCTACAGCACCAGTGGACACACAAATACAGTACATTATGAGAGTGGATACACGTGCACAACCCTCTGACAGACAGATGGGATGATGCAAAGCACCTGCTAACACTCTAGTTTGTGTGACACTAATAAAGGCACACGCATGCAGTCACACCTGCCACTGCAAAGGGTGATCGTGCCTGGAAATGATGTGTTAATGATTTGAGGTTAGACCACCGCAGTCTGTTTGTCTCACAGTGTCGTACTGGTGCCATCTGAATCATCGAAAGCTACTCAGTGACAGGTGTGAGTTTTATTTTCGGGGCAAGTAGTGTATTTGCTTGTGGAGTCGTTTGGAAAGCGCGTCAGCTCTGAATGAAAGTCAGTGCAGCTACTTTATCTTAACATCATGCTTTTTTTGGTCTTAAGTGATGCAGCAGTAAACTGTCTTTTGGACACGCAGCCTGAAGACTTCACCTTGGGTTTTTGTGAATTGTAGTGGGCTTTTTTCACTATACATTTTATTGATCATGATTAATTGAGAGACTAAGTGGAAAATAATCGTTAGTTACAAAATATGCAATTAGGTGTCTAATTTTTGGATTTTGCAATGATGATACAAGCACACTGTTGTACTACTGCTGCTGCATAAAAAAAAAAAGCTCTGATGACAGACTGAAGACCCCCCTCCAATGAAAATCAAGTGTTTAACCTTGTTGTAATGTCAGTGGGATGTTTTTTATGTGCTACCAGACATATCAGGAGTGAAACAAGCAGTCGACGGCATGGATGAGCATTTCTTTTTTCATGGAAAAAACTCCCAAATATGTAATTTTGATGAACAGAGGTGACGTTTTAGGGGTTTGATCAGTTCCAGAATAGAAACTTTAACTAATTGAGTACTTAATTTTCCTATATGGCACCTTTAACGCCACCTCAGTTCAGAGCAACGCCTTCCACAGTCCGTGAAATGCAGCGTAGATGTGGGATGATACCTCATTCTGTCACATACACGCCAACGAATCGCAGGGTTTCCTTCAACGTCCTCAACTCATCAATTCATCTTCATTCAGTTTGTTGCCGACAGATGAAGACATTCTACATATGAATAGATTCAAAGTGTGTTAATGTCCTTTTAAATTCAAGTTTTATTTATCTCTGCGGGGCAGTTGTTTCTGCCGCAGTAGCAATAAAAACAAGACAGGGTGAGACACACAAGATGAAAAACCACACATACACTATGTAACCACACCTAATAAAACTCCTATAAATACATGAGATAAAGACGAAAACGTAAAGTATAATATTAGTGAAAAAAGAAGCGTGAAACAGGCATGGCTGTGCTGATGCTCACCACACTGATATCAGCAAATCAGTATTCCTATCAAAGGTCATCTTACTGTCAGTTGTGATGCCCAATGCTCAATATCTTGTCTGTTAATTAGAGTGTTTGTTTGGGTGCTGATGTTTGAAATCAATGCACATTTCCTCGGTTTTTGTAAGACTCCTTCATACCAACCCAAAAAATAGTGAAAAACAGGACCGTGAGGCATTTCAGCAATGTTCAGCAGGCTCATTTTTAACTGTGTTGTCTGCAAACTTAACATTGTGATGGTTGTCAAACTCGCTACGACAGTCATTGGTGTGCATAATACATAAGAGAGGAGAGCGAACGCAGCCGTGGAGAGAGAGCTAACTGATGTTGTAGACAGTCCAGAGAGATGTTCATTTCCTCTACTTTCTAAATGCTGATGCATTGTGCACATTTAACTGAGTGCATCTTCCATTTTGTCCGTCATGTGTGGGCGGATGCTTACATATTTGTGTGTGTGTGTGTGTGTGTGTGTGTACAGGCATGCTCAGAGGTGCAGTAGGGTTGTTTCTCTCCTGTATTTGCTGCTGGGGATTCCCAGGCTGCCCCAGACAATGGGGGATGTTTTTGTTACGCGGAAAAGCCGCTCACTTTCCCCTCTTACCGTCCCTCAATCCATCTGCCCCCCTCCCCTCCGTGTCCATTGCTCTATCTAATACACTCAGTCCAACACACTGATGCCTTTGTCCCTTTCCGTCTCAGTGGAGGAAACACAAAACCAAAGTCAAAATCCTCTCGATGCGAATGGCTTTAGTGTTGGGATTTGCGTCAGTGCGTCTTGTCCTGTATGCGATTGTACCATAAGTTGTTATTCCATATAGCTGTTTGCCCGCTCCGACACATCTCTTCAGACATAGAGGTTATCTGGTGCTGCCGGCCGAGCTAGTTTCCTTTTAGCAGTGCAGAAGCCGGGCCTTTCAGATCAGAACGCTCAACACAACGGGACGTTGTACCTTGTCCAGACCAACAAGGCAATTGTTCCTCAAGAGCAAAACCTGGTTGTATTGATCCACCCTGGCCTCCCTGTTGTTTCAGCTCAGCGAGCAAGTACATTGGAGGGAGTGTTTGTACAGGAGTGAGTGATGTACGGAGTGATTTAGAGCTCTCTCCGGGGGAACCAGGGGAGGAGGCGATTATGACAGCAGACATTTAGAGACATGAGGGAAATAAAGTTGAGGTTGTTTGGATTCATTGATTTTTAGATGGCAACAATCTCCTAGTTGATTACACAAAATAGTTGTAATGATTCATTTTAGCAGCAGTAGCAATAGTAATCGTGGTGATGGTGGTGTTAGTGGTGGTGGGAGCAGTCATGGTTTTATGTTCTTGTAGATGCTAACTGCTGGGTGCTCACACGGCTTTGATGTGCTCTAGCTATCCGTGAAGTGACAGAACACCTGAAATCCGTCTTTTGAGTGTTAAGCTATCACACCCTGTTGGCTCGGAAGATGGAAGCTGGGAGTTTCTTCATTGGCAGCGGACGAGGCTTTGCTCGGCTTGAATCCACAGTTGATTCCAATAATTGTAAGTTTCAACAACACAACAGCATTGAAATATCCACAGAGCTTCTTTAAACTTCTGAGTGTTTTAACCTAACTCTTCACTCCCTCCCTGACAAAACTCCAAGCAAATTTCAAGCTAAATATAGATTTTGGGTGGAGTAGTGTTTCTGTGTATAGAAATAAAGAATATATACAAAGATGGGGCCCGGTTCACATTCGTAAAACCACTGTTGGTAAACACAGGTTGTTTGCAAATGATTGCATTATTTCTTTTTTGGAATTTGGGTCATATTTGAAGCAACGTCGTGCCCTCAAATCAGGATAGACACTATGTTACACATGCACATTTACAAGCAGCTATAGGGCCAAACACACGGCCTTCATCTGTTAGCTGTTATACGTCGTCTCTGCCAACTGAGTTCGACATGCCTCATTTGAGCGCACACGCTCTCTGATGTCTCAACATGGCCCCTAATGCCAGGCTCCCGGGTGGCAGTGGAGGGGGCTCATGGCTGCAGGGCATGGCCGAAGGACATCAGAAAAAAAAAACTGTCTGAAAAGAGAGAGAGGAGGAGATGTCGACAGAACATCTCAGAGTGTAACTTGTAGATCTTTCTCACAGCAGACATTTTGACTTGTCTCTTGTTGCTTTCATAGTGACTGCGTTCCATTGTGCATGCTGGCCCACTGGCATGTCATACTGGTATACATACTGGAACAGAGTCACCATTAATGTTATTAGTTACACCTGTGTTTTTCCTACTATGACAAGTCAAAATGTCTGCTGTGGGAAAAGGGCCTTTTCTAAAATTGTACCTTTTAAAGAGGGAAGCCAGAGGGATGAATCATAGTATGTGTTTGTGAGGGGGGAGAGAGAGCAAGAGGCAGTATGATAAACCACCTCGAGCTCACCATCACGGTGGGGTACCTGCTCCATTCTCCTCCTCCTCTGATCCCATTACCCACCATTCCACTGAATCAATACATCAAAGCCGACATACAGCTGCCGCAGATACATTCACCGCGCTAAACATATGTCTGCTCCTTGTCATGCCCCGGATAACCAGCTGAGAGTGTGTCATTCCGGGAAAAACAAACGCGTACCGTTGTGAATGTTACAACTCCACGTTGAACAGATTGAGTTAAATCAGAACAAAGGCGGTTTGATGTCTTCTGTATGTCATGCTGAAATGTCAAGACGCTTGTCTCCCTGTCTTTCTATTCACGGATGAAGGTACAACATGCAAACACCAGTTCAGAACAAAGGACAGCCTGCATCTACAGCATCTGTCTTTATCAGCGGTGCTGTGTAACTAAGTGCATTTACTTAATTACAGTACATTTTTTTAGGTACTTGGGTAATTCATTTTTATGCTACTATATACTTTAATGTCACATCTCTTGTGATTGGCCCAGCATGGAACCAAGGCAGACAAGCCTTTCTGACTCAGACATATTCCTGTGATTACATTTACACTAGTTGTTGAAATACCAGAGAAAACAAGGAGGAGCAGCTTCTTCCAGTCTAATGTTAATGCCTGAACTCGGCAGCAATGATACACGCACCAGCAGTTAATGTTGCCATGACAGCGATGTCAACAATAAGGAAATAAGCCACCTTAAAACCACATTTCAGGATTGTTGTGAATGATCAGCAGCCAGCATTTCCGTTAGGAAACAAATTGGTGCCTTGAAGATTTCTAGGTGAAATTCCAGTCAAATGTCTGTTTAAGGACCCTATTTTCCAATGTTTTTGTATCCAAGTGACTAATGGGGGACAACAATTTTTGAAATTGGTCGAGTATTGAGCGAGAGCGCTGCAGCTGGCAGTCATAAAGCGGGCTGTGATGTAATCTCTCCAGGTGTTTGCGCGCCGTCAATGTACGTCCACTAAAAGTGTTCGTGTCTGCCACTGACGGCTCACGGTCCCAACAGAGATGCACCTTTTTGTTAAAGAGTGAGATCCAAAGCCAACGCAGAAGCAGTCATTTTGTCAGGGTGAAACACACTTCGTTCAGACTCGACAGAAACACAATAAAACTCCACAGCTGTCTTCCTTTTTTCAATTATGATATATTATTATGGGGTAAGTACTCAGCAGTATATAACATCAAATGTTAACGTTAAACAAATGTTAAAATTAGCTCCACCTTTCCCTGATGCAACATTCGTGATGCTTACTTTTAGTACTTTTAGTGAATTTTGATGTTAAATACTGATATACTTTTACTAATAAAGCGTTTTTAAAACAAGGACAAATAAAAAGTTTTTTGTTTTAATTCATCGTTATAAATTAATGTTGATTGCAGGGTGTATTGGCTGCAGAATGACACCATCGTTCTTTCTGCTGGTTCCCTGTTAGCCTCACTCACGCAGTTTTTGTCTGCCACCTGGTATGATCTCCTGGGAAAATAAAGGCAGACTGACGATCCGCTCAGGCTGGCAACGTTTCTATCTGCTTTCATGTCTCCATTATAGATGAAATGAATGAGTGAACTCACATTTTTTCTCCTCATGTTTTCATCTACTACCTCCTGCACCCCGATGCCAAACCCTGATGTAGCTGGCACGAAGCAATACTCAAACCATGTGTCGTAAATATCACGTCCGTTTCACTTTAGCTCTTCAGTGGACGCGCTTCTTTCTTCTCTCTCATTACCAAAGTGCTGTTGATTGTATCTGCATGGAAATCTGGAAACAAATGCAGCGTGTCCTGTGTTGGTAGTTGCTGGGCTCTCAGGAAAATGGAAAGCGATCTGTTCGTGTTTGGCGCCAACAGTAATACCTCTTGGAAATGCTGGAGGGGTTGAAAAGTTTCCACTTTAAGAAGCATTTTAAATGCAGGACTTTTACATAGAACAGAGTATTTTTACACGGTGGTATTACTACTTCTACTTAAGTTAAAGATTATGGATTACTCCTTCTTCCACAAATCTTTATTGCTTTGTGCCTATTGATCTGAAAAATAGAAGCTACTATGTATGGACTGGTGAGACAAGAGGCGTATGGGAACCAGACAGCAGGATTCAGGAAATCAAGTGGCTCACACTGTATTTTCTTTGACTACAACCTGATGGTGTTTTTGATCTGTGGCAAAGTTTTTAGACCTAAATGATGTGATCTTTGTGTTGAATGTGGCTCATCAATGTATTCTGATGTTTAGCTTTGACTCCGGGACTAGCTGTTTCTTTTCAGCCAATAACAAGGATGTTTCCAGGGAGGGTGTCACTCATGGAGGTTCATACCCCCCAGATCCCAACCTTGTCTGCTATGGCGCTCCAACCAATAGGAGTTGCAAGTGTAGCGATAAGTACATGATCCCACCTGGATTCTGTGAACGCTGCCAGTTGCTTTTAACCTTTAGAGACAGACTTAATTCGCCAACACTGACTACAGCTCACTTGGCGTCAGTTAAAAAAAGAATGGAGCTAAGTGTTCAAGGGTGAGTGTTCGGTCTGCTGGGAAGAGAACTGTGAATGGGCTGGGTGATAAATAAAAAGAGCAAAGCATTGAGCAGCTTCCATAGAAAATTAGAAACCATGCTCATGTGTTCTCTTTTTCTGTCTCTCCTTCTCTTTAAGGTGAGGAATGATCTAACTAGTGAGCTGGAGAAAGCCGACATTCAGATCGCTGATACAGAGAGTTTCTCCAACGACCCCTGTGTCAATGTCAAGAAGCTCAAGGTAAGTGATGCAGCGTGGACACTTCACAGTTCCAACTAAATAAAAAAATTAGAATGATTCAAGGTCGGTTTTATTCAGATAATTCGTAGATACTCCAAATGACTAAGGATCAACTGATTTTAGTGTCACAATTTTGATGCCACCCAAAGTGAATGATGAATCAGTTGACTGGGCGGGGTGGGGTAGGGTAGGATAGAGGGCTGGGGGGATCCCTTATGTCCTGCACTGACTTATGGATGTTTGGTGTTTGATATGTACACATGTACACGCATGCATACAGGATTTCTTGCTTTCTTTCACTCTCCTCTCCCTTGAAATGAAATGAGACAGAACAAAATGAACCATTATTAAGCCAACATTGAGATGTTAGACATGAACATCTTTACACCATTTACTCCTGGTGTTAACATGCATGGGTGATCAGAGTTTGCTTGGATGAAGCAAAAATGCATGAAATTCAGATGTAAATGCAGTCAAGTGTGAAGGCTAAATTATCCAAACTATCTCCAGAGGCAATCAGAGACGCATTTGGCCTCATTTACCAGCTGTATATGTGCCGTGTGTCAGTGCTACATACAGTTTGAAGGAGAAACATTGTCAATGGAAGTAAATTAAACGCATGAACAAGTAGCCAGTGAACTTAATTGATTTGCAAATGATCATATTCTGTTTTTATTTAGTGTCCCAACTTTGTTTGGAATCAGGGTTGAGTTTTATTTTTAGACAGGAAGTTAGATACTTGGCACAGCCCAGAGAAAAGCTGCTGGAAGTGAAGAGAGCAGAGTAGGAGAAAGAAAGAGAGAGGGGTGGAAGATATGACGTACGCGCGATGGAGCAGGTTGAAAGAAATGCAACAGGGAGATGACGAGAGACAGATGGGTAGAGAAGGAACAGGAAGATAAACTGTCTTTCCTAAAATATACGTGTAAACTCTTCATGTTGAGGGCTGACAATTTAAGCTGACACCACCCTTCCTTGATCAACTCTAAATATGCAAATCACAGTGTCGCCTCGAAAAAAGCTCTCCAGAACGTTTGGATGGGGTGGGCGGGGGTCCTCTGACACCCTAATGGTCTGTTTCCCGCTCACCTCGCAACGGCAGTTTGCTGTCTCCCCGACAGCTACGTAATATGATGAGGTAGAGGGTGACACAGATTTTGTTGTCTTGTTTTTTTTTTTTGGTACAGTGTTGTGAGAGATTGTGTATGTGCCAAGGGTGGGGTGGGTGGGTGGGGGGGTGGGGGAGCATGGCGTCACCGTGTGATCCACAAATAGAGCCCTCATGTCTGCGATCCAGCTGGAATATTAAAAAAGCAGACAGGCATCTCTGCTGCACGCCGCTGAAGCAGCCCTCTACATTTCTCTGTCGCTCTCTGCTTGTTTCATCTTCATCTCTTCTTCTCTCTCCCGAGGTATTGGACAGGCTGACAAAACAGCATCAGAAAACAAAGGCAGGCTTACACCCCCACACACACATACCTTCTAATCTTAGTAACAATCAAGTTTATTATTCTTTAATTTGAACATGCCAGCGGAAATTTCAAAGTCTTTTTAAGATTTTCATGAGTGATGGCCAATTTAGGGAGCCTGCATTCAATGGAGGGCCACATGAGAAAGAATGTCCTAAAATCTAAAAGAAGTCCAAAACGTTTTATTATTTATTATAATTTAATTATTTATCATGATTCAGAACTCTTGCCGCTCTGATATAACATAGAAGGGGACGGTCATTTTCTTTTGAAACTTTTTTTTGCCTCACTGATGAACTGATATTATCAGTAGAGGTGGTCCTGTAATCCGCAGTGTCCCCCTTTTCAAACTGATGAAGCACCTCTGCTCGTTCAAATCCCCCAATAGCACAAAGTTCAAGCAAGAGTCTCTCACTGCAAACACAGAGCACACCGTCCTCCTCATGTCTAGCTTCAAGCACCAATCCACACCAAATTCTAGGTCTGACCCTCCAACGGTTTACACAGCGACAACAATATGTTCTCCCTAAATGTGAGTTTAGTGACAAGGTCAGAAATGTTCAGATATTGCAGCGTCAACTGACTGAATGCAACAGCCAGTTTGTTCCACTTCAGATAATAATGCCAGATCTATGGTCATAACAGTGTGTATAACAGTTAATGCTCACCTAGGATCAATTAGCGATCAAACGCACACACACACACACAGATCTATCCTGCGAGTGTGTGCACCAAAGCACATCTGCGCACAGCACACTCGCTGCACAGTAATCATCACAAACAGACGGGGGGATGGTTTAGTGGGTAGAGGCAACGCATTGCCCAGTCTACAAATCACATCTCCCACAACCTCATAAAAGACCATCATTAGTACAGTGTTTGTGTGTATGTGTGTGTGAGTGTGTGTGCCTAATAAGCCTTAACAGTGCCTGATTGGGCTTATGAGGTACAATATTACTCAAACCATTATCACATATAAATCACCATCATAAAGTTACAAACAACCCTGTCACAGATAAAGCAGTGAAGACTGCCCTTAACACTAACCTCTGTGAGAACAATTATTGTTATAGTTATATAAAAGCTCGAGCAATGAGGGTAATTCAGGGCCCTATAGTGCCCCGGTCTGTCTGTATTGCACAAACATAACACACTCACGCATGGCTTTGCCCACAGCTACACAGTCTTTTCATGTTGTTGCCAGGCAGGCCAGAATTCATACTGAAGCTGTGGTCGGTGGCCATTTGGGTTAAGAGCCTTTCCTCCAGGGAGGTTCAGTGTTATTGAGCAGCCGCTGGCACTTCACACACACGCACACAAAATAAACCAAGAGTGCACCCAAGAAAAGTTACTACCTGCCCTTCTTGCACATTGATATACACACACACACACGCACACATTGTGAAGGTGCCAGGAGCAGTTGAACAACACTGAGGGCTTCATACAAAAGACCTCCTTAAATGTCCCAGCATGCTCTCTGGCTCTGGGGAGAAACCACCAGAGAAGCCTTTTCATTGAGCTGCTCTGCTTTCTGAAAGCTCTCATCCTCTTTAGTGTGTTAGTGTGCATGTGTGTGTGTGTCCCATATACAGTGCAGAACCTATATAGGTGATATTGTGAGAGAATTAGTCTTAGATCTTCGAATGTGAGGGCAGGTAGTGCATTAGCATCCATCCATCCATCCATCCATCCATCCATCCATCCATTCCCTCTATAATCTATACAGTTATTTAGAGGAAAAATTACAATGTTTGGCTGTTGGGTAGCTCTGTGTGTCTAATCGCCTCAAGGAATTGGAATTAAGATGACAGTGATTGGTTGCCCCCTATGATCTGTGAATGCGTGACATATGGTAGAGACTGCCTGAGGGAAGGCGACCTCCAGAACTGTGTTCGTAAGGGTTTCTCATTATCCAGACTAAAGGCAGGACACTGTGGGTTCACTGAGATTACAGCTGGTGTGTTTGTCACTTTTTTTTAAAATTGTTTTAATGTTTTATTACAGTTCAACCCAGGTTGACTGTAAAACATGTTTGCAGTTTGTTCTGTTTTATAATTACATTTCAAAAAGGCCCTGTGTGACATCAGCCATGCTGCAAAAAGGTTTTACTGCATGGTTGTTTGGAATGTAGAGCAATTTCACCAAATCAATACAAGAGGGAAGTGAACGCTGTAGCACTCAAAGAACATGATATCACCAAACATTACCAAGTATGTTTGAAAGAATGACAATCCTATTACAAGATGACTGTTGGTGGCAAATCCCAAAATAGTAAAGCAGATCTTCCACTGCGTAGTGAAAACTCTGCACTGTCACAGGGTTGAATAAGAGCCTGTTACAGACTTCTCTCCATGCATCCCACATCACCTCCAGCCTTGCTGACCAGATGTAGATTCATCAAACCTATGTCAGTGTGATTAGATTAGATTTGGGCCAATTTGGTACTGTAATGTGTTTGTGTTTTGACGCACACATGCTGTATGCTATACATGCTTGTGCACACTAAATGACAGACTGTTGGCCCCACAGCCTGATCTTTTTTCCCACCATGAAACATGCTGCACTTCCACCCGGGCAATCTGAATTATTTACAGAGTCAATCACCAGGCTATGTGCTCTGAATCCCCATGTAAATTTGTGCTCTCCAGCCTGGTTGGCAAGGCAGGCAATTCTGCCTGCTGACACTAATGTCTCTCTTGTTATGGATCGACACTATGTGACTTCATATTGCCGTAGCCCCACAGCAACTGGTTCACCGCTCAGATGCCACATACTTTGTAGCTACTCAGAGACATAATAATGAAAATACAGCACACGCAACATGGTTGATCCTATGCCGATTTGTTAAAGTGTGATGTTGCAGACAGAGGAGAAAACTGATCCTAGCACAGATACACTTTTTTTCGAATGGCTGTATTGACTGAGATGCAGTTCTGGGTATGGCAGCATTACTGTGAATCCACACTGTAGAGGTACAGGTTTGCATGCCTCACTGTGCTCATATCTGCCATTCAACTCACAGGGTGTTCTATCTTTTTTTCAGGACAACGATGTGAGAATCATCATTGGCCAGTTTGACGAGAACCTGGCCTCTAAAGTCTTCTGCTGTGTAAGTCCTCAGTGCTGCTTTGAACAGATGATTTGTTAAGGATGTGATCTGGTTTGACGTAGCTAAATTTCTCAGTTTAGTGTTTGGTGTCACATAATTTGGCCTCAGACGGTTTGGCCTCGGTGCTTAGTTCATGATTTCAGTATTTTATTGCATCAGTTGGCACTAGACCCAAACTCTCCAGCCAAGCTTTAGCTTTTGGATACACAGCACCTCATGACACTCCATTTCTTCTTCTTCCCCTCCCAGGCGTATAACCTGAACATGTTTGGCAGTAAATACCAGTGGATTATCCCCGGCTGGTACCAGGGCAACTGGTGGGAGCAGGCTAACTCCACCAACTGCACCACCAAGAAGCTGCTCACGGCCATGGAGGGATACATCAGCGTGGACTTTGAACCGCTCAGCGCTCGGCAGATCAAGGGAATCTCTGGCAGGGTGAGTGACTACTTGCTGTTGTACTTCAGAAGACTTTAATGTTGTGAACAAGGAATTCAATGTGTCATGAGGCTTGAAGACAAAGTTCAGTTAAAACAAGTGAGAAGAATCTACAATACCACTGAGCTGAATAAGTCACCCACTAAAACATTCATTGTTAATGCTGATGTATTTCAGACTGGGCAGTAGCCACGTGTGGTCAAATGATGCTGTTGAATTAAATGTATATTGTGCAGTGTAATAGCCTGAGGTAAATAAAGCACAAAGCTCATTTTGGCTTGGTTCCTAATTTTGGTTTCTGTTTTTAGACCAGAGCTTTATTATCACCAGAGGTTTTTTGTACTTTTCAGTGATTTTAACATTTCCATCGATCTGTGGAAACATAAGAGAACTTTCTCCACAAAAAGACATCTTAGATGCATGTTTGTAAACCAGAGATCTCAGCCAAAATCAATCATGGCTTCTTCTTTATTTAATGTTGCACTACCCAGCACAGGAGCATCGATCCCAAAACAGCAATATCCAGTAACTTTGTATCTCAGATTATGTGGAAAACAATCCCTTCTCTTCGGACAAAGGTGCACCAATAATAATGCATTTGAAATAATCCATCATTAATGCAACACTGTCTTTTACCTCTCTTTTAGACCCCTAAGGAGTACGAGAGGGAGTACAGCCGAGAGCTTCAGCAGAAAGGTGTGGAGGCCAGCAAGTTTCATGGCTTTGCCTACGACGGGATCTGGGTCATTGCGAAAACCTTGACTCGCGTGATGGAGCTGCTCCGGCAGAAACAAAGGCAGAACACCTACCACAACTTCACTGTGGATGACCGCGAAGTGGGAAAAATGGTGCTGGACGTCATGAACGAGACCAACTTCTTTGGAGTTACAGTAAGTCATGGAGGAGACATGAACGTTATGTAAAAGTATGGCACGGTCTGACATGTTGGAAGTTAGAATGGCCTTGTTTTACTTCACTCGCTTTCACACACTGTGCCATCAGAGCACCTGCTGACTACACTTAATTGACGTATGCGATCACAGGGATACTCTCCAGGCACTTACGTACCGTTCATTTACATGTACATGCAGGAAAAAGGTTTTGTTAATATTGATGAGGCACCTACAGTGAGAGAGAGATGGAAAGACACTTACACATACACAGATGCAAATACGGTTTAAGGTAACACAATCAAAATGCCATAAATGTCACTGCTGATGAAGAAGCATCTTTTGGGGAGAATTAAAACATCTAGCTGTGAGTGTTTATGCGTGTAAACACTATGTAAATTATATATGCTCTGTGATTGTATGGTATGGGTTGGGCAAATGTCAGAACAACACGGCAAGGCATTAATTACCGCTCTCTGAGGCTGGAAGCATGTTTGCAGAGAAGGTTACTGAGCCATCCTTGTCTGTATGAAGCCCAAAGTGGTGCCATTTGGTGCTGCCGACTCACTCCAATGCATTCAAAATTGATCCTGGTGGCTACGCTAGCTACAAGCTGTGTGTGTGTGTGTGTGCTTGTGTGCTTGTGTGTGTGTGTGTGTGTGTGTGTGTGTGTGTGTGTGTGTGTGTGTGTGTGTGTGTGTGTGTGTGTGTGTGTGTGTGTGTGGGCCTGCACTCACTCTCACTTCCTATTGAGCTGTTAGAGGATATCTCCTGTTCCCTGTAAAGGCCACTCTGTTATTAGAGGATGCCATGCTGCCCCCAGTCCAGACCGCCAGTAGGCATGCAGGGCCTTGCAGTACATAAGAGCATTTCTCATATCATATTCATAACTGTGTTTACAAATAAATGGCCTGAAAAAAATGTGGAGACGAGGGAGAAAGTTTGACTATACTAGGAAATTGGAGAGGTACAGTGTTCAATAAATGCTCTGCCTTTTCTCATAAATACTGAATAAGTGTGGATGGCAGGGACACAAGAGGGAAGTGGATAGACACAATAAAGTAGAGATACATATGTTAATGCAGTATATATGTCAACAGGAAAAGTGAGGAGGAGAGTGAATGTCTCAGAGAAAGGCAGTACAGGCTATAGACTTCTGTTTTTGTGAGGTCCTTTGGGAGGTCCGAACATCCAGGGGGCACTATATCAAATCCTCACCCCTCTGCTCTCACCTCTCTCTCCACACAGACCCACTCAAGGCTGCTGACACTGAGTCTTTCCACAGAGACTGAGGGAAGCAAAACAACACAGGAATATCGACAGCCATGTAACAGTTCATTCACTTTTTACTCCAGGCGCACAAAAGATGATGAAGTCCTGTTCGGTTGCTTGGATAGGCAAGCACTCCTATTCTCTGCTTTCATAACTGTATTGATTCATATTGATCCTACACATGTCGCCATCGGAGGCAGAACGAGTACTCAAATCCTTTACTTGAGTAAATGTAGCAATACCACAGTGTGTAAATGCTTCATTACACTATAAACCCCTGCATTCAAATGTTTGATGAAGAAGAATTGCAGAGGTATGTGCCTCAAAATGTGGTGCTTATTATGATGAAGGACACTTTTTAGAGTGTTTTGCCCTGAATGTAAAAGCAGAAACTTTTAGAAAGGATTGAAAAACTTAAGTGAGGTATTTGTACATTACATTGCACTTAGGTACGCTGTAGTGCTTAAGTAAATACACTTGCTTACTTTTTGGGAGCCGTCATTGTCAATCACTGTCCCACTTTATGAATGAATCCCATTAATACTGCTGCTTTGGAAATGTTCAGGATAGCTCCAGTCAACCTGCATGCAAAGAAAATAAAACATCATTTACATACATAACATTTTCTTCTAATGACATTTGCACTTTGAAAACCACAAATCCTCAATAGAATAAACACATCCTGAGCATGAAAATTGTACACGTGGTAAACGGTTATGTTGTTTGAAGACTGCAGCTCTGCAGAATAATTAAATGCATCTTTGTGCCAAAACATTTTAGATCTTTCAACTATTATAGCTGTTCTTTTAAGGGATTACATTAAATGAGATCAAAAGCGCTGTGGCTGTACCTTAGCACACACGTAGCACATAGAAACTTCCACCCACACATGACAATCAAAGACACAGGAAAGCAGTTTCCCCTCCACACTGCATACATCCTTCATGCTGTTTTCAAATTTGGATTTCAAAAGCAGCTGTTACACAACCTAATCGGTTTGCTCGTGGACCGCAGTAACTTCCACTGGCTTTCCAACAAAATGAATCCACATGCATGCACCAGTGAAATGGCAGTGAAATTAGTGCTTGATCATTCAGGATCAAGCACACATGCGACGTGAGCCTCATGTCTTTCCTGATGTCACGATTTTCCGCTGTGTGTTTGCTGTTTGCACACAAGCGTCTCGCGGGGCCAAACCATTCCGCACTGATCTCAGTCCTGCTGCTGTATCCGGAGCAGAGGCAGGAGAGTGATCATGGAGGGCTCCATGGTATTGATCTGGCTGCTGTCAGGGCCACAGAGAGGAAGGCTGACATTAGCTGGGAGAGACTTTCACGGCGGAGAGAGTGCAGATAGCTGCCAGAGCCACAGGATGATGTACACTGGAATTCACCAGGGAGGGCCACATGGAAAGACTGGTTGTGGTTGGGTATGACATGTGTGTGGGTGCAGCTTGTTTTGCTGTTTTTTTTTTTTTTATCTGTGGTCAGTGGTCATCGTGCTGGTATCAGTGTCTTTCTGGGTAATGGCGAGGAGCTCAGCCTGAGGCTTGACAGTCACCTCAAACAGACACACTGAGGTGAAACAGAAGAGAGTGGTGGGGAGGGGGCTGTATGTTCATGCGTTATTCCCTGTTAATGTGTGTATGTGTGCACGCATCACAGTTCCATTCGCATCAGCTGTGTTCGCACCTCAAACCCTTGAAAACCTGGACGATGTCACACCTGCAGCCCACGGGCCGACATCTCATTTGACCCCAGCACTCCTGTCACTGACAGTATTCTCACCTCTACAGACAAAGTAATACCTGGCTGCCTCCGCCTGTCTCACCTCAGAAAGACACATTCACACACACACAAAAACACGCGCGCACACACATCAGCCACTGTTGTGACTCAGGTCTGAACGTCCTTTGAATACTAGACAAGGGACACCTGTCTGGGTCAGTACACTCCAGTGAGGTTTCCTAAGCTACAGAGGAGCATAATACCTCGTGGAAAGAGGCTTTTTTCACGGCGGCTTCTTTGAATTTTGGTCAAAGGAGGTTAATTTAATCTTTGTAGTGCAGACATTTATTTCCAATTAAGAATGTCAGAGTCGTTGCCTCTGCATATGTTTGATATACTTTGCATATTCTGCAAACCGTGTATACACTTGAGAGAACAAATTGGGGCCTATCAAATAACTACACGCCATTTCAATAAGGTTTGCGATAGCTCCACTTTTGCTGATGTGAAGGGCAATTATAGTGGCAATGCTAATGCACAGTGAGAGCACGATGGCACAGCTAGTCTAGAAACCTGAATACATACACTCACTGTCATTACGGGTTCAAGTCAAGTTCCCCTGTTTTCAGCCCACATTGCGCGACCCTGTTTACACACCACAGTTATCTGAATGCAATAACTAATGAGCTGAACCGAGGTGCACTGCGCTGTCCTACTTGCACGTCAGGCATAATTGCATAGCATATTGTAGGAAAGAGCAGCGTGTGACGAAATGAACTTGATGGCGTTGACAAGTCAGATTGACACTGCGGTGTGACATCGCTCACAGAGGATCTGTTGTACATCACCAGGGTAAAGGCAACATCGGAGACCGCGTGTCTCAGCAGCAGCTCGCACGCCAGGCATCGCCGGGGACGTGTGCATGTACATAAGCATAGTGTGGCAACCTATTAAGTGCAGACACATAGACGTGCTTGCGTGCGCACACCCAGACAAACATCAAAGATGCCACACAAAGACTGGGATTCAAACAGAGGGGTGGGATTCTGCTCCGCTACTTCAAAGCCTGCCATCTTTTTGAGGCAAAATTGGCTCTCCAGCTTCCTTCCCCATATTTCCCCCTCAGCTGTCTTTTAATCAGCCAATGCAAATGCTCTCGTTCTCTATCTATCCATCCATCTATCTATCCATCTAACTCTCTCTCTCCCACTCTCTGCTCTCACCTTTGTTAGCCAGCCAGTAATATGTAAACCCAGTTAAATGTGTAATTAAGGAGCTCTGTAAGCAGATGGCGAGCTGAATTAATTGAACAGTCTTGGTAGATGAAGAGAGAGGAAGATAAAGAGACAGAAGGAAGGAGAAAATAGAGCGAGAGAGGGAAAGAATGAGAGTACATGGCAGAGATGAATTGAAAGAAGCCAGATTGATTTGAATATGTCTTACGATATTGCCGCACAGTTGAATTGCTTTTGTCTACCTTGTGTACGTTTTGCAGGACGCTCCCTGGCTCCAAATTGCTCATGTCTGAATCAAAGACTTTCCATCGCTGTTTTCCCCGTCGCTTTAGGTTGGCTGCTTGACAGATAAAAACACACCTTTTTACGCTAGAAGTTAATATTGAGAAATAAAATGTCAAATAAAATCTCAGCGACATTGACCATGAGACACAGTTCTGGAGCCACATGTGAGACGATCTTAAAGAAGTGCCTTTTCAATGCTATCTGAGCCCAGATTTGTACCAACGTTGTGTGAGCAAACACGTTCAAATCGGGCAGCCTTGCTGATCTGATGTTGTTCCAAGGATATTAGCAAATGAATTGGCCCAAAGATAATTTTGTTTACCTCCATAAACAGATCAATTTTGGCCACTTCTAATCAAATGAGATGCAGTATGTGCAGGAGCCGAGATTCTGCCCTTTGCCTGCCAACACTCCAGTATTGGGAAAGCACTGTGCATAAATTTAGTTGAACTAAGCTCCTTTTTTTTTCCTACAGAAATTCACTGTACTGCTTACGCTGCATCTTCTGCAGCATAATAGGATGTTTTTAGAACTTAAATTATGTATGCTATGTGTTAGATTAAAGACGCATATTACAGTTTTTGTTTTGCCTTCTTTTTCAGGGCCAGGTCATGTTTCGGAACGGAGAGAGGATGGGCACAATAAAATTCAACCAGTTCCAAGGTAAGTGTGAGGCTGCTGTTCCTGCTCTGGTGGAATCTAAAAGTCGCAGGGCCTGTGGTGCTTTACTGTGCTTGATCTCCTCTGTGGTAATATGATGTATGTCTGGACAGTTAAGGTTTGTATAAAAACATGCCTCAGTGCTCTCTGTCCTCATAGCATCATCCTTAGGTTGTATTTGAGCCAGCAGGGCCTGCTGAGTGGGAGAATAACCCAGCGATTGCATCTTGATGCAGGGGATTCCCAGCTCCCAGGCTCCCCAGAATGTATGTAGCACGCTGCATGGGGCTGTTCAGTCCTCTCTGCCCAACCGTCTTATCTTCCCCACTGCAGAGGGGCTCGATCCCTCTGGCTGCTTACATCACACTCTGCGTGTGAGATAGGGGAAAGTGTGTCTGTGCTTAAGCACATGCTTGTGAGTGTGTGTGTGTGTGTGTGTGTGCGTGCGTGCGTGTGTGTGTGTGTGTGTGTGTGTGTGTGTGTGTGAGACTCTGTTGGTGCATGTATGCTAATGCGGAGCCCAGGCTCAGTGGGTTTGACAAAAAGGGAGACCACACATGATTTGTAGTCATTTAATTATTATTTCATGTTTAACTAAAACAAAATTTACAACGCCTGTAGTAAGAAAGTAAGAGTTTGTAGTGCTGCATGGACGTGTGTGGTGTAGTGAAAACAAGGGAATTTAATTGGTCAGTGGGAAAGATGCTGTGTCCCCATTCCATATTAGATAGTAATTATTCACAGTAAGTGCTTTATACCATTTATCTTTACATACTGTTTTTGCTGTTAATAGACTAGTGATCAGTGTTTTTACAGTTCTGCACTGAAACCAAAGAAAAAAGTGTGCAGACAGACATTAATCAAACTGTGAATGGAATTATGCTTATTTTTTGTTTTTAAGTCATCCCTCAAAAACACTGCAAGCCACAATTATATTTTATATGCTTGCTGCTGTGAGTCACTCCTCTCTTCCTTTGCATTGCATTGTGGGATAATAATATACATCAGCAGCGCACTCAACAAAACAAAGTGTGTATTTCAGTGGGGTTTTTTTTTTTTTGCATTTTGTTGAGTTGCGAACAGCACACTGCAGTCTGAAAACCTGCTCAGACCCATCGTGTGGTATGGAAGTGGGACATGTACATGGTATGGACAGGCCGACAGATTGAGGCACCGTCTTAAATACAGTGGGTACAAGGACATAGGTGCATGACATTATGGCATTGTGCCTGATGACCCTCCCATCTCTACCTGTAGTTCACCTGCAAGAATAAAATCAAACAGCAGGAGGAGCACTAACAGGGACAGAGCGCTATCACCAAAAACTGGATGAGTAGTGGGTTATCAAATAGAAAAGAGGAGAGGAAAGTGTGTGACCACAATATTCCTACACTGTTTGTCTCTATGTGTGTGAGAGATTTTCAGAAAAAATGCACAAATGCCTTATCCTGAATCTCTTTCCGGCTCCATATTTCTCTTCTCCCTGAGCTGCTTGTCCGCTGTGTCTCAACACACACTTCCCTCGACCAAATCCTCCCCCGTGTCAGACCTATCTCCCTCCGTCTTCTCCTTGCTTTATTATATCTCCTCCATCCCTCCTTAACCTTCACTCTATCACTTCTTCCTCACTTGTCAGGGATCTTGAATTTGTCACCCTTTTGACACCAAGAGCCTGAGCTGGGTGGAGAGGAGAAGAGGGACAGCCCCGGCTTGAATATTTCAAAAGGCAGTGATCCTCAACATGACCCTATCATCTGTCCTCAGCCTCTGATCCTCCATCTTACCCTGTCAGACGTTCTTTGTCAGGGGTCTCCATGGCTCTCACTCCCACTGTCTCTCATGGGGATAAGAGATAGCTCGCTACCGGAGGTCTTGATCACAGCTGCAGTGCCTCTGAGTGCAGATTTTAAATAAACACGCTGGTAGATAAGTAAACATGGCCCTTCAATAATATATATATCAGTCAGGTGAGGTTGTGATATGTGTGGATAAAAGGTTAGGATGTTTTAGATCTTAAGGTATAAGTGATAGGATTTCCTATCTACAACACCCCTCAAGTAAGAATTAACTTCCTGCTTTTCAATCATCGTCTGTAGGATTTTAAACTAGCAACACCCTCGCTGCTGTCAGTTTACCTCCAGGCAATAGTCTTCTCACAGTCCCTTCAGCTTAAATAGCTCACAAGAACATCGTTGAACTGTACCTCCAATGCTTTTAAATGAAGCAGCATTTTTTTTTTTTTTTTTTCCATGTTAGAATTTGCAGTTCTGACATGAAACAAAATAAAACGGTAACTTGATCAAAGAGAAACTAATGTGAACAGCATGGAAAGGAGCTCTTAATGAGTTTATTCACATTTACAAACACTGCAAAAGAGACGGGTCAGAACGAGTGCGATAAAAGATGCCTTGGATTCGGCTTGACTAAAGAGTTCTAGTGCACGTCAGGTTACTTCTTGATTTATTTATTTGTTTTTATTGTGCCAAGAGGAACAGTTTTGTGATTGAGAATTAGAGTTATTATTAACACAGAAAACTGCGCGGAGAAAGAGGAGCAGTATTCACAGCTTTACATTAAACAGTGGTAGAAAGAACAAGGTGCATTTACTCCAGTACAGTTCATAGGTACTGTGTATGTCTACAGAGGAATAAGTGATATCAGGCTTGGCTGCGCAGCCAGTACTTGTTATTGGGATAAATCCACACTTCACAGTTTTGTTCTTTTTACAAGATTTGTTGACAGCAAAGAAATAAAGAATTTTGCCAGCCTCATACCTCACGTCTTTAGTCATGAGTATTTCATGTCAGGAAACTCGTAAAGTTCTGTGAAATCGCAGTTGTTTAAAGTAACTAATGAAATTAAAAAGCATGAAATGTGGTCGCACAGGCTGAGTGACAAGTTGAGTTTTACCAGGCTGCTGCAGCCATCAATATTCCCTGTGGGGACAGAGTGCTGGGATAGTATTTTAGCATCTCAAAGGCTGAGTGCTGATATACAATCCCTTCTGCTGTTTAGATCCTAACAAAGGACGTGGTCAAGGGAAACATGGTTATTGATCCTCGTTCAGCACTGGCAAGTTTGAGCAATACAAATCCCGATTGTGTATGCACATAAAATTTACTGTTCGGAAACTGTCACGTGCAGTATAGTCTGTGTAACATTTTCAACGTTTTGCTGATGCTTTGATGCCAGAATTGAAGATCAAATGAGGTGACTCACCGAGAGGAGAGGCGAGGGGAACATGGTGCCCTGTGATGCCGCAATAGCTGATGTTATCTGTCATTTTCCTAGTCAAGGACAATGCTGCTGAGGAGTTCAATGGGGCTGTAAGAGTGATAACGGGGAGAAGCGCAAAGAGATTCGTGTGTGTGCACACCAGAAGAAATTGCAGGTTGTTTGTCGTGCTTACAAAAAAGAATCAGAATAATCTGTCCTTTCTTTCCATCCCCTTCTTCTCTCCTCCCTGGTGTTCACTCTAAGTGAGGAATCTGTACGAGTGAAGGAGGGTAAGGGCCCAGCTTTGTCTGACAAGGTCATGCTTCCTCCAAATATTACAACTGAGGGAGTCATCATTGTTTCTAAAAGAGAAAACACTAGATCCTGAAATAGCTGTGATGAGGTTTGAGCAGACAGGGATGTTTACAAGCTGGGGTGTACAGCAGTTTACGGCCCTTTGACTGCGTCCAGGAAATCTTTAAAACAATGTGTGTTGCAATAAAGATACAGAGGTACAATTGCATTTATCTGTTGTTTCCTTCTGCATTATTTGGAGATTCTTCATTGTATTACAGCTGGTTTCTGTGATGTCTGCTCTTCCTAATAACTAAGAGCGTAAAAAACAGGAAGACAATTTCCTGGCTGACTGCTACCAGCGGAGAACCTTAAAAGATAATCTTACCGAGTGCCTTAAAAGTCTGTATTTTATTATATTAATAATGCGTTTTTGAAGATCTTGTGAGTTAAAGGTCTCTGTGAGGTGGTACCACTGTGCCAGACTGTGCAGCTTAAAGCTGAGCCATTTGTCACTGTGTCCAATTAATGTTTGAATTAGATTTATGTGTTCTCTCAAAGATTCACTCTCTCCAAATAAGGATCAGTGTGGCTACATTTTATAAACCCTTCAACCTGCTTTGTATCAGTGATCCATTATTTCAGCACTTTCTTGCATAATTAAGTTGGCCACCTAAAAGATTCACATGACCTGTCAGAGAATCAAGCTGGAAAACTCCAAAACTGCTTTAACCGTTAAGGCAGTTGTTCGGCATGTGGCCATACATGATGTCATTTTAGCTCTGTGAGCAGCTCAAGGTATGGCAGCATCGCTCTATCAATCTATTGCTTGGTCCATCCACCACTTTAATCCAGACTGAATTATATCAACATCTACTGGATGGATTGCCACAGTATTTTGTACAGACAGTCAAGGTTCTCAGATGTGACCTAATGACTGTGGTGATCCCCAGCAACGTCCTCTAGCATCACCATGAGGTTGACATTCGTGGTTTTGAGCAAAAAGTCTCAACAACCATGAAATTCGGTACAGACACTCACGTTCCATTCATGCTCTGTTCAATTATGCTGTGATAACTTTGGTACCTTTATAGCCAGCAGCTTCATCAGCTCAATATGTGTCACATGCTTTGGTTCAAATACCAGCAAAACTCATGGAATCACCATCAGGCTTAGCTGGACTGAGTGGTTAAGGCTAATTAACAAATGTTAGCATGCTAACCTGCTAAGCATCAGCGTGTGGTCATTGTGAGCATGTTAGCATGCTGACATTTGTATTTAGCAGAGTTAATTGCTTTGAAAGTGTAAAAATCAGCCCAGAGAGTGAAGAACAAATACTGTTGGCACCCAGTAACCTGTTTAAATACATAATAAAGTCTACATGTATGTGTGTGTTTCTTTAACAGATGGCCAGGAAGTGAAGGTGGGAGAGTATAACGCAATTGCTGATGTGCTGGACCTCATCAACAACTCCATCAGGTTCCAAGGTATGAAGGAGGCTAGATACAGTATGTGTGTATGTGCCTGCATGCGTGTGACTGTGTGAGCATCCACTCAGGGATGCAAAAGGCACTGAAGAACAGAAAGGTGTCCTGATGCATCTGATGTGTGTTTATATATACGATAAAGGACCATCACTTACGACATCAGCACTCTAGTCTCTAGCTCACTTGAACTCAAACTCCCTCCAGCACAGATAAATGCTCAGACATACTCAGACACCACCACCAGTGTAGGGACTCGCCACTCTCCTTTACCACACTAAACTGTGCTCTCTCAACTAAATTATTTACCAGTCCATTTTTCACCCCTCCCGTGGTTGCTTGTGTTGACATACTTTGTAATTTGTTCGATCCCCCTGGCTATTCTCTCCTCCAGCACCCTCCCACTCTTTCTCCATCTTCTCGGCCTTGCCCCACATACAGAAACTCTAGGACAGTGCCATCTAAGATGCTTGTTTCCACATCCCTGACCACAGTAAGTGGAGATGTGTAAGACGATGCCATTGCGATCGATTGGCACACTGGCGGGAGAAAAATAGAGCAAAAGATAAGAAAGTGCAGTGTCTAACCACAATAACTTGACTGTGGTGCATAGAGAGACATGCACTCAACTAGGGGAAACTGAGGACCAGGAAATAAGTGTCAAATAACAGGATTTCTGCTGTGGAAGAGAAAAAGATTTGAAGGGGGCAGGTTAAGTTGTCAAAGTGAAGAGAGAAATGTCGCTGTGAAAGTGAAAATGTCCAGAAAACCACTGGCGGTCAAATACTAAGTAAGTTTCACTGTTGCATCATTTTTGAAGCCCATTTTGAGAGGAATATTTTTTTCTGTTCTGTCTTAGGCGTGGAGCCTCCCAAAGATCGGACGTTTGTGCGTCTGCAGCGGCGCCACATCAACGTTCCGCTCTACAGCATCCTGTCCACCATCACTATACTGGGCATGCTCATGGCGGGGGCCTTCCTGTTCTTCAACATCAAGAACCGCAACCACAGGTCAGCATTCGGCATTGGTGAAGCACAGCCTTGAGAGTAGGGGGATAGACGTGGGGATTAGATGAAAGATAGCAAGTGAAGGTGAAATAGATAAACGTACGGTGCAGCAGGAAAGTAAATGAGGGGTTGGTGTTGAGGGAGAAGGAAGGAAGGGATGAGTGAAGGACAGGAAGAATCAGGGGAGATTGAATGGTATTGAGATGAAAGAATGATGAAGCATGAGAATGATGAGTAACCTTTCTCTGCAGGTACTTTATTATTTCACATTTCAGGCTCCTCCATACCAAAGCATTTTTGACAGGCAGGGTCAATTCCATTTTGATCCATTGTGCTCTGCTGTTCTCTTCCAGGCTAATCAAGATGTCCAGTCCCTATATGAACAACCTGATCATCCTGGGAGGCATGCTCTCCTACGCCTCCATCTTCCTGTTTGGCCTGGATGGAGGTTTTGTCTCTGACAAAGAGTTTGAGACCCTCTGCACTGTGAGTTCCCACAACACTATTCGCCAATATATAAAATGATGAATAGAAGTTGGGGTTGGATGCACGCCATATTCAGCACCAGTACAGCAAGTGAACGCTGCTCACTGGCTAACAAAATAGTTGTGGACCGAGACGTTTTACTATTTTCTTCATATATGTAACATGAGCTCAAATGTGCTGCTGGAACATGACTCACATGTACTGTGTGACCAACAGTAAGTGAACACTGATTGAATCTCTCTCTCCGGGTCTCCAGCTAGCATAGAGCACATTAAGCATCGCCCCCCAGGTAGCATTACTGTGTGACTATGTAGATGCTGGATTAATTAAAGAGTTTTGATTACAGTGATAACCAGTTTCCACTGAGATACCACCCTCCCAGACACGGAGGCACACACATACACACACACGCAGAGTAATGAGAGGCAGGGCACGTTCCGAGCTGCCATCCACCTGGCTGAAACGCTGCCGTAGAGCCGAAACAGAGCTTGTCACTTCAGAAGAGGTTCTTCAGCACAGGAGCACAGAGGTTGATCCATTCACCACCAATCAATATGTGCTGGTCTCCTTGCGAATAGATTGTGTAATTGTTTTTTTTTCTTCTCTTTAGCCAGTGCTCCCTGCCCAGCTTTATTGCTGTCTAGATGTGATAGAGAATGGCTCTTCAAGAATGAATGTGTGTGAATGCAGACTGTAAATGTTCACACAGACAAAAACAAACACATGGATCACATGCAGCAGTCAAACAAACAGAGTACACAGAAACACTCTGTAGCTATATTTAGGATATCATAGTCTATATTCAAATTGTACGCTTTTAAAACACGTCAGCCGGGTCCTTTGTGCCGAGGCAGTAAGATAGGTCTGCGTTTTGTTTCTCATTAAGATGAAATGCTCTCAGGAGTGTGACAGCTTCCATGGTCCAGGACGTTCTCCCTGGAGCTCAACGCTTCGAGACAAAAAAAAAATCAATCTGACAGCCTCTTATTTTTAGAAGGCTTCACAATGCTATTTCAAAACGAACTTCTTGAGAAAAATGCAAATACCTGTCAGATCTGATGTTGTTTTAAGCCTTGATCACCAGTTTAAGACATGACTCGATTATTTGTGTTCCTGTTGTTCTGGTAGGTGCGCACATGGATCCTCATTGTTGGATACACAACTGCTTTTGGCGCCATGTTTGCCAAGACCTGGAGGGTGCATGCCATCTTCAAAAATGTCAAGATGAAGAAGAAGGTAATGAAAAATATGTATTTTATAATTAATATATGAATCTCCAGAAGTCTAGAGGAAATCCTTCTACTGCTACATTTGACTGTTCAGATTATGAAAGATCAGTCGTTTCTATGCCTCCTTGACAAACATGCTTTTTCAAAACAGTGATAGCTCGTCTCATGAATGGCCATAACAGGTACATGTGATCCTTCCTGGTTTAATCTGGTTCTGAACCTTTTATTTCTTATCGCGCCATGTGCATCTGTTGGATAGAATAGCGATCAGTTCATAAAACCACAAACATCTCCATTAAAACATCTAGACTTGACAGTCTTATCCAGGAAGCTTCACAGGCGTTTTTGAAAGCCCAACACTGGTGTGTGGGTGCTTGTATTCACGCTCATGCTTTTCAACAAACACTCTGAAAGACTGGCAGCCGCTGGCACCTGCTTTTAGAATCTTCTCTGTGGAAAAAAAAAGAGAAAAGATTCAGAAATACAAATGGCTTTTTAAACATCTGACACAATCTGTTTCACTGGCCTAGTTATATAAAGTGGTGCCGAGCTCACTGAGTGTTGTAACTGTGTTTGGCCTTTTGTATTTATAGATCTCTCTCTCTCTCTCTCTCTCTCTCTCTCTCTCTCTCTCTCTCTTGCCCTCTCTCTCTCTCTCTCTCTTGCCCTCTCTCTCGCCCTCTCCCTTGTATATTGGAGGAAGTGTGGGTTGCCTGCCAGAGAGAGAGAGAACAGGAAGAGAGGGAGGAAAGAGGGATGGATCAAAGAGTTGAAGAGGTTGGAGGGATGTAGGGGAAGTAGTGGCAGAAGGGAGGGTGGAGAGAAAGAAGGAGGAAGGCAAAGCAGGACAGAGAAAGGGAGAGGACAAACAATGGCACTATCTGCAAGAAAAAAAAGTCAGGTTGACACTGTGAAAAGAAAAGAGGGCTGGAAAAAGAGGGCAAGGGACAGATGAAGATAAAGAGAATCCACATTACAGGGCAAAAGAGCCATAATCGAGCTCTACTTTAGCTTGAGTTTCCACTGCAGCTCTGCAGTCGGGTCAACACAAGATCGCCACGTTTGTTTTTTTTCAGTAACACTTCAGTATTAACTTGTTTCTGATTAGCATGCATATTGGTAGCATATTGACTCTTAAGTAGTCATTATAAAGCACTTTTAAAGCCTTATGCTGGGGCTTGGGGGTTACGGTTATTAAGGGTCAGGGTCAGGCTTGGGTTATTATCTTATGTACTTGACTTTCTATCAATAAGCAGTAATTAGGGAATTATTGAGAGAAAACTCTTAGTTAGCATCCTTGTAGTTGTAGAATATGGCACGGAGAATAAGGAATTAATATGTGCTTTATACTGACTAATGAAGAGCCTAAATGCTTCTAATATGCATGCTAACAAGCAGCTTTGGTAACTTGCGTACTTTGATATAAAGTTTTTCTTTTTTCAGCTGTTTTCAAATGAGTAGCACTGGACCTGGCCTTTCATATTTTTCACAGCAATCATTTGAAGAACACAAAACAGGTTTTCCTCTCTGAGCTCGGCAGCTTTACCCTGACCCTACATAGCCAATTATCTCTGCTCAGACCACCCTCTCCCACCCCCTTTTCCATGCTAATGGAGACAAAAGAAATGCTTCTTCAGAAGTAGTACTCACCCCTACTGCATATTTCAGCTCCTAAACCTCAAGACTCTGTCGGTTCATGGACTGGGTCTGTCTGCACAACACACACACAAGCATGCACACACACACACACACACGTCACACTTCCTCTGCACTGATTGAGTGCAGGTGCATCGGCTTCAGTAGACTGATAGTTGCTGTTGGTGCCCTGAAATCTTTGTCAACCACTGTCAAGGGAGGGAAGAGCACAAGTGTTAGGGCTGGAGCTGCATCCCTCACTCCCCCCGCCTCTCTTTCCTCCACCTTTTCCCCGTACACTGGGGAGAGCACCGATTGTAAATCAGGGGTGTTTTCGATAAGGGTTCCACTCGGTGGGCTATGGCCGGCACTCCTTCACTTCTTAAATAGCTCAGTGCCAGAGACAGTGTGTGTGTGGACGGGGAGGGGGTTGTCAGTCAATGTCCTCCTTCTCCAAATACACACAAACACACCACAAACACAGATAAACATACTCATTTACAAAAACATCACCCCTTACGCAACCCCTCACCCTCAGGGTTAGCAGCTACTTGTCAGTCTGCCTATCTCTGTAATTTACTGAGTACTCCTCAGTGACATATTGCTGGATGCGCACACACACACACACACACACACACGCACAGGGCAATGCTTAACAAACACAAAGTAGCCTTTAGCTCATTATGTTGCATGCACGCATGTATAGACACACACACACACACACACACACACACACACACACACACACACACACACACACACACACACATAATGATTGTGTACACACTTTGAGGTTGTCAGAAAATATCATCATGAGCAACTTTTAAAGTGTCACATTACTTCCTGGATCCTGATAGATCAGGGGCAGTGCACTGTTGTTACAATACCCTAAGGTTGGGCTACAGCATTTCAACTCAATTTATGTTACAGTATCAGAGCAGAGACAGCCAGCCCCTGGCCTTGTTGGATGATGCTACACAGTAAATGAATTTTTTATTTATTTTACAGCCACTTACAAGATAATATGTATGTATGTAGTTGAGTGTGAGTTCATTCTTGACATTGAAAACTGTTGACAAAAGCCCATAACTCAAGGGCTACTCACTAGTTTGTTCGGATCTGTGAACCACATCTCATAGGCGGTCCAGGGAGTTTGCTTGATTATGAACAGACATTATACACACACACACACACACACACACACACACACACACACACACACACACACACATATATATATTTGTTTATTTGTTTATGACAGACCCATGTGGACATTAAATGTTTTCAATTACTTTTTTTTTTTTTTTTCCTCAATCAAATTCATCAGTAGACACGAGCACACTGGCACCCAACTGATATGTCAGAGTGCCAATATTACAGGGGGAAAGAAAACAGTACATAACACTTCAGATAATTTAGAGTCATTATGTAGTTTGTCTAGCAGGCTCAGTTGGCAGAGTAGCATATCACAGTTGAGCAGATGGTGGTGTAGAGCTCTTTTTTGCAATTTCCCTAAAATATCACACATTTTGCGTATCTTTGTTACAACTATTTACTTTAGAAGATTATAATGTTCGTTTTATCAGCCAGATTTTACCAGAATTTTTGTTTAACATACAGGTATTTTTATTGTTGTTCACCTTGGCATCAAATGTTTTTTCATGGCCCTTTGACCTGCTCGGCTTCTACCTTCCTCTAAACTGTACTGACACATTGCAGTATTTGTACAAGAAATGTCCCTCGTCTCGCCTTGCCTGTATTTGTTCAGTGCCAATGCCATCAAAAGACACCAGATCAAAACAAACAATCCCCTCATGCATCTCATCCTAAGCCCACCGGCGGATGTAGACCCGTGCGAGACCACTGTGCTGCATCTGGGCTATGTGATACTCTCCAAACACAGCCCAGCCTGTGTTCCCTGACCTTTGCTTTGATCTGCCGTTCCAGCCAGTCAAACGCTATTATAAATAAAGATCACAAACAGGTCACGGCTTTCATCCCTCTGAAGTTCATGGTACAAAAAAGGAGCTTTTGTGGTTGACAGCTTTGGCTGTCGTATGGTGGATCTTTCCCACATTCTCCTGCCACAAGGTAACAAAATGATGCTTCGTTGGTGGCATGGTGTCGAAAGAACTGAATGTCCACCAGCGTTTCTCAGTCCTGGGCCAACAGAGTACAATCTGCTAAATGTACTGCGTGTGCCACAGTGTGAAAGAATGTTAGTATGAAATCCTGAGCCAGGTCTTGGTCTTTTGGACCTACAGTTTGGCTGGTTTCCTATCACAGTGGGTGGTTGATTGCAGCTAAATGCATTGTAATCAGTCCCTGATTAGATGGTTAGAATGAAACCAGCAGGGCTCTGGGTCCTGAGATGGGATGAGAATCACATAATTACAGTGGTCAATGAGAAATGTTGTTTGAAATGGCTCTACAGACACACATACTGTTACATAACATTAGCAGGTGTGTGCTGTTGTCTAATACAAGCATCTCATCTTCTTTTTCCCCTCCAGATCATAAAGGACCAGAAGTTGTTGATTATCGTTGGCGGGATGCTGCTCATCGACTTATGCATCCTCATTTGCTGGCAGATTGTGGACCCACTTAAAAGGACTGTGGAAGAGTACAGCTTGGAGGTCAGTGCGCATTTTGATGATTTATTTTTGTCTCTATTCTGAACGCGTGCTTGATCGTGGCTTTGTTTATGTTGATGCAACATGATTGGCCTCAGCTGGGAGAATCCCAGTGACACAGATTCTTTCGTAAAATGCCTGTGTATTTGGAGTTTAGGCAAACAAAATGTCCGCCTTGGGCTGTAGCGCGAGCATCTTTGTTGTGCTTGTTATTTTTGGGTCAGGATGTGAGCCATTGCTGCCTCCTGTGCTCATCCCATGGACGGACATTTGCCAGCTTGGATGTGAGACATTGGCAAGGCCTGTTGGAAAAGAGGCACTTGGCATCACTCTCTCCTTGCTGGAGAGGTGGCGTGGTGTAGAGTAGAAATGAACTCTGCTTCGCTCTGATTGGTTAGAGTGGACTCAGATTCTCTGGGATTGGTACAGGATTAATCTAGCTGTGCGCCCAATTGGCTAAAATGAACATACTGTAGCTTTGGCATTATAGGTTGATGGTGTGTGAAGGGTGTTTTCAGTTAGGCATGACATGTTAGCACATAACTGTCAGCGGTATTAAAGGAATGCAGACAGTGAATTAGCGAGGCGCAGCTGCTTATTTATTTTCTCGGAGGATTTAGTCGTTTTGGTGAAAGTGGCAGATTGAGTTTTTATTTTTTCCATATGTATGAAATATTATGCAGTATGGCTTCACTGTTTGGTAGATCTGTCTTTGACACTGCTGTGTCCAGCAGACTGCTTAAAGACGGTGGGTTAAACGCTTGAGTCAGGATGATTTCGAGCTGCATATATTAAAACATCTCTGGGAATATCAGCTCATGCCGTTAAATAGATGGTTCAGCGTTCCAGTGGCTAAACATAAGAGGCTGCGGCACTCATTCGTTCCTCAATCTATTAAGTTGTTACACAAAAAGATGGGCTTGCATTAGGCCGATGGCAACTAATGCAGTGTAATGGTAAAATGGGTTAGAGAGCTGGTGCAGTGAGGGATACTGTACATTTGGGACAGCACTGTATCTGTGTTTGACTCTGACTTGAATGAAGTGCATTTGAATGTGTGTCTGTCTGGTCCATGCAAAAAAAAAAACTTTACTTGATATGTCCATGTCACTGGGTCTGTTGAAGTAACAATAACATTATTGAAAAATCTATTTTACATTGTTACAGATTATTCCCTTTGGGTACTGACGCATAACTCAATGGAACAGGAGTGATTGTGTTTACTTTACTGTTGCTGCTAACAACAGACAAGCCGGAGCAATTATGCCACTGCAGCTGAGATTGAATCATCTACCTCTGAAGCTCACAGAACGTGGATACTGCAAAGTCCTCCTAAATTGACAGCATTGGTCGGATCCTCGTTGACCCTTCTTCTAAACAGAGATTATCAGAAGGTCTCTGCAGTGAAAGGCAGGGTCCAATGGTGGATTTTTATGGAGACTTCTTTTGATTGTGTTGAATGGATTTTCATGTTGTTTGCTTGCTTGTTGCCAAGGTGCTGCGGGGGATGGAAGGGTGGCTGACACTGTCTTGCACCCAGTTTTGACTTTTTAATGTCTTCAATTAAATGAAAATCCTGTGAAGGCTTATCTAAGAGTTCTGGGAGCAGGTCAGCCTTTCTAAGTTTTTTTTTTTTTTTTTCTGTCTCAGTCCTTGATGAAACGATTCCTGTGGGAGATCTCTGAGGAAGAAACTAGTTTAGAGATGCATGATATTTTGCCAGACTTATTTACATTCTTGTGCTCCTTTTGGCGTACTCTGAAGGTATACTTAGCACATTTGTACAACTCTAGACAAAGCCGGATTTCCTTTGTGATGATAGCCACTTATATATTTAAGCCTGCCTAAAGGGTGTAGCAAAGCCTTGCTTAACATATTCATTTGTGAATGTTGTCAGTGTGTGCAGTCGGGTCCTCGTGGAGTATTTTCAGACTCTAAGCCCCCGGCCAGGGGAGTGTTGTGAATATATTAGCCACTCAATGTAGGAGTCTGCATCCCCCTTGGGGTCGTGGATCTGCATGCCTGGGCTGAGGCAGAGGCTCCATATGCCTGCCCAGCCTGCCAGATTTCCAGCACCAGAAGCAGTGGACCCTTGGGGCTCAGCTGGGGGACAGGCAGCCTGGAGCTCCTCTGCACCCAGCGCCTGCGGGCTCGTCAGGTGGGACCAGAAACCAGAAGGCAACCCAAATAGGAAGTGAAAGATGAAAACACAGTATGGGCAAAAACAGTGTTTATGGTAATAAACAGAATTAGGCCTTGTTCAGAGAGATGATGTTTCTGCATCAGATAGCAAAATGAGGTGAACCTGGATCAACTTCTGCCACGAAGCCAGGTAACAAATTCGTCAAACTGTACTGGATCAAATTTAATTTTCTCTCTGCTTCCTGTAACAACAAGCCCCCACCAAATGTAGGCCTTTGTGTTTTTTAACACAGTGCTATTTTCAGTCTGAACATTCACTTGGGGATGGGGAATGGGAACACGGTGATTGGCCTCCGTAGGGCCCAGAAGCCAGTAAGTACCAGAATTTCTGCTTTATTAAGATAGTGACAACTGGAGAGAGACAGGAAAGGCACAGGAGAGAGGGGGATGGACTTGAACCCAGGCTGCTGCTGTTAGGACTCAGCCTTAATACATGGTAGGCACTCTAGTAGGTGAGCTACCCGGCTGAGTACTAGCTTTGACTGACTAACAATAATTGGAGCAAGGAGAAGGACCATTAGTTACCCAGTTTCCTGTGAGTTCTCACATCATGCTTGATCTTCCCTCCCCTGTGACTTCCCTCTCTCTGTTGTCTTTTCATTTTTTTCTTTCCGTCTCTCTCTCTCTTTCGCTTTGTCTTTGCCAGAGTTTCCCCTCTACCCTCAGTTCGGTCTTTAATTCCCAGGGCGTCAAATACTAACACTTTGTCACCACTACTAAATGTCTAATACAGATGCACCGGGCTTTCAGCTAACTCCACTGTATACACATCTGCAGAAATATTAGATGCTCAGAGCAAGGTGACATAGTAAAGAGCAAGAAAGTCCACAAATAGAGAAAGGTGGGGTGGATGGATGGGTTTCTAAGTCTCTGGCAGGAGGGCTTTGTGTGTAGCTGGGATGAAAACATGTTTGACAGTTTGTGGTCTGATCGTCTAATATAATCACTGATGAGTTTACATTGCAGTGAGTTGAAAGCGTGGTGCATCTCATAGAGAAAATAAAGGGTACCTTGTGTTTCTTTATGAGTCGCCAGCGGGTGTGACAAAATGTCAGTATTTGACGCTCTGGGAATGAGAGTTGCCTCTCTCCTTGCATTCCCTTCCTCACTGTGGAGGATTGGGAATAACATTGGCCGTGGATACACAGAGCTGAATCTACCTGCTGTACCCAAGGGTATGCCATATGACAACGTGGTGTTCTTGAACTGTCACAGTGCTCGGTAGTTCACTGCTTTTGTTGTTTGAACCATCACACAGGAGGGTTTCCTTGTTGACACAGAAGCAACAAGGGTAATCACACATTGTTTACACGAATGGCACTGTAGTTGTGTTTTTTGAGTTCAGGCCTGCATAAAGTGGGAAGACACTCAGGAATGATCATCAAAGCAAGTGTGTGCTTGGAAGAAAAATGCACTGTAGAACACTGAAGTGGGTACTGTTGCTAGTGTTCATATTTATGCCCTGTGGTGGTCACAGATATGGGTACATTTAAATATTATTAAGTGGATAACTGTGTGTACTTGAGATTTTGGGTAAAATGATCTTGCTCATGCTGTAGCAGCAGGATTTACCCAGTTAAAACATGGACAAGGTCAATATTCTGCATCACCAGGGGTGAACCCACCATTCTGAGTCCAGCAAGCTAAGCTTAATGAGCTACCATTAGCAAAACTAGGGCATCCCCCTTTGCATCCTTTATTAGCATTAGCAAGGAGATGAAACTGTGAAGAGGCTGACAATAGATCCTTGTGGAATGCTTCATAAAACATGACTGATTTAATACCCTCCCAAATAAAAGCAAGGAAGGGCAAGAGATCATGTAGGGAGTTAAGTGTTTGAGTCTTTAAAATGAGAGCAGAGTGACCCCCGAGTCTTATTTTAATTACAGTATGCAGATGATACGCCTTCAACAGAAACGACTTGTAACCTTGAGATTGTCCCGCACCTTTTGAAATCAATCCCAGCCTGTGATCTGCACTTCAGTATGTACTGTACATAAAACACAACACCAAATTCACTAAAATTGTTGATAAAATGAAAGGAAAATTTTGCCAAGATGGTAATTACAACTCCACGTCTTCCCCGATTCTTTGCACTGGTGAGATACAGGGAATATTCTGCGTATCAGTTTCTTTTTTTTCCCCCAGAGAGCTTACAGAGAGCAGGAATAACTCAGGCTGCTCCAGGAACATCCAGGGAATGCTGATGGAGACGCTGGGCTGCAGTGAGCAATTAGATCCATTTTGTGGCTCGTTAATAATTGAGCAATTGTTAATGGCGTGGATGTTCCAGCAGCAGGGCAGACTGCTGGTTGCCATCAGATTAAGCCCTGCAGTACTGACACATGTTGCAGTCAATGCACACACGTGTGTTGAAGTGTGTGCGTGTGTGTGTGTACATCTGGATGGCTCATTTTTGTGTTTGTTGCATTGTGTATATGTGTGTCCCCATGAATATGACCTTGTGTGTTTCAGCCTGTGTATGTATGTGTGGAATGTATGTGCCCGCTCATGCGTGGATATGTTTTTGTGCCTATGTCTGTGTGTTTATGTGCACATTAACGCCCTCTCTTGTTGTCCCGGGCATTGTCTCCTGCATAATGAAGGACAAACCGCCTAGAAAGGATGATTAGCATTCTGGCGGATCTTGCCGCAGACCCCCTCTACTCTAGTCTGTCCTCTTGTCTCCTCTTGCTTCCCCTCCCTCCTCTGTCGTTTTTCCCGCCTTGGAAGCTGCTGCGAGCATCGGCAGGCGGGCTTGCAAAAAGAATATTGCAGTGTAGCATCACCATGGCAACGGCCATGGTTTCTGACATCCATAACGCAGAGAGCGGCACTGTTGATCCGTGAGACAAAAATAGCGGGTTAGGGCACCCACTTCAGGATGGAAACACATGCAGAGAATATTTCAAACATCTGCATCGAAATCCTCGCGCTGGGCTGATAATCAGTGACAGAGCGGAGCAGAAAAGGTGTCATACGCGCTCATCCGTGCATTTTTCCACGCAGACGCTTACAAGCTCTCACAGAGATTTCCCTCTGCTTCCAGTGCACCCTGTGCTTTGGCAATGCACTCATCCGTTCCCAATATCATAATAGCAAGTCAACATATGACTCACTACTAGCATTTAATGTGGAAATATTTCTCTTCATGAGATGGTGAGATGATGACCTTAATGCAAATCTTGTGTTTCCCTTTTTTTTTTTCTTTTTTTTACTTCTGGCATTAAAATACATCTAAAGTGGCCATGCTTACATTAAGTTGCTATTTTTTTTTGCTGATAGGCTGTGAAACCCCATCTGTTCTCATAATATTTACACACAGTATTGTCATAGGAAAAACACATTGTCATTAACACAATTTCTGAAAACAGGGAAAAGCCGTTGTAGACAAGAGATGAGAAGGTTAGTTTTTGCATCTGTTGTAATTTGTATTTATGATTTAATCAGAAGTTGACAGCAGACACCTGCTATCTTTGTGTAATCATATCCTGACTCCACCTTTTATGAGTCACTATTCACAATAATCCTGGCTTTGTTATTCATCTCCGTTACCATAGTTTAAATTACGTATACTCTGCATACTGTTTTTAGAGTTTGGTTTTAATGCAGCATAATGCATCTCTGACCCCTGCAATAGGTGCCTTCAGTAATCATTCTTTTGGTATTTATGTAGTTAAGTTCAGCTCAGTCATAGCTTGAAAAACACATGCACAAGACCCGTCTTCTCTGTCCGTCTTCTTCTCACTTCTGCTGGCGACTTTTCCCAGAGTCCTCTCACAGACCTGCTAACACACTCTCTGCCGCTCCCCCAGGTATGAGGTTTTCTCACGTTCCACCCCCTCTCTTTTATTTATTGTGTTTTCTTTTCCTCACCATGTCAATTTGCTTACTTTGACTGTCACGCCCTCTTGCTCTCTGCCTTTGTCATCTATCCACTCCCCTCCTGTTGTCCCTTGCACAACGTTTCTCCATCAGAGTTGTGTCACGAGCTTCTTTTCTATTTACAGATCCCTTCTTACTCCATACCTCCTGCACCCATCTCGCTCTATCCCTCTCATGCTTTTCCTCGTTTGGCCTGTTCGTACTCCTGGGACCCCACTGAAAAAGCAGAGAAAATCGAAAAACAAGCTTGTGATAGCAGAAGCGGTGGACAAGACTCAGGCTGACCTGGAACACTCCCTTCCACTTCTCTCCTCTCTCCACCTCCCCTTCTCTCTTTCTCTCTGTATGCAGGACTTTCTTTTCCTCTTACTATCCTTTTTCTCTCAAATCAACACCTCCTGCTCTATCAATTTTCCAATTCCGTGTCACCTCTTCAAAGGGAGGAACAGACACCCGGCTATGTCTTCAGTTCCAGCCAGAATTGGGTGTTGGGACGGTGAATTGGAGAAAGTGCCGTGTGTGGCCAGAGGGATTGAGACATGTGCCACCAAAGTTCCTCTACTCAGACAGGAGAGTGGCCTGCTCCTCTGGGATCCTATGTGGGTCAAGGTTGACCGGGCAGTATGCATGCATGCGTAAGATCATAACTTTGAGTGTTTTTGAATGAATTTTAACACAACTTTTATGTACCTGACAGCAACGATCAAGCCCTAGTCTGCATTTGTGCATTTGATTATGAGCCTTGTTTATTCAACCACAGTACACAGGTCCCAGTAATATACACTAATGTGGACTCACTAATGTGATAGATGGTTCATTACCCATCTCAAACCAGTTTAAAGACACTGCGCCTTGATTTTTATGCCATACTGAAACCATTCTCAAACTAATGGCTGCCCAGTGGTCCAAAAAATACATTTAAAAATGTAAACATATTTGGTACGCTCTGGAAATAGTCACCAATAATGTAAATGATATCTTATTGTTAGTTTTTACCCTAAAAATGCAGATCCTTTGTGATCCTTTAACACTGCAGTGATACACCCACATACACACACTCACCTGCCCTCAGTGTTGTTGCTCCCCCTCCTCCCACACTGTCACACAGGTTCTCCACTGCAGTCAACTGTTGATTGTGTGAATGCCATCTGAAGGACACGATGCTCCTGTTCCACTATCAGCCTGCTCTGCACAAGCAGGCGGAAATGGATAGTCCTGTTTACATTTAGTTTAACCCAGTTGGCTCTCCATCCTCAAAATTCTATTCTTATGGGACATGAAACATGGATTCTGTAGAAAAGAGTACACAGAAATCAAATTCACCCCAGCCTTTGCATTTTCTGGCAGATTTGGATGGATTAAGCAAGGTCTGAATTGAATTACACAGATTTATCCAGGAATATGATTATTCCTGATGACAGAGACAAAGATGTGATATGACAAGAACGGAGAATCATAAAGTATTTATTCTCCGGGATGAAAAACAATGCCGTCTGCAGCATTATCCATGCAGCACATGCCCGTGCTAAGATGGACTTTGAGGCTCCTTTGTTAGCACTGAGTAAAGCGCTGGCTGAGATCAATGCCTTTTCAAAGTAAACTGGGTCATTAAGGGATAACCACCACCCACCTAGGCCTTTTCTCATCGACCACCTCTGGAGGGGAGAAGGATGGGAGGGAGAGAACAAAAGGGAAGGGTACATAGAGCTCTCACATTCTTTGTGATTTGTGTGGTTGCGTGAATGTCTGAGAGCGTGCCGGTCCCAAAAGGATGGTTATGCATTGTTATGGTTGTATCAAGGTATTGTCACTGTGTGTGCTGCATTATTAGATTACATCAAGTTCTAGTGTTGGTGAATGTAAGACATGTGGTTCTACTGGAGGTGGCTGCATTTTTTTTTACAACCCTCTGCAAGCCTCCATTAGAATAGACTCAGCTGTAATGATCATCTCGCTGATATGAAACCACACACCTACCTCAAGTATATCAGACTTCTTGGAAATATATTTCTGCACATATTGCATGGTTTACCTTACCTTTGTGGTGGGCACAGAGCAGCATGGCGCCTCTGATGTTGGCCTGTTATTTTAAAGTCCTCCAAAGGTAGTCTGAGTAAGTGTGTCATGGGTTTTACCTTGGGAATACCCACTTCTGTTTATAGTCCTGCCCACTTTTACATGTTCCAGCACGGGGAGTCACGACTTTAATCCACCTGGACAGCACAAAAACCTCAACCTACATAAAGAGTGCTGCATTATGAACTGATGAAAATGAAAGCTAAATGTGTTTTCATGTGTACTTTCTTTCGTTTCTTTCATTGATTTGTGCAGTGGGAAGCTTTAGGTAGATGACAGCTGGGTACGAATGTCAGACGGAGAGAGAGTGAGAGGACTTCTAATGAGTCGAGATCATTTTTTCAGCAGTGGTTAAACCAGCAAACATCACTTTTCTTGATTCGACATACCTACCACTGACAAATCATCTGAGAGAAACACAGATATGGTTGTGGGCACCACCACAGACAACAGCTGAGACAATTTAAGAGCTGACTTCATCCAGAAATGTGCAACTGGCCTCATTAGTAAAAGTAAAGGCCTCATTGAACTTACCCATCAAATGCAACATGCGCCGTCTCAAATCAGCTCAGTAAAGGTAGTTAACATTAATTTGCTGGCGGTGAGGATCGTGAGAGGATCTTCAATGCTAGACAGAATATTTACCCAATCAAAGCTGGGATCAGCATCAGGGCACTCCAACCTTCACTGTTTCTATATTTAAAGTGAGATGTAGTTACACTTGCTGTCAGTGATTTTTTTTTTTCCCCCTCTGCAGTGGTTCAACAACCGAGCATGTTAACATTACTCAGGAGTTTGAAAGCATTTTCATGTTTGTTGTGTTTTGTTTTATTTTGTCGAGATCTCTGCCTCCATCTATTTGGGGAGGGAAAGATGAGGGGAACCTGGATGGCTCAGGTCTCATTTTACTCAGGATTTCATCATTTTTGTGGAGAATATTTACCCAGTGTGTCTTGCCATGCTTTGCCAATGCACTGGTGTTTGTCTCGTGAGAGACAACAGTGTACAGCATGTGCAAACTGACAGCGCTATCAGTGAATCATGCAGGAAAGCACTCTTAAGGACTGCTTCGGAGGTGCAGTGTTTGTTGACACTCTAGCTGGTAAATTGGACATGTGGTTTTGCATGGCTGAGCCTGTTCAAGTGAATCTGTCAGAAATGGAATTGGGTTGCAATATTTACCTCCTTTTACACTCTCTCCATCTCTACGTGCCGTGTGATTTCTCTCTCCCCCTCTCTCCTTTCACTTGTCTGTATGTGTTTCCTTCTCGCTTTCTCTCTAACAAAATAAGCACAAACACACTAAATTACCCCCGACCTCCACCGTCACCCGCACCTCTCTTTGCTCTCCTCTCACTTTTTGCCCAGCCCTTTTTTTTTCCCTTGCTCCTCTGCTACTGCTCCCCCAGACTGCAGTTGCTAGGCAACAGCTGATTGAGCATGAGGGGTATGCAATTGACCAATTAGAAGTCTTCCAAATGAAAAGTGGTGTCAGGAGTTCCCACAGTTACAGCGATGGTTTTATCCAGTGTGGACGCTGGATATTGAACCACATGCATAGATGTATGCACACATAAACAAATACGTGTGTGTGTGTGTGTGTGTGTGTGTGTGTGTGTGTGTGTGTGTGTGTGTGTGTGTGTATTTGTTTTGGGGCTTTAGTCATCTGATGTTGTTACTATGATCTCACTCGTACACACACACACAAACACACACACACACAAACACTTTGCTATATAATCCAGCTTCCCTTCCTTCCCTCCATTTGTATCAATATAATGCTGTCTATCCTCTTCTCTGTTTCCATCTTTTCTTCCCTCTTGCCTCCTGCACCTTCTCACATTTCTTCCTTCCATTCATGCGGTCTCTTCCTCTTTCCATCTTTCTCCCTCTCTCTGTCTCTCTTTCATACCAGAGACACCCTCCATCAGTGACCAGACACATCCATCAGTGTTCCTCCTCGTCTTCTCTCATCCACAGCCCTGAGGATTCCATTATAGCTCAGCAGCTGATACACACACGCACACACACGCACACACACACACACACACACACACACACACACAGTTTAGGGAAAGGCAGCTCCATCTCATCTGGCCACAGGCTCAGACATGATTAGTTAGAGACTCGGGATGGTGATGCAGCTCTTGATGATGGCGATGACTCTGTATGTGATGATGGTGATGATAATGATGATGATGATGGTGATGATGGTCCCAGAGGCAGTGAGGTGATGATGAGGTACACTTAGACACAAATGTTTCTCACAGTTCTTCTGCCCCTCCATCCATTTGACCATCATTAACCTTGTTGTCGTTCAGGAAACTGCGAGAAAGTGTGAATTGGCAACCCTTGACCCCGAACCTCATCCCAGCTAAATACCCAGTCAACTTATTCCTATGGTGCTCTCCACTGAGCAACCTTGTAGCTCATTAGAGATTTGTTTATTATTTCATTTAACATTCTTTCAAACTTGCAGACCAATTAGTGCACAACTCTGGTCTTTAACAAAGAATGGCTCAATATTGACACCACTTCGATAAAGGGCTTTAGCCTTTGACCTGAACAAGCCAGTGTGCTTTATCTTTTGTGGGACTCCTTCCTGTTTTTGTGTATTTTCCCTTTCTCTTACAATTTGGAAGGAGAAACTACCACAGTTCTTAATGCTGCTAATCACCACTCTTCATCCAGACAGCATGAGACAGCCCATAGCAGTCACTAGTGCTGTGCCAAGGATACTGTTTGACCTTTACTGGCTTGCCATGCAACACTTGGCCAAACTCAAAGTAGTGCTGCCTGGGATTTGAACCGGGGGGGGGGGATTGTTTTTTTTGTTTTTTTTTTCTTTGCAACATCCAGGAGTCGATTGCGTTTACTATAAGAAACAACTTTGTACCTTTTTGATAAGTAAAAGATTTTTTTGGCGTAGGATGTGCCTTTTATGGTATTTTTCTTTTCTTTCTCCTTTACTTCTGTTTTTACAAACGTGCTTGCCCCTCAATTAACACAGCATACCCTATACAACACGAGTGGCCTTGTGATATCACACCTAAGTGTTGTCATAGCGTGTGTCCACATGCCATGAATGTGCCCAGCGTCGTCCTGTATATAATGTAATTCAGCCAAAATATGCTGTAAACTCCAAACCACAGTGTTAGATTCATGAATAAATCAGCAGCTGTGTGAGATGAGACCTGCGAGATCTACTGGTGACTATTTTTTCAATCTCATTCCTAATCGCTTTGCATGTGAACACACAAGCTGTTGCATGCACTCGGGCCGCCCTGACTGTGCCTCTGCAGAACCCCAAGGAGGCACCACTGAGACACTTTGGTACCTCAGTGTGAGAGGAGGGGTCAATTAGAGAAAGGTTAATCGCAAACACCACCCAGTTCTACACAGTTATAAACACACTAAGCATACACATACACCACTGCTCCAAGAAGTCAGGTGTAGCAGACCACCAAGGTCGACCAGTGATGGGGAGATGAGAGCACTTCGCCACCGCTTGAACAAAGTACCGCTGCTGCCTCAGCACTATGAGCCGGGGAATACAAATACATTCAGCTAAGTGGAAGAGTTCTTTTACACAAGACCTTGAGCCTTCGGCACACTGCAGACTTTACACTAACAGTATAGAAGGCTGAAGACAGGAGGACAGGGAAAGAGAGATAGGGGGCTCAAGGAGACTCGAGGGAGACAGAGAGAGGAGAGTGGAAGAAAAGCAAAAAGAAAGGTGAAGAAAGGACAGGGGGAGAGAAGCGTGTGAGATGGGGAAAAAGAGGCTGAAAGGAGAGATATATTTAGAGAGATGGCTGGGGAAAGAGTTAAAGGGAGAGTGAAGGAGCCAAAAAAGGAGGGAGCTGCGAGCCTACCAGCTATAACGACTGAGATAGAGACGTTAGGGGAGATGAAGTTGAAGATATGTGATGAGAGACAGAGTGAGAGAGAGGGAGAATAAGGGGTGTCATGGCTACTTATCATCACACTGCCGAGGGTGACATTGATTAGCACTTGCCATCGGCAGGGAGCCTGTGAGCCAGTCGACGGGAAGGTCAGATAATTAAACCCAATGCCGCTGCAAAAAGCTGGCACTACGCCAGTCCCTCTCCTGCCCCTAACTCTTTGGAGTTGGATGAAACAAGTTGTTGTGGTGTGTGTGTTGGTACTTACTGGTATTTGTGTTAAAAGTATGTGGAAATGTGTGAGTGTAGGTGTGTGCATTTGTGCATGGAGAGCACGCAGAGCGTGTAAGAAACGGCTCCAAAAACTGCTGCAACCGTAGTCTTAGCAGGTTGAATTTGCTGAAAATGCAGGCACTGCAAATATAAAATGACCTGACTGATGGACCAGAACAAGCACATGCTGTGTGTACAGCTTATATAAGCAGCTGTTAATTTTGATTTAAGCTGTCAGTAGAGGTGGCCGTACCTCTAACATTTTGGTTTGTCAGACCGTTGGGAAATGCCTGACTCGGCTGACTCCAGAGAGATAGTTTTCCTTTGCAGGTTCACGGTTTCACTCAGCCAGTTGTCATTGGATATATGTAGTAAATAATGTGCCATTCTCTCATCTGTCTGTGATGTGATGTTGTGACAGATACGTTCCGACCAATCTGAGTGATGTATCGGGTGTTTGTGCGCGTGTGAATTTCACCCCCTGCTCCTCCTCTCCCAACCTGTGATTTTGTTTCCTGTCATTTCCAAAGTCGACTCTTCAAAAGACCCAGAGGAGGCTTTTTTTGGCATTGTGAGAGGAGCACAGCGAGATTGGATTTGACCCCTGTGAATTTTACGCTTTGATTTTAGCGTGCATCTTTTCTTTTTTTAGAGCCCAGCCTGTACACCTTTTTCTGCCAGCTTGGCAGTGAAAGCATTAATATTGCTTCAAGCATCATTAATAATGCTCTTTCAGTAAAAAGAAGGGGTAGTGCAGGTGATGGGAGGTAAACCTTCAAGGGGGAAACATTTCAATTAAGTGGTAATCTGATGTGTAGCATTCTAAGTGGATAACCGGTTACTGTGTTGAGCCATTGTATCTTAATTTTAAGGATATTCAGAGGAACTTTTACGACTGTTAATTTCCCTCTGTATTCTTTAAAGATGCTGCCAAGAACTCTGTGCCCAACCTTGTGTATTTTAACTGACAGTTATCATTTCTAAGGTACCAATAAATGTCCCATATTTGCAATCCTCTTTACACTCCAGTGGGTGTAACAAGCTGTCCTTGGCCCTGGTTGCAGCTCTCGGTGTCCCCTCCCTCCCTGTCTGCAGCCACCTCTGCCATCCGCACAATCTCCGGAAACACAAAGAGCAGAGGGAGATTATGAATGTCCTGGATCAATACTCTCAGAAAGTGCTTCACGGGAGGTGGAGGATGTAAACCATATGGCACTACTTGAACTATACCCCATCCACTTAGCATCACTATTGCCTCTTACAGGGCTACATGGCATCCTATTTTTTTTTCTTTTTTCTTTGAAGGAAATCTGCCTCCCAGGTTTAATGCAGCAGTGGCATCAGGGAAGTGTTCGTGTCCTCACCGAGGTCAGTAGTATTTAGCATCTAGCAGCATTATCATAAAAGTTGTTGCCAAAGCTACACATCACAGAGTAAGTGATCTTTGTTAGCATAATCTGCAGTCAAACAAAAAAAGAAGTGCCCCATCCCAGCCATTACCGCTTCATTAAACACTGCATAATGCTATGAATTGAACATGACTGCTTTTTGGGTTTTTTTTCTTTTTGTGCGATTGTCAAAGTGGAGTAGAGCAGCCATAGCATGTTGACAACACGTCAACTAGAGAGGCCCAGAACTAGAGATGACTACAGAAAATTACCGCCATTAATGATGAATTACCTGTCATGTGTGAACTGCTTGTTTATTTCTGTGTTAAATTGTCTGATTGCTTCTCTGTGGCGCATTGCACATTATCAGCTGCAGCGAGGCAGGCGCTCTCTGCGGGAGATTTGAATGGTGAGATGCGTCACTGTGAGAGAGAGTGTGACAGCGGCGACGCAGAAGAGGTACTGGGAGCAAAGAGACGGAGAGAAAAAGCAAGAAAGAGATGATGGCGGAGAGTTAGAAAGAGAAAATAGCTGGGAGATGATTAGATAGCAGTGAACAGATCCTCCCATGCTGCAAGCGTGATCTGTTGATTGCCAGTCGCCTTTGTGTGTGTGTGTGCGTGTGTGTGTGTGTGTGCACTTGCTTATCACCCGCCTATGTCAGTGCATTACTTCTGTATGTTTACAGGTGTACGCCATGTGTGTTATCTTACAGGCATGCCACCCCCATCCTCCCCACATCCACACCCACCTCACTGACAGCCATCTGTCCGCTAATTAACCCGACTGACACACTGTGCAACATCGACCGTCTTGCCGCCCTTCACCATATCACCATGTGCATGTGTGTTTGCTTGTACGTGTGTGTGTGCGTGCATTTGTCCACCCGGCTCTCGTTTGCTGGCCTGCACTTACTTGCGTCTTCCTCTTAGGCTGCGATCCTAATGGATGGGTCTGTTCCCTCTGCGTGACACTGTGTGTCCGTGTGCATTGCTGAGACGTAATCTGATGCAGAGAGGAAAAAAACAGCACCGTACAGCTACAGCATCGTATGCATACTGCAGCCGTAGCACCTCCTTTATTCACGTTCATTAGTCATTATAAGCAGACAGGGGCTGCTAAGAGTGTATGGAGGGAGGGAGGGCCAGACTGAGTTGGAAAGCACGTCGATAGTTATTGAGAGAAGGTATAAGAGGAAGGTAATGTTGTATGATTGAGAGCAAAGTAGGTGTGAAACAGCAATATTGGCTTCTACCTGGGACATTTGATTGTTACTGAAGGTAGAAATGCAGATTATCCCTGTGTTGCACTTTATAAACCCTTGGGAAGAGCATATAGCTTGTGTGTGTGTGTGTGTGTGTGTGTGTGTGTGTGTGTGTGTGTGTGTGTGTGTGTGTGTGTGTGTGTGTGTGTGTGTGTGTGTGTGTGTGTGGGTGGGTGTGTGTGTGTGTGTGTGTGTGTGTATGTGTATGTATGTGTATGCATGAATGAGTGATGGGGGAGTTGCCCTGCAGTTTTCAAAATAGCCAGCAGTGCAGCATTTCTCATATAGAGAGTAGTGTATCTGCAGCGAGGTGTCAGGTTGCAAGCACCCATGGAAAAGCTGCATTTCCTCTGTCCCCTTATCTGTCTGTATCATCTCATCTATACGGCACAGTTCATGTGTGCCTGCTCATCATTCTCAGATGAGATAATACCCCAACATAACAGTTATACATAAACTTAAGGGACGTGTTTGATTAGTTTAAAGTGTAAACGTGATTAGTGAAAAGTTTATGCTGGTCACTGTTTTAATTCACAAGAGCTAACTCAAACTTCAGTTCACACACATTAAAATGAACTAGTTCCCATTCATACTTCACAGTTTTGTTTTAAGTTATAAGTCTGCCTAATTATGGGGAACAAAGGTACCTTGTCCTGTATAAAATCAAAATGACTTTGACTCGGGGGGAGGAACTTTGCAGCTGTTGGCCCGTGGTCTTATTCTGTGTTTATAACTGCGACATGCTGATTTTTTTTTCCAAGATGGTGATATCATGATCCTCCTTTTCGTCCTCCATCCTACTCTGCCTCTGATTGGCTTGGACTTTCTGCCTTTGTTTTTGGGTTAGTTAGGTTTAGGCATAAAGAGTGAGACTGGGCAAGGGTAAGTCAGGGTAAGCCAATCAGAGGCAGAGTAGGGCGGGTCATGCCAGGTGCTGTAAAACACAGAACGCAAGCTCTCATGTGAGTTAAACGACACGTTCATGTTCATTAGTTGTGAACAAATACGTTCGGTTCCCTGCATTTCTGGCCCATTCATGCCCACTTCAACACTGACGCTGGTAATATGTTATGGCTTTCCCTGCATTATGCCCTGCAGGCTAATCAAAGTCAAGGTAGGCAGTATTTTATACCTGATTTGTAATCAGTTCACAGTCATCTGCTCCAAAGTTTGATTTACAGAATTTCTATACACACACATTCACAAGAGCATTTTCTGCATACAAATACATATGCAGTTTACATTCCTTCACGGGACTTTCTGCTATTGATTTGTGCTCAGATTAAATGTGCTGCCATGTCCTCAGAATGAGATTCACGTAGCTTCAAGAGCCTGATTGGACTGGCGGATCGATACGGTGGCAGCGAAATGGAGAGACGAGAGATGAGAGAGAGCAAAGACAGAGAGAGGGAAAGAGATGTATTCGCTGTTCTTCATTACACCTATAAAAGGAAAGAAATGAGAAGTGGCAGCGAGGGAGTAGTAGCGTTTTGTTGCAGCACAGTCCCAACTCAGCCCTAAAGTACATTGCATTATGCCTTTTACAGCATATATAATGTAGTAAAGAAACGGAATAAAATGTGTAAAACGTTACACATTACCAAGGTACAAATAATCAGCAACGATGACGTTAAAATGCTGCCATGCCAGTGACAAAGGACAAAAATAGGAGTGATCCTTTTATCTGCAGTGAGAACTTATATCCCACATGTGCAAATGTACTAGAGACAGAGGAGCTGGAACTAAAGTGGGACAACGCCAGAGGAGCTGAGGTGAGCGTCACAGAGAGGCACAGACAACGCATCAGAGGGCTCATCTGTTGGAGATAGCTGGGTATAATTAACAAGGCTTTGGTTTTTAATTAATCTGCCTCAATCAGAGTAGAAATCCTATTCTTACATTTTGCACTAAATTAATTCAAGGACACGTGCTCAAACAGCAAAATCCACACGCTGTGTGTGCTTGTCTTCTCCTTCCCTTTGTTCATGCCTTCTTTTTCTATTTTCATTTCTTCTCAGTGTGCTTGTCCAAGTGTTTTTTTTTTTTTTTTTTGTTCTCTCTTTCTTCCGTTTGTTCTTTCTGTCCGTCTTTCATTCCTCATTCAGATAAACTCCGATATGATCTAGCTCTGGCGCCATCCTGCAAGGGAAAAGCGGAAAAAATATTCTGTCCTGTGTTTCCAACATTATTCTAGTCACAGCCTTGCCTGCTAGGGAATGCGCCAACTCTGCAGTGCCCTCCAATGGTGGGTCCGTGCCCAGGGAGGACGTGGCAGCACCTGGTGATGGTCCCGATGGCCAAACTGAACCAGCTGAGGCCTGAAAACAACCACCATCTGACCATCTGACCATCTGACGATAATAATAATCTCTCTGTCGCACTGCCAGCTCCATGTGGCCGGGACATCAGAGAGAAGCTATTACTCTGCTTTGCTGGGGTTTACTCTCTCTCTAAATGTCTATCTCCCGTTCGATCGGTTGATGCTATATTCTGTGGATAGAGATCACTCTGGCTCCAGATGTATAGGTGTCCCCCCACCCCTCCGTTTATCTCTCTTCATTGAAAATACATAGAGTCACAGGTAAACGTGTCAAATTAGAAGAAAGACAGTCCTCTGTGACTCCAGAAGGAGCTTCAGCATGTTTGAAAGTAGCCCTGTTGGTGTCATCAGCGTTGCAGTTTGACTAATGTAGCGTTGTGATTTTGGAGCTTGGCTCAGACGAGTAAGGAAGGCAGCAAATTATATTGATTGCTTTTAAGGCCTGAAACAGCCTTGCTCCCCAAAACATTTCTGATCTATTGACCTGGTATGTGCCCTTTCCACCATGAAGATCTACAGATGGGGCCCTGTGGGTTCCTCCCAGGTCAGGGGTTGTTACTGAGGCTGATCAGGTTTTTGCTCTTCCAGCCCTCACACTATGGAACTCTCTGTCTACTTAACTCAGCAGCGTGTGAACTCGACGCACGCTGAGTCTCTGGCTTCTTTTACGTCTCTTCTTAAAACATTTCTTTTTGTGAAAGCTTTTGGAAATGTTTGATTTCGTTTTATTGAGACTATTTTTATTCCTATTTATCTGATCTGATGGAGTTCATTTTATTGTCTTTTCTTCTTGTGTGCCCATGTCCTTGGCCTTTTTCTCATTTTATCTGCCTTATCTGGTTCGATTAATTTCTTTTGCTAAAGCACTTTGCTAAGGAGAGTCCTGTATAAATAAAGTATATCAGTATTATTATTATTACCGAAGACTAAAATCCTCACTCTCTTGTTCAGTTTTTCATTATTTCCAAGATCTTGTGAGTAACTTTATGGATGTGAATATGAAATTGCTGGAGTAGTGTTTTAGCCAACGTCAAGCTGATTCTCCCATTTACTCAGCCATTACTGAATTAACCCATCTCCAGTCTGTAGTTATTACTGTGACACGGTCATTTTAACCTCTTGATCCCATCAAAAGGTTTCTTTTTTTATTCATCGCACCTTTTAGATCAACATCGTAACATCGTACCCATTGGCATCACTGCTGAAGTATGAGATGCTTGGCTAAACTGGGGAGTTGTTTAAAGCATGATTAATTGTCTATGGCTTGTATTGTTTGTCTTATTGAAGTTGTGTAACTGTAGCTTGTAGTCATCTCAAAATCTTTGCAGTGAAATATGAAAACAATCTGATTTCTGCAGAAAAGTAACAAAAAGAAGGCATATTATAGTGAAGAAAAATGTACTCAAAACAAGTGTCCATGCCATCACTTGGCTGACCCTGTCACTTCTATTTATCATGCATACATTACTTTTTATCCCTGAATTTTGCCTGAGGCTCTCACTGTGATGGATCTAGATGGCACATGGCGCAAATCAGAAAGATAATGACGTGCACGACTGTGAGTGCCAGTGAAATCTCCATGACTTGATTGTTTTATGTGTGTGTAAAACAGAGTGAGAGGCCTGTGAGATGGGTGCTTGTTTTTTATCCATCAGATAATGACAGTGTGTGCTGATTCCATGCATTGAACCCATTTTGGAAAGCTACTGTTTGACATAGTGGACGGCTGTGTAGACACCCTGTACTAGACTTCATAGTTATTCTGTTACTCTTAACGGTGTCCAGCCCATTGCTTTGAAAAGCATATGCTCTTACTAAAATGGGAACACAATGAGGCACTGTTTGCCCAAAAAGCATTTGTCTTGTGCTTTGATCTCCTTTCTAAATAGCCACTTTCTTGGCATCATTTTCCCTCTTTTAACTGCACCGGAGGGAAGGCCGCCGTCAGCGAAAGAGATCCAATGGGCTTGTTTTCCAAGCTATAGCACAAATATATTGGATTGGTGGAGAAATGGCCTAAAATTGGATGAAGAGCAAGTGTGTGCGTGTGTATTCGTGCATCAGAGAGCTGCCACTGAGGTGTGTTTGTGTGTGTGTGTGTGTGACTTGACAAAGGGGAAAAAGCAGCTCCCTCCCTTCACCATCTCTACTTTGAGGACTTGAGAATGAAATGCTGGAAGTTTTTTGACAGTTTCATTTTCTGGTGCACTTCAGCAGAAGATATGTATGTGACCTCATCTACCTTGAATGTGCGTTTCTTTGCAGTATATCAGCATCTTTGCTGATACAATATATGCATTGGTTTCACTCCACACAGAGCACAGAGTCTGTTCCTCCTCAGGTGAGCAGGGACACTGTGCTATGTAATTCATCATTTAGATATCGTTGTCTAGGGTAATTACCTATTAACATACATGTGAACAAACCAATAACATTCATTGCAGTACTGCAGTGATCAGTCAGTCGAAAATATTTGACTTCTCTTTCCTGCCTGGCACCGTGCCTCACCTCCATGATTCAGGTGGAATCCGCCTCTGCTGTGATTGGTGGCACTGCATCATTCTTGGGTGTGACTGGTTGCTGTCCTTGGGGAGGCAGGCAATGGCAGTTGAAGTAATTGACTGTTAAGCTCTTATGGATTTCCTGCCTGCTGCTGATGTAGCAGAGGGCTGATCAGCCTGCACTGTACACACACTGGTGTTTAAACGCGCTCCATCTCTTACACACACACACACATTTAGCTGGGTGATAAACACAAACAATGCAAGATGGACATTGTTGTGCTGCGTGTACTGTCAGAGACACTACAGGGATGGAATTAGGATGGTGTCTGTGTTGCTGTTTCTCCTTGGGCACCAGTAGCCAACCATAAGGTGTTTTGTTTGTCAGAGCCAAGCTTTAGCTAGGTGGAGAGATGCCCCTGGGAGTGTCTGACTCACCCATGCTTGTGGTGGTATGTGCATGCGTGTGCGTGTGTGTGTGTCTCCCGTGCAGAGGCTGCGAGGTGTTGGCAGGGCTGTCATATTAAGCCAGTGGCACTGAACTCATTGTGTCAGCTCCTGCAGGCTGCTATTGATGCTCCTATCATATAACTCCCTCTTCCTTGCACTCAGTGTGGCACACTGGCCACATTCTTGTCACTGACCAACGCATGCAGGCACGTGGGAGTACATTTGCAATTGCACCTTTGCAGCTGTGCTTGAGTGTGCATGTTTGTATGTGTGCCTACGTTTGTGTTTTTATAAGAGTGTGCGCCTCTCTCCTGCTCTCATGGTGCATCATGGAGCTCCTGCAGAGCACTACTGCATTTCTGCATCATTAGGTCTCTCCCTAAGGTCGAGCAAGAGGCCGGACCCAGCAGGCAGTGGATTGGGATCAGAGAATGGAGAGAATGGAGAGAAGATAGGGATGAAAGAGGAAGTGAAACAAGACTGTGTGAAGGAGTAAGAGATGAAAAGAGGGAAACGAGTGAAACGTGGCTAACTGAGAGGAAAAATGGGAGAAATTGAGAGTAGAGAGATTTAGGGGAGAGTGAAAAATGGAGATGGAGTCACTGAAGGAGCAAAGGGTGGAAAAGAATGAGAAGAACATGGAGAGACTGTTCAGTCAGAGAGAGGCAAGCAGAGAAAAAGATGGAAAGTACATGGTGAGAAAGACAAGCAGAGAGAGAGGAGCTAGGGACTAGAAGACTGCACTGTCAGGCCTAGAGGTGGATCTGAAACAGCTTTACTACAAAAAGTATTGTTAAGGTGTATTTCTAATCTAATCTAGTGCTTTTAAAATGTTGTTTCTCACAAAAACTGCCACAGAGGTGGAATAATTTCATTAGGTTTAATGTCCCTCCACCTGCTGAGAGGCGTTTAATGAATTAAGTGACCACATAAAGGCTGACATAAGGTTGGTCACTTCTCTCGTGTCAAGATAGTACAGCTTAATTCCAGCAAATACATGTACAGTAATTGGACATTTTTACAGCACGGTGTAGCTCTCCAAACACCTGAGTCCCGTAGCTGAGGCCAGCTGACGGAGGGCTGTGGTGGAGAGGGGCTCTACTATGCTGCCCGCTCCTGTTAGCCTCCATGCGCTATCACACACACTTAAGCAGTAAAGATGACAGTGGTGTGTAGAGTGAAAGAGGAAGAACAGGGTTATATAATACCAAAGAGGAAAAGTTTATGAGCTGTGTAGAAGACACACAACTTCATACTATATGCATTGACTAAGATGTAAAATTGCAGTCAATCTAAATATTTCCATCTTCTCTCCTTGGAAAAGAAGACAAACAATACTCAGAGCCCTCTACCACTAACACAGTACAGTACACTGTGGCTTGCATGTGAATAACAGAGCCAATTAAGCAACCACAACACAGGGCTCATGGCAACTCGGGGCCTCAAAGGACTCAATTACTGCTCTTGGTTTGCAGGGACAGAGGCAGAGGTAGAGAGAAAGAGAACAGATTCCTCAAAAGAGGATAGTGCCGCTTCCCTCTAATGGAAGTACAGAGATTCTTAAAGCCGGCCATATGCAACATGGGTAATCAAATATCATAATGACAGCATGTTTCCAGAGAATAATGGTGTTGGGCTGTTTGCTTTTTCTACCAGGGAAATGCCTTGTGGGGATTTCCCCAGCCAATTTCCTTCCTCTGCATGAAGGATAAGAAAAAGAGCATTTGCAGGGTTGAAATAGGTCATTTAGAGTCTGTATTCTTATTGTGTTGAATCACTGTTGCATTTGATGTTATGAGGTGCTGGAGCGGGAAGTATCTGCAAGCAAATTAATTCATTCTGTGAACATATTGCACTCGCTTGTGGCGGATTTAAATACAGTAGGTCCGCCTGTTCAATTAATGTTTAACATGGCAGATCATTTCCGGTAATTTCCTGAGGAAGATATTATATGATATAATAGGATGGTCTTGTGTCAGACAGTGTAAACGGGCAGGGAGAGAAAATGACTAGAGAACAATGGAAATTATTTCTTGGCTCTAAAGTCACTTTCTGGCACACATTTGTTTGACAAAGGATGATGGGAAATGTAGTGAAGCAGGTAAAATGAAGCATGGTTATTACTGACATAATGACGCTGGGCTTTTATTTCGGCGTATTGTGGTCCATAATTACTATGACTGGTTCGCAATAAAGGCCAGTGGAACCGAAGGCCGTTCTGGTATTGAACCAAATCGAAAATTATCGCCTGGAGGAGAAAGGAAAGGGAAAGAATAAGAATGGCTTGACAGAGAGTGTCGCTAGTGAAATGATGAAATAAGAGGAGGGAAAAGGTCATCTGTGAATGCTCATCCTCAGCCCTCCAATCAGACGCTGGAGCAAAATAATATAGAAGAAATTTGCCATGAAAATGAGATTCATGCAATGTGTCTTTTTTCTTTTTGCAACAGAGGGCACAGATGTGTGTGTATATGTGTTTGTTGTCGCAAAATGTGTAATAAAATATGTTCTGCGTGTGTGTTATTCCTCGCTTTGGACAAACACCTCCACCAATCTCTGGGACTGTTGATTTAGAGCAACACTGGGGGTCCATCTGTCCTGGAGTGGACTGTCTGTCCGCCTGCAGACGTGGTTTGCAGTCATCAACCACTGGTCCGTCTGCAAGCTGGCAAACAGGCCAGAATAAGGCCCGTTTTAAGCACTTGAGAACGCGAGCTGCTAGGAGAGAGATAGCTGGGAGGAAAATGAGAGTGAGAAAGATAGAGAAATAGCTGAGGGTGAGGTGATGTGTGAGAGTAACTTGTCATATCTGATGGCTTATCCCCCCGTTCTTGCTGCTTTCCATTTGTCACCGAGTCAACCAGGATTTATGAGCTTCTTCACAGCTACAAATCCTGATTATGGTCCTTCATATAAAGAGTGGCACCCGAGTGTTGAAAGGTGTGTGTTTGTGTGGACTGGGGGGTTTAATTTTCCTTAGTTAATGGGGAGGGGCATGGGCCTGGAAAATGTAATGTAATGTAGTTATTGAGTTGGGAACATAAACATCTACTGCATCTTAAGCTGCACTAATCCATATTTTTATACTAGCCATGAAGAAATGAGATAGCAACATAATTCACATTACAATCATGCATGATTAATAACACTGACATGCACATTTGGACCCATTCTGTGATTGAGGCTGGGTAGCCTTCAGCATTTAGTGCTCAGAAACTATCACAAGCAGTCAAATCATTTAAGAGGTGTTTGTGTTTTACAACACCAACAGCTCAATAAAACCCGAGCTTTGTTATATTTCTTCAGAGAACTCTTGTGGGGACAAATATGTGAGACGTTCCCGCTGGCTACTAAGCAAAAATAAAGTGGAAAGTTTTTAAAAAAGTGGAAGCTGGCACAAGTAAGCACACTTTTTCATCAAGGCTAATTGACTGTCTGTGACTTTCCGTCAAAGATCTGGATAACTACAGAGTTTTCCACAACTCTGTACAAACCCTGAGGAGGAAGTCCTTCACAGCCTCTGCAGCCATGTACCGGTCTACCTCCAAAGAAACACACCCTCCTCCCTGCAGTATACAGATCTCACTCACAGCATTCCCTCCTCTCTGGCATTATACTGCCTCCCAAGAAATATACCTAACCCCCCCCCCAGCACTGTGCATTCTTTCATAATGATGTACTCGCTTCCTCTGTAACTGTGCCAACAATGACATAAGGCGGCTACACTTACACCCAACATACAGCCCTAAGCTACGCAGTGTGCAGATGGGAGCGTTGATGAAAGCTTGCACGATGACAGGGAGTTATGTTAAAGAATAGCAGCCATAAACACAGTTGGAGCCTACGATAACGAAAGCCTTAGCTCGCAATCTAGCAGGCTGCCAGGCTATACCACAGCATTTGCATATTCTAATGAGCTCAATGTTCAGGGTTAGCCGCTTACACTAATGACGCGTTTAGCTCTTAATAAATCAGTTAAGGCAGCTCCCTGCTGGAGCCTAGGGAGCTGCACCCGTGTGTGTGTGTGTGTGTGTGTGTGTGTGTGTGTGTGTGTGTGTGTGTGTGTGTGTGTGTGTTGATCTCACTATGTGCATAGTTCATTGTGATGTAGATTTGTGTGCCGTTATGCTGGAATTTTGTGAGAATGCATAAGTGAGTGAATATGTCTGCTTGTGAGCACGTACTTGTTTTTGTCGTCGTACCCATGCGGGCATGCAGGTGTTTGTGTGTGTGTGTGTGTGTGTGTGTGTGTGTGTGTGTGTGTGTGTGTTTGCTTGTCTTTATGAGCTTTGGCACGTGTAAAATGGGGTAGTAGCCTCTGCTCTGTTACTTTGAAGTGTCTTCTTTTGAAGTTGTGGTGCGTGTAGTTAAACAGAAAAAATCTTTTGTGTTTCTCCGCCTTTCCCCACTCAACTTGAAAACCTTCACCTGTCTTGTACTGTTGTACCCACGTCAGATTTCATCATATCTTTGACTGATTATTCTTGTGACGCGGGTCTCTCAACCAACATGTAACTGTAATATAAAAAGCAAGACGGGTTATGAAGCAGGACATTTTATCGCTGAACTGGGAATCCAACACTCTTCTGTTTTGTTTTTGCAAGCGGGACAATTCATGAGACATTAACTTCACGTCCTTCGGATGCCAGCGAAGCCACTGAAATGTCACTCTCAGGTAAAATGGGAGACTTGACGCGTACGCTGACACATCAAGAGCAATTTAATGGCTCAGAATGAGGCATGCTGAGCAATCGCTACTGGAAGCAGGAGAGGAAACAAGGATGGGCTCCTGTGGTCACAGACAATCATCAGTGAATCCGGAGCCAGCTGTTAATTTGCCTGCATGAAGCTCCGGTTTGTTTCCAGTGTTTGGGCGCTGCCAGGTCAGCTAGCTGTCTGAACAACATGGCGTCAGTCTTTTGTCTGAACAATATTGTGGCATTTTCTTGCAGAGAGAGGAGTAACAGGAAAAAGCATCCTTTCACTCTTTCATCATGCCACTGCCAATTTGGCCCAGTGGTGGTTAGAAGGTCGTTGGGCCATGGTCCTATCACAAGGATTAGTCCTCAAATGGGATTACAGGCTCATTTGAAAAAAGGAAGAAGAAGAAGGGGGTGGGGGGGGGGTGCTCAAGCAAGCAAGAGAGCAGAAATATTTAAATGCAGACAGACACATTCAAGTAAAAGAGATCATTTTATCATCATTAGTGGTGAAGAGGAGAGGAGGGGGAGGAGACTCTTAAGAGGGATGGAAACTGTATGGTGAGATGTGAATTTTGTAGTTAAATGAAGATTAAAGATTGAAAGATTTGTGAGAGTGTGTGTCTGTGTGCATGCACAACTGGCATCGAGAACAGTGCAATTATGTTTCATTTATTTCTTTTTTTTGAGGGTTTTATCTTGTCTCTTGTCTCTATTTTTTTTTTTTTCCTCTGCCCACTCTTTCTTTCCGCCTCTCCCTCGTTCTCTCTCTCTTAAGTGAGCCAGAATAATATCTGTGAAGATTCACTGGAGTGGAATATCCTGGTCACCCATCCGCTGTGACTAGGACACTACAGTAAAACACACACACACACACACACACACACACACACACACACACATACAGATAGATTGTGTTCTCACACACACAGTGAAGTGGGATGGCTGAGATCCACATGGCTTGGAGTGCCAGCGGCGTCTTGCTGCCCTGCCACCATGGCCCCTCTGCATGTAGGTCAGCCTCAGCCGGCGGCACGCCACCCTTACCCTCCTTTCCTCCCTCTCTCCCTCTGCTCCCTCCCTCACACCCTCCTCCCTCACTTCTTCCAGCTCTTCCTCAATGGGCTTCTTCCTCCTTTCCTTCCTCTCATTTCTCTTTGTACAGCAAGGCTATTCAACTAGACCTTCGGTGCGTGCAGCATATGAATTTCAAAATCTCTGTGGGTCTCAGTAAAGTAGAAAAAGGGAAAATGATAAAATTGCTTATTCCCTAGATGTACAGTAGGCCTGCTATTGTTTTGATTTTGCTTGAAAATTGCAGAAATCTCCAAATTGACGTCTTTAAATGAGCTAAGAAAAACAGCCCTGTTCACAGTTTAGTGTCAGTGAACTTTTTAGATATTCCACGAAATAAATAATATATAGAATATAAAATACATAAGCATCGGAAAGTTCTCTTTGCTGACTTCAACTAGCCAGAACTTTTCAGACCCTGACAGGTGACTGTTGTGCGTCATCGTATCCTCGTCAAATGATGGAATCAGGTGCTTCGCTGTTCCAGCGCACACAGCTCAGCATCAGGCACAGAGACAAGGTCCTTTAATAATCTCCTCACCTCAGTGGGGAGGCTGAGGTTAACAAACTGGGAGGCAGAGCTGGTTTTAAACATCAGCGTCACTCAACTCTATTTATTGCAGCAGGTGAGAAGCAGATGAAGTTGCGCGATGTGCGAGAGTGATGCAGGTTGCTGTTGATACCTCCTCTGTAGCTTTGTGACCATGCTCAAGTCGTGCAGCATCGCCGATTCATCGTGTTTATACGACATTTGAAGCTGCTCTCTGCTGTTGTTTTGCATAAAAAATATATAGTGGTACACAGATAAAAGCATATCTTTAAGTATTAGTATTCGTCAACAATTATCATCGTCGGCCATTCTTAATCTGTTAATGCAGTTATAGTTACATACTGCTTAGAAATGCTAAATAGGCGTAAAAGTAAAACGTCACCCCTTCGTCTTTCAAAATCAAACATCTTTCCCTAAATTGGTCCAAAGCTCTGAAGTTCCAAGCTGAGTTGTAATCTGTCATCACAGATTGGAGCTCAGCAAACGTGCTTTGTACTGACTGAACTATCTTTTTCCCATCTAACAGTCTATTTTAACTTTCTGTGATTTAAAGTAAAAAGCAATGTTTTGGCAACAGCTTTGTTGCTGGCCGCCTGGTTCGACAGCACTGTCCAGCCAGACTGTGCAGTGACAGACTGCTTATTGGTTGCACATAAATTCCAGTTCCAGGCAACCATATGCATGATTAAAGGAAAAACCTAAAGGAGTTTGAAAGATTTGCATCATGGGTTGCTTTTCTTAGGCTGAGGCAGTCAGAGTTGCCTCTGTGACTTTGAAATTAGGCTAAATTTGCCATCTGGCTTGTGGCGGGACATGTGTGTTAATGTCATGGTGAGTGTGCAAGAAAAGATCTCCTGAATGGGTATGAACTCTTTCTTTTTGGCATCACTGGTGTCAACCACCCTGTCCGACCAGCTGAGCTGATCACCCACTGTGCATGTCTCCTGTCTGTTTGTCTAAAGGCCATTACTGCTGTTCAGACTTTCATAGAGGGCTTGTGAAAACGGTGCTCGCCGCTTTTCAGATGATTTCCTACAAATTACAGCGGCATCAGGATGACTTTCATCTTCCCATCTCTTTGCCCTCTGTGCTCTTGATGTGTTTTTCTCCCCCAGCCGCTCTCCACATCTCTCATCCTGGCTTTTCTACATCCCCTCATTCATTCTTTAAATACCTCCACCCTTGTAACATTTCTCTGTATACTTAATACTTGCTGTTGCCTCTCCAGCTTTCCTCAGTCATTGAGACTATAAAAAAAATGACTTTTGAATGACTGTGATACAGTACACATGGTGCTACTTGGGTCTCTTCTAAAACCACTTTCAACACAAGGTTTTCCATAATATCATATTTGTCACAAGTGTAGTCTTTCACAATCCAAATAACAGTAATTACCTTCAGACAGCGGAGACAGGCTGAAAGAGACACAGGACAAATGCTAAAAATGTCTCCATTTGCATGTATGAAAACAGTTGCTGCCACACAGGATAATGTGTTTGTGTTTGTGTGACGTCTCTATCAGACAGCACTCGATCAGTGTGTTTCTTTCCCTGTCTCTATGCCCAGGAAAACAGTTGGCGGGGCTGCTACCCTGGGCACCGGCGAAACACGATGCCACCCGCTGACATTCAAAATGCCACCAATCACCAATCACCAAATCCAAATCTCTTATTATTATTTCATACACGTATGACACTGTTTGCTGTTCTGGGAGAGGTCTCCCGCCTCAGCATACCTGAATGTAAATGATTTAATCCCCGGAGTAATCACAACGCTGTCATTTTATGCAGTGTTTTTATGATGAAACTTTTACGATCTTCCTTGAGGACATTTTTTTTTTTCCAGTGATTCCCATTTTTTCTCCGGCTGCACGATTCTCAAGCTCCACCCACACACACACACACCTATCTTTTTTCTTCATCTCCCTCCTCCTCTCCCCCTGGTGGAATCCCCCCTTGGTTGTGTTTCTGTCAGTGTTTGCCTGATCTATACACACACACACAATTTTCCACACAAACAAACACTAACACACAGAAGCTCAGTCGTATTACACATGTGTGCTCACAGAATGTGCAAACGTTGGCACCCACAGGGTCATATGCCCTCAAACACACACACACACACACACACACACACACACACACACACACACACGCACACTTCTGTGTGAAGTAGCTGCAGGTGACAATGAGTGAGCTCTCCATTTCCTCCCTCACTTGCTGGCCTGTCTCTCCCTGCTCTCCACTAGACCAGAGGCCATCATACAGTCAGAGTGGGATCCATGTCCAGAAACAAGCCCTGGTAGCTGTGATTGTGCAGTCAGGGGAAAAACAACAATACAGGATGCTCTCCAGTACATGCTGTCCGTTTTTTCCACTTTGAAATGCTTCCTGGAAAGGTTTTAATGAGTGTTTGGCGAGTTTACCGCACGTCTTATAGCAGCCTTTTTCCAAAACACATCATGCATTTGAGGTTTTTCAATGTGTTGTCCTTGCTTCCAGGCTGGTTTCTGATTAATTCCGTACAGTATTTAAAATTGACTCCCAGAGAAACTCACTTGAAAATGTGCATGGTTGATTTTATTTTTGCACAGAAGTACATCATCGTTGCATGGTAACTAGAGGCGTGAGAGTCGATTGCTGAACAGCATCCCATTCTCAAGCTTTGTTACAGCATCAAAGGATGGAGCCTGGAAGACAAAATAGGCAGACATGGACATTGTGAATAGGATAATGTAAGTTTTGATTAGATTTTTCAGGAGCCAACCCTCAAGCGTCAGATGTCAAAGCTTTACACCTGTGCCTTCACGTGACGTGCTGGGAGAGTTTCTTAAATCAGTGGTAGTTAATGGGCTGAAATGAGCTCATTGGAGAAGAAGTCTGTCTCTCTATGTTTGTGAACCATGACGAGTTCACATAACACATGTGATCAGACAGCTCGTCCCGGATCTTTACCTCCATAGCTCTTTCTGACGCATTCACTCACCCTCTGCTCTCCAGTCATCTATTCCTTGAAGCAGTTCTTCTTCCCTTCACTTGAAGTTCTTCTTCACTTATCACACTTACTTCCATCTCATCTATCCTGCTTTTCCCAAGATTATTCATTCGCTTCAGTTCCATCTTTCCCTCCATACTTCCCCCTCCTGTCTTCCCTCCATCCCACCCTCTGTTTCTTCCTCCCTCTTCCCTCCATCACTTTCTTCATCGCCTCATCTCGCCTCCATCTCTCCATAGACAATCTGCCAGTACTGTGCCCGCTCCAGCCCTCCCAGAGTGATCCCGTTAGACGGCTAATGCTGTGAAAAATGACAGTGAACTGGCACTTTTACTGCCATCACCACTGCTTTGGGGCCGCCTGCCGCCTACAGCCCTGTTGCCTGGCAACTCCCCAGACAGCTTCCCTCCAAAAGGAGAGCGCTCCTCTCTGCTCTGCTGCGATAGAGACCCGAGCCTAATAAGCATTATATCTCATTTTGTCTTATCATTTTGTTGTTGGTGACACAAGTTTGCTCGGAGCTGCGACTATGCAAAGAGCACTGATGCAGAATGTGTCTCTCATATTGAATGAACAAAATGATTTGCAACAAGTGTGACTTCTTGGAGAATTGTTGTTTGAATAAGAGGCTGCTCTGCCAAAAAAACATGAACATACAAAAGTGACAAAGATGCAGATGATGCAGTAAAACCTTGCAGACGAAAAGAACGGAGGTGTTCTGACCCCACTGAACGAGGTGATGGTAACATGTACTGAACTTCTCTCTGTGCTTATTTAACCTTGTGTTTGTATAGACTTTCCATTTACGTGGCAGCATTCAACTCAGAGTTCTTAAAAGTGTAATGGCAATAGAAATAGCTCCAAAAAAGTATGAAAGAAAAGCCATGCCCTCAATGTTACACATTCTATGACTGTACACCACAACAACCGCAGTCCAAAGTGGCCTTCAGCTTGCAGAATGATTGTCTTCGTTCGCATGAAATATGAAACTGTGTCACTTCCTGTGAGATGATTCCTGCCACCGGCTGCTGCCCAGAGACTCGGCCAAACCAGGGCACCTCATGCATTACTCATGATCTCCTCTTGCTGAGTCCCAACACATCACTTAAGTTGAAAATAGATTGGAAAATGTTTATTTCATGAAGTTACCTGTAGCTATACGATGAAAATGTCATGGCAGAGTCTCAGGATCCCTTTTTTGCACAGTGTCAACTAATTGTGGTTTCTTGTAAGAAAAATATCCCGTCTGTGCGTCATCTCCTGCCCCACTTTCCTGTGTTTCCACCTCCTTAGTGGCTTTCAAGGCAGAAACCCCCTTCCTTCCAGTCCTGCACCTATAGTTAGCAAGAATCCAACACTCAAGTCCCAGAATATTCACAGATATGAGTGACATGAGCCACGCAGCTGCCGCAGGAACTCTCGTAAGGGGTTACCAGAGCGCTTTGACAAAGTGTGTGAACTCACTGCCACCGAAGCAGTTCTCGCTCTTTAATGTGTCTCTGTTTTGAGACATCAGAGGTTATTAAGATCTTTGGCAGATGGTGGAAAATTTCACTCTGAGTTGTAGGGGGGTTCCGCCTGCTATGTTGTTGCGGCATGTGATGTGTAACTGCATACGTAATCCTTTGCGGGGCTGAATGTTGAAAGCGAAAGACAGCGGGTGCAAGCTGGATGAGGAACACAGTGTGAGAGCTGTATTTCCAAGGCAGAGACGTGGGAATCATAGCTCGAAAACTGTACTAAAATACACTTCAATGATATCCAGAAATGATATGGTATCGGCCCATTTCTGCTCGTCTCTGTCGGGTGAATCAGTGCAGTTCTTTAAGCACCAATTTCCCTTTTTTAAGTGATCATCCTATAGAGAACGACTAATGTCAATCCATCAAGGTCATAGAGGAAAGCATGAATAGCTGCAATTTCCATTAATGAGGGCTGAATGAAGACTGTGGGGGTCAAAATGACGAGTGGAGGGGGGTATTTTGCAGCACCTAGAGAGACGTGTATGGGTGTACATATGAATGAGCTTTCAAATCTAACAAAGCTCTGACTCAAAGCTAACATTTCCATATATTCCCTTTCCTCATCTCTCCTCTTCCTGCTTTCTGCCTAAAAGGAGTTTGCTTATGAACCGAATTTCAACAAATCAAACATTATATTGTAGATGCCTGTGCACACCTACACACACACACACACACACACACACACACACACACCATCTGCTGAGCCATTAGACTTGTCCTACTGTAAATAAGCCTGAAGAGAGAGACACACACAAACACACACACACACCTAAGCGAGCAGCATGGCATTATGCCCAGCCTTGCCCCAGGTGTCTCAGAGTTGATATATTGGTGTGGCCTCAGATGAATTCATGCAGGGCAAAGTAATGCTCTTATTAAAGGCTTTTTAAAGCAGAGAGAGTGAGCGAGAAAGAGGAGAGGTGGCGTGTTTTAGCGTATTAATATCTACCTCAGGTGCTAATTTGCCCTGTAAGTCACCTGGGTCACCAGCTGCTGTGAAAGACAAGTGGAAATGAAAAGAAAGCCGAAGAAATGAAGAGTCGGGGACTGGGTGGAGAGATAGCGTGACAGCCTGAGTGGGAAACAAGAAAGAAAGGAGGAGGTGTGAATCACATTAATGAATAAGCTTCATTAGTCGTGCCCATTAGCGTCCTAAGCACGGATTAATTTAACTTGAGCCGACTTTGGAGAAGCCCAGTGGCCATGATGGGACACAGTTTGATTACACACCTGGATGTTTGATCACTGACACCCTTCATTCTGACTAGAAGCGGACAATCTGCGTCGCTTTTGTCCCTGAATGCAAATTAGAGGACCTGCAAAGAGAAAAGTGATGTGGAAACAGTTAATTTGCTTAATGGGGATTTCTCACTTTTTCAGCTGGTTTACTGGTTTTCTCTGTTGGTTTTATTGTTCCTGAAGGAAATGAAGTCTGTTTCACTCTTACTGTTCTTTTGGCACTTTGGATTTTTTTGTTCATCTTTCTAATTGAAAAAAATTAAAGTTCTTTTTTCGGGGGCGTATTGGATTAAATTCTCTCCCTCTCTTCCTGTGTTTGTGTTGTCAACAGGCGGACCCCCAAGGCCGAGACATAGCCATCCGTCCCTTCTTGGAGCACTGTGAGAACACCCACATGACCATTTGGCTGGGCATCGTCTATGCCTACAAGGGACTGCTAATGGTGAGAGGAGAGAACACAAAATTTCATCATGCACTCACAGTATGGACACGCACACGCTCTCTAATATGAATGCACAAATCTGCTGATGTGAATCTTAACAGCCTCATAAATGTGCATGAATGGGGCTTGATGCATTTCTATTCATATTATTCTCGCAATTTGACGCTATTTCTGAAATGTGCGGCGATATTAAACCTTGAGTATCTACTTTAGAGACAGAGAAATGAAAAACACATTTTCTAGGTTGTAATCCTGTCTCCCTGTGGTAATTATTCACTTTTCTCTGGTTAGGTGTTAGATATGAGTATTTTCATATCAAAAACCACATTGGACCGTTAGCTAGTGTCTATTCTCTCATCCTTGCGTACAAGAGGACACACAGTCACAGTCTACACCACATCATGGCCATGCAGAGACATGTGAGGTGGCCGTCATTGCCCTCCTTTACACTTGAAACTGCCACTAGGAGTTGCCAAAGTCAGAACTGTTGCATGTATAAAGTAAAAATTAATGCAACTACTTAAGAATCTACTTGAAGCAATGGTTAGGCATTTTGGGAAATACCTTTATTCGCTTTCTTGCTGAGGATTAAATGTCCAGGTGCAGTCAAAACAGGAAGGACGTAGACCTCCTCTCAACCACAAAGACCTGTGAAGAGACAGACTATACATACATGGAAGAGAGAGTCTTCGTGTTGAGTTGCAACCTTGGTGCTAGATGCCACTAAATTCTCCACGCTGGTCCTTTAAGCAAACAAGATGTGTTAATTACTGAGCATTAGAGGTGCTGATAGGTGGATTTTATTACCTTAAGATGGAGCCAGGCCAGCATTTTTACCCTGTGTCCAGTGTTTTATGCTCTGCTAAGCTGAGTACAGTCGATGTGTGTATTATCACAGGGGCACTGACAGGATGACAGGAGCAGGGCTATACCTGAGCATGAACCACTGCACACGAGACATATGGCTCTAAATAAAGTGTTAAAAATGTCCACTTCCCCGCCACACAGTGTGTTTTGAATCCTCTGTTAAGCAGGAGCTACTGTAAATGACTCAAACCTCAGCACATTTGCGGTGAGACGAAGGAGAAGTGAGACGGAGACGGGTGGAGACAGAGCAGTAAATCATCTTAAGCAGATCGAGAGAATGCAGAGAGCGCTGGGTAAAAAATACCACCGAAAAATGTCAAAGACAGAAAGATGGAAGGAGTGAGGAAATTGTGGGGTAACAAGTAGAGGGGCTTTGTGAAATAGTAAGACAGCAACAAAGAAGTGGAGAAGTTTGCACCAAGTGATTGACAGGAGCCCACATCTGTATGAGGCATAGAGAGGGACAGCACAGCAAGAAGAAACATCAAGGTTTGAGTCATCCCTACCGACACACACACACACACACACACACACACACACACACACACACACACACACACACACACACACACACCTGAGGCACACTAATCCTTGATGACTGCTCCTTTAATTCTGCTGCTTGTCGTTCCTCTGACTCTCATTTAGACTTCAGAATAAGCAGGCAGGCCACTTTACACAGCACACAGTGAATTATTCAGCAGGCTGCTGCAACTCTAATGTTCCACCACACAAACAGCTCACTCTAGATATACATTTTCCAAGCATGAAACCTGCTTCAGAAGGCCGTCTGTGAATGATATTTCTGCTTTTCAAGGCTCTGCCATATGACGAAGTTGATTTTTGATCTCGTTTTTGATGTGTTTCTTAAACTGAAGTGAAGTGTTTCTTCCTCTCCATCAGTATTTATGAAGAACAATGAGAGCAGTGAACATCAAAAAAACATTAAGCTTTAATAAGTACGGCTCTATTCTCTTATACTGCTTTATTCTTTAGAAAAGAAAGAAAACTGCATCGTTGCAAAAGCTGAGGGCTGTTTTTGGCCAACTGTGTGTGCACTGACCAGGAGAAATGAGTTCAGACTCCCTATAAGCAAAATCAAATACTGCCTTCAGTCGTTTTGAAATGTCTGAGTATCATTTTCTCAAACTTCTCCAACTATTTTTTCCTTTTCCCTGACAGTTGTTCGGCTGTTTCCTGGCATGGGAGACCAGGAACGTGAGCATCCCTGCTCTCAACGATAGCAAGTACATCGGGATGAGTGTTTACAACGTGGGCATCATGTGCATCATCGGCGCTGCAGTGTCTTTTCTGACGAGGGACCAGCCCAATGTCCAGTTCTGCATCGTGGCACTGGTGATCATCTTCTGCAGCACCATCACGCTCTGCCTGGTCTTCGTTCCCAAGGTCAGTTTCTGTGCGAGAGAGCCTAAGTGGACAACTCTGCTTTGCCAAAAACTGGAGTGCTTAATTATCACCACATTCACTCACCACACTTCACTGAGTCCTGGAAGCTGAAAATGCAGCGTAAACAGTTATGTGTAGCTTTTTTGGCCCATGTAGTTTCATCCCAGAGTGCAGCTGTGACTAATACCCATAACCCCTCTTCCAGTTCATCACCATGAGAACCAACCCGGATGCAGCCACCCAGAACCGGAGGTTAAAGTTCACCCAGAACCAGAAGAAGGAAGATTCCAAGACCTCCACCTCAGTCACCAGCGTCAACCAGGCGAACACTTCGCGACTGGACGGGCTTCAAACCGATAACCACCGCCTGCGCATGAGGATAACAGAGGTCTGAACCGATGAATACGCCTTTATGTTGTACTTATTTCTTTGCCGTTGATTAGCATTTTACAAGACAGGGCAGTGGTGCAGTGCTGACAGGGTTTTTAATGCAAGAGTGAGGCGAATAGGAGGCTTTTACACACAAAGGAGGTACAGTAATGGAGCAGCTAGTTCAGCAAGAGACGGGCAAGAGCAAATCATTTTAATTCACTCAACATTATTTCTTAATAAAATAGGGTTTTTTTCACAGCAACTCAGATCACTGTGTCGCTGTGAGATTGAGAGATTGTGTGAGTCTTTGTGCCACTCTGTATGTTCGCTAATACATTTCTTGTTCACTTGCACTGTCATTGAGTGACATTTGAAAAAATCCTCTGGCAATCACCTCGGCTTTGTCTCAGATCTCTCAGAGACGAATGACTGCTGTTGTCCTAGCTTTTGTTCATGATTGTGGCGAATGCGGAGCTACTCAGACGCTCTTAGAGGAAAAGTAAAGTTGTTATGTCTTTGGCAGACAGCAGTCTGTTTTGACAACATGTAAAGAGGTATCTGCAGCAGCTTGTTGACCATAATTCAGACTCTGGGTGATTTTTGGGTCATTCAAGCTCACTTGATCTCGGTTCTCTGAGTCTGTGTATCTATTTTGCCCACTTCAAGAATAAACACAGAATAGCATAAACTAATCATGTCTTTTTTTCTGGTTAAAAGCTGGACAAGGAGCTGGAGGAAGTGACCATGCAGCTGCAGGACACCCCAGAGAAAACGCCCTACATCAAACAGAACCATTACCCAGATGGCAACAACATCCTCAGCATACGCAACTTCACGGATGGCAAAGGTGAGAAACTGGCTGTCTGTTTCCATGTAGCCCTTTGACATACCACTCCTCAGTTTATTTCATGTACAAAAGATGACAAAATCCATCAAAAGAAGTGAACTTTTTCACACAATTGGTAATATGCTGACAATGGCTCCTTCCACCTGAACCTCACTCACAATGAATGACCTGTCAGGAGAAACACCATCTGTGTTTGGGGTGTGTGACGAAACAAACACACAACTTTACTGGTGGGTCATTTCTTCCTCACTCACTGAGAGATGCACAGCAACAGCATTAATAACAATCACAGCTATAATAACAATAGAAATATGACAAATAATGATAGTATATGATAGTCTGCAGACATGATAATAATACAAATATGTATATAATAAGAATAGAAATATGACTAATAATAACACAGCACTGAGCACATCCCAGTACCCTACTGGTGGCTGAAAATGAGACTGCAGCAGTCTGTTTACACCAAGATTCAACTAAGAATGAGCAGTTCAGTCTAATGCAATTCTATATAAAGTAACATGACAGCTGTTCACTTTTGTACGTATCAGTTTCATTGAGAACAGTGTACATTAAAATGGTTTATGTCGCAGCTTCATGACCATAATGACATTCAGAAAAAGAAAAACTAATCCCCATACATCATCTAATAATATGTGTATGTTATGTTTGCGTCTTCTGTGGCAACAATTATCTTAACTTTATTTTTTTCCATTGCCGGAGCTTCTGTCAGCTGCAGGTGAAGAAGGGACGCAGAAGTGCTCTGTCTGACAGCACGAGTCTGTGATGTCTCTTAGAATGAGTCACGAGATTAGCTACAGTACCTGCGTACCCCACAGCTGCTTAGCAAGTTTTACACATACTGTAGTCACACTTCGATCAACTCTGGGCTTAACAATAGAGGTGGTGAAGTGGATCCACACTTGATTTTGCACCCAATTATTTGGTGTTTGCGGTGTGCTGTACGTTGAACAATGTACTTGAGAAAACTGGAGAGAGAAGAGTAAAGAAGGGATGAGGGGGAGGGCAGCTAAGGTGAGCCATCACTGGGTAAGGCACGCATATGGAAACACAAACTAGGTGCCAAAACATACAGAGACACGTCATATCAGTCTTTTCCAGGAGAGAGAGCCTGTGTTGGTTTACCCTCACATCGTCTGCCTGATGCAGGCTGTTTGAACTCATGCAGCTGTATCTCACACATTACGAAGCCGGCTTCCTCAAATTGAATCAGTGAGTCGTTACGTCCCAGCAGCGTTGCTTTGCATTAGGCTCCATTTTAACAGGCGCCGGGCGACGGTGATGTACAGCAGCCAGATTCAGCACGTCTGATGCACACGCCAGCACAAAGCCACTCTCAGGGGTGTCTAATGGATCTGTCTGAGTTTGGGAAGGTAAAGGAGTGAAACAGCTGCGCTCGCTCTGCGGATTGGGAGCAGAGCGTGTTGGAATTGTTTGAGAAGTTCCTCATCTGTGAAAGTTCATAGTTATGCAATGAACTTGATGGCAGTTAGGGAGTACATTCACAAAGCAACGTGTCTAATGCCTCTTCTTTGTGTGTTAGTTCGTTCTCTGCCTCTCCTTCTTTTCTGCCGCTCAACTTTTGCATGTGCACACACATAAATGTGCAGCAGACACACACCCTCCTGTCTGAGCCCAAATATTGTCTGCCTTTGAAATGACATGAGGTGGGGGGTTGTTATTATGTGATGGTACCCTGACGAGGATAGAATTGAAACTAAAGCAGGACTGTGTTGGTTGATGGAGCAGCTCAGCGTTGTCTTCTGCAGGAACACAGAGAGCTAGAAGAAGAAGGTAATTAGTAAATGAGCTACCATCTGTGAGAGTGTTACCCTCTTATTTTAATGCTTTAAAGAAATCCAACCAGATTATAGCATCAGATTTTGTTAGCTATGGGATTTTTCAGTGATTTGAAAGACTTCACAAGTAGCTGCTTTGTATCAGGGTTCAAATGCGTCCATGAAAGCCTGCAGATAGATTGATAGAAATCGACAAACAAAGCAGAAATGGTGGCATATTACCTGAAAATAATGAACCAGCAGTAAACACGCTGTAAACACGCTGTCACATCTGCCATTTGTTGGGAGTAGTCTCTCTCAAGCAGCAGCTGATATCAAGCTCTCTACAGTGAAACCAACATTTCTGGAATTCCAATATATGATATTTTTAAGATTGACTTTAAGTTCAGTGCTGATGTCGTTTTCATTCATATCAAAACTTCTCCCATAAGAGTGTCTTTAATTCTTCAGTAAAGCTCCATTTATGTGGCTGACTCCTCAGCACACTGGAATAAACGTAGTATGTAGGCTGTGAGAGAAACACAGTGAGAGCAGAAGAGGGAGTCAGAAACAGATATTGAAACTGAATGAACACAGTGCTGCTCATATCTTCCTCTTCAGTTTACATTTGGCTAGTCTAGCTATTACTTTTTGTTGCTCAGAAAGAAATGCATTAGTCTCCGGGCTGTTGAAGTGGTGATGATAATGATCTCATGAGGAGTGAAGGAGTTCTGAGGAAGCCCAGACAAAGAGAGAGACAGCGCATTAGGTGCCGCTCACAAACGTCAAACAGACCCGCATTATGGAAATAAAATGACAGGTCATTAAGCCTCCTTTAAAGATCACCAGCATATCAACTTTTCTCAGCCTCAATCTGCTTATGCTTGACAGTCATCATCATCATCGCCGGCTCCTAACTGTAGTCATCAGTATTCATAAGAGAGCTGGTCCAAATGTATTGGGGGCCGTGAATGAGTGGCTGTTATAAGAGGAGAACGCCGTGTCAACAGCGATTACGCTCACTCACAAAGGGTGAGAAGCAACACTCCACCCCTCCCTCCCCCCCACCACCCCCCACCCCCACCCCCACCCCCACCCCTCTCTGACTGTCTTCATAAATATGTAGCAGCACAGGGCGATGCTGGAGAACACCAGCAGACGACAGTGAAGATGTGGTTTTCTGACAGATTGGCCGCTGAGACTTGATTTTAAGCTGAAGTTCTTCGAGGTTATTGATTAGCAGCGCTGGCAGCATTTTCTATCTTTATTGCTGTGCTACTGTATGTTTGAACTTCTTCAGACCATATGGCAGTCACTCCTTTACATTTTGGACCATTCATGCAGATGTACTGTTGAAAACGTTAACTGCGCCTCAACCACTCACACGTAAACCCAGCAGCTGCTCAGGGTTCACAGCTAAATTGAATTTAAGTGAATTATCACTTTTCCACTTTTGCTGTTTTACTGTCTGCTCTTGCAATAAATGTGAAACTACAATGAACAGATGTTGAGATTTACCAGGTTGATTTGCTTGATTCTTTTTGCGCGTTGAACGTTTCATTTCAGCGCTGTGAAATTAAAGTCTTATTGTACAGCAGAATTCTTGGACTGGCCCTGGTGACATTTAAAAATTAACAAAATAATAAAACTCCACAACCTAAGACTTTCTTTGTGGAATGAACACATATTATGAATCCATAATGAAGTGCATAAATATCCAAGTGTGTGCTTTTAACACAGCTGTGAGAGCTACAAGGTTAGGCTTTTTTCAAAATGCAAAGAGGTCTAGCTGCTCCAAAATAGTTCAGCAGGCTCAGATGTCCAACCGGGCCATGCAGTGCTGTGATCAGTGAATCAGGTCAGCAAGTGCTGGGAAATCTGGGACATCTGGGGAGAAAACTCTGCAGGGGGGAGAGGGATCACTCGTTACTCTCCATGTACAATTTTGGAAAACTGATAAGCTTGTTTACTGCAACTCTTACTATGTTTCAATGTCATCGTCGGCCTCCTGCAACATCAGGAGAATGCAGAATTCATGTTTTGAAGAAGCCATTTTTTTTTGCTCCTCACTGGATAAGGAGCCTGTCTTTTTCCTGCCTCTTGGTACCTCTTGGTACGGTCGGTAAAGAGTGAAAGCTGCTGTTAAACCCAGTAAAGTGGTCTCTATGCCACCTCAGACTGTTGGTCTGGGGCTTGAAAGTTGATTTACATATAGTGGTTCAATATCCCTCATTAGTCATCATCTGTGAATGAGCAAAGTTTTAATGCAAGTAACACATCATCGTCAGTCATTTTGCCTTTGGGGTGTGAATGCATGCAGTAAAAATACAGATCTGCATCTGTGTAAATGTTCATTCATTCATTTGGCAGGTGCGTATTTTTAATGCTTTTTACATGGATCAGAGTAACAGCAGAAAGAAGCCTCCTCCATGCTCAAAACCACTCCTCCCTCCCACACAGGCCGGTCTGAAAGTCCCTGTAAAGTCACGTCTCAGGTGTCCGTTTGACAAAGCCTATCAGATTTTTCATGACGCCTACATGTGTTTTCAATGCAGATGGAGAGAAGTCGATACTGAAGAACCACCTGGAGCAGAAGCCTCAGGCGCAGTGGGGCTCCATGGATCCTTCCAGAATAAACAGAGGTCCCCTGGAGGATATCAACTCGCCCGAACAGTGAGAGCTCCCATTTCTTCAGCACCTCTACCCCCGTGTCCCTCTCCCCTCCCCTCTGTCTTGTCAGCTTTCTCATCAGACTACACGTCACACGTATCGCAACCACCAGCAGCTCTCAGGCGGTTGCTCTGGCAACAGAGCCCTGCGAAAGCATGGACCAGCCCTGTACTTTTCTCTCCTACGCACATCAACATACATATAGCCACATCGAGCGTATGTGTGCTCTCCCACCATCGCTGGACTGTCTGCAGCATATGCACACTCACAGTCAGACACACGTGGATGTACAGTACGCGCACGCCGACATGCAGCTGATTGATTTGGTGTCCCAACATGTAAAAGAAGATGGTCTTGGACACATCAAACACTCATGCGACAAATGCAGATCCACATTAATTTACTATTCATAAGGCAGCAAAGCTGAGGGATGTCGACTTCATCAATGGGGGAACACCTCATGCATCATTGAGAACTCTCCCTCTCACGCTCATTTAACCAGAACCAGGAGGAGAATGCACAATGCAGAGGGGCCGACGGATAGAGAAAGGAGAGGCAGCGGACAAGGGGGGTAAAACATTGAGGAGAGGGCAGTTACAGAGAGAAGATGGATTAAGAGAGAAGGATGTTTAGATAGGAATGAGAGACAGAGATAAGAAGGAGGAGAGAGAGAAAGAGGTAGAGACTCACAGAGGCTTATGTAACCAGTGATTTACAGCTCGCATTGGAAGCAGCTCTGAAAATAGACAGGGAGGAGAACAGAAGTAAAGGAACACTCGGAGCTATTCCCATGCCGCATGAATGTTTGATCACATGGAGGGAAGAGAGATGAAGAGGCAGCGAGAGAGGCAGAGGAGATAAAGAAGAGACAAATATAAAGAAGTGAGAAAAGAGGTAAAGGTAGAGGAGGGCAAATGGTCGCACTTTGTGACATGACGAATGTGACGAATGCCAAGTCATGTACCTGGCACATGTAATAGTTAAGTGTAGTGTCAGTGTCATATATGATGCATCAGAAATACCAGAATATTTCCCTCATGAGCAAGAAAGAATGTGTTTCCATCACAAATAGAACAGGTCAGAATAACTAAGTGGGTCTGAGAGCCATTAATATTTCAAAGTTCACCTAATTAAGACATTTTTCTAGGTCTATCACTGAATGAGCTTGAATTCCCCCCCCTCCCTTAATTTTTTTACATAACTGGCATTTGGTTATGTAATTTTATTGCAAACGGCTGGCAGTGGCGCTAGCACTGGCGAGGTAGGGTGCGAACTGTCACAGCAGGCGGAAGCATGAAATGTTCTTTTTGTCAGATGATCCCAGAAGCTGGGAGGCACGGTGGATTAGGGCATTAGTGAGGAGACGTGAAGAAGGGAGGATACGAAAGAATACAAGAAAAACAATTAGAAGAATTTTGCTGAGGGCTTGTTTGAACTATAATATGCCTCTGTCCAGTTTTATCACTGGAGCTGGGTGTGATTGTGTTAATACTCTATTTAAACAGCACTGGACAATAATTGTGAAAAGCTTAATTGTAAACTTGGCAGGTGAACTATAGAGGTGCCACTTCTTTGGCTGTAGTATAATCCCATTAAACCATTTGTCTCTTGTGGGTTTCCCTCGTGTCTTTCTCAGCACTGTTCAATAAAGAAAATACATTTAAGGTGAGTGTTTAATATTGATAAGCAGTGGGCACATTGGTGCAGAGCTTGACCGCTTTTATGCTGCAGGGTATTGCAGAAATACATAATCTTTTATGTAGGTATGTAATAAATGTAAAATCTAACCAGACAGGGCTTTAACATTAAATGTATTCAAGCCAATCGTGGCCAATTTATGTAGCTAGATGGAAAGTAAGGATGTGGAGGTCAGGTTGGTGAATGGAGTGCAGTGCTTCCAACTTTTATGAGTTCTATAAGTCTCCGTCTTAACCATGTGAACAAGTGAAGAAAAGTTAAATGGAGGATAGGTACTAAAATTACATTAGTTGCCAAATCATCCAATATCATGGGCCAGTGTAGCATAAGTTCTGGTATAATCATAATCTGCAAAGTGACTGGTGACTACAACTTACAGGAAAAAATTTTGAGTGAAAGTAAAAAGTCACAAAGAAATTCATTTATGCATGTTAAGTACCTCAAAATTATACTTAAATACAGTTCTTGAGCAAAGGGACTTACTTTCTATCCCTGCCCCTTCTCTTTCTGCAGCATACAGCGTCGACTGTCCTTGCAGCTGCCCATCCTGCACCATGCCTACCTACCCTCCATAGGAGGGGTTGATGCCAGCTGCACCAGCCCCAACGGCAGCCCTGGTTCCAGCCCGCGGCACAGACACATGCCCCCCTCCTACCGGGTAATGGTCTCTGGCCTGTGAGCTTCATTCACTCCCCCACCTGGCTCTTTGCAGAGGAGACATATATGATTCTTTTTTTCTACAACAAATAGACTGATGTCATCAGCGTATGTGCGTATTTCGTCTCAGAACAAGGAGGACAGGGGGAGAAGAGAGGGAGGAGGGGGGCCGAGTTTCACTCTTTGTACCTCTTCACCCCGGCCTCTCTTGAGAACTGACTCCCTCAGTCAGGAAGGGGTGGGAGGAGACAGAGTGGGCACTGGATGACCCTTACAAACTCCCACGATTCACAGCAATGTCCCCTTGTTCATCTGCTTCCCCTTTGCCTAGGCATACACACATATGCACAGTCAAACAAACACTAATACACACACACGCACAAACACGCTGACGCCCCAACAGCAGAACAGTGGTGGACCAGCCCTGACCTGGCGTGTAGCCTTATCTGCTTCAGAGGGGGTTGTCTGTTTCTGTTCCTTATCTGTTATATGTATGTGCTCGCCGCTACGCGTGAGCTCGTCATCTAACTTGAGTATTTCACAGCTTCAGTGACTGGATAATGGTGTGGAGACATGGAATTTACAAAACCCAACCAAGGAAACCATCCAATTTACACCCCGTTCCCTTCCCGTCCTTGTGGAGACATGTAAATATCATCATTTCTGACTTTGATGTACTGTAAGCTTTGTATATGCTGTGACTGGACAATTAAAGGGGCTCTAAGTGTGGAGATTGCACCAGAGGCAGGTAATCACGAAAATTACAAATGAAAGTTATAGAACATGGCACCCTACAAAGAATTAGACACATGGTCGTATGAAAGAGAGCTGAATTGGTTTGTGTAAGTATTGATAAATTAGCTTCAGGGCAGCAGAGTAAGACACATCAAAGCTTGTGAGTCACAGAACATGAAAAGGCACCGGGGGCCCATTCCTTTAACTTGGAGTAAGATGCACATGGCTCTTTTTTCCACTTTGCTAAATTTGCACCACTGGTCTCATCAGAGATTTCACGTCAGACTTTGCATAGGCCTTTCATATTTTACAACTTGCTTAAATATGTCCTCAGAAAGCATGTTATACAGAATATTGATGCTATGCTGTTTAACAGGTCTCCAAGGCTGCATATGTTAGAAAATAGAGCTAAAAGACACCACAAGAGTGTTTCACAGTTGTTGTGTATGTGTGTTATATGCCAAGAAATGCACACATTCAGATGTACACTTAAGCCGTAGGAGGGCACCTTATGAGTTCAGGTGCTTATCAGACGAGGCATTAGTGAGGGGCCTGGTCGTACTGATCCCCGCAGAGTGGTCTCCATAGACTGTTAAGATGTCCCTCTGATCTAGCCCCCACAGCTAACCAGCACAGGCAAGGGCGATGGGGTTCATGGCAAAAAAAAAAGGGCACAAGACTGTGAAATAAGATGACTTCTGCAGAAGAAATATAACTCAAGAAGTGATGCTGGAAAGGATGTAGGTCTGCCAGTTCCACAACCTGTTTGGATTAAATGGTTGACCTGAATTTCCATGAGCGGTAGTAAAGACGACGAACACGTGGGAGCCTTGCGTAATAAACCCCAACTAGCTGTAGCTTTCGGTTCCAAGACGGTGATGACACCACTGCTGGTCACAGTGACAGAGCATAAAGCACAGACACAGGGCTTTCTTTCATATTGAGTGTCATGAAAGATCACGTCACACTTAGCAACAGTGAACATACCTCAGTTGCTACGGAAATTCAGTGCCGTTGAACTCGGCCCGAGAAAGCTCCACTGAGCAAAAACGGTCATCGACACAGTGTCGTCATTTTTTTTGTAAAACTGTCCTCATGCAGGAGAAAAGCAAACAAAGACTCCCGACAAAAAAAGGACTTTTTATGGAGCGTGAGAAGCGAGTTTGTTCTCAGCATATGTTTCACCATTGGTGTCTTGGTTTTTAGTTTTTAAGGCGTCTGTTGAGCGCTGTGCCTGTTGTCTTATATTGTAGCCTGCAGGATCCACAGTACATAAATAGGGTGAGAATGGCGCTGACCCAGCAAACTACAACATTGGCCACACATCTGTAAATTGTACAACGTGTCATAGATTTATTTAAATTGAGTGTCTCAATGCACGGGACAGTGTGGGAGAACTTGGTGAAAGCTCCACTTCAGCTGGAGTGGATTTCCGCCGCGAGCTGGCGCCTGATCATAAATACTGTCAGTCTTTAGTTGAAGGGCAAGTCGAGGATACAGAGTGGGAGGCAAGCGAGCAGACATCCACCTGCTGTCGGACATATCAGGGTGACTTCCTGTGAGAGGTCCTCCCCTTCCAGCCCCTGCTGAGCACAGGAGCAGGGAAACCCCGAGCACAGACCTCCAAGGAGTCACGGCTTCTCCTGCACCTTTGCCAACCAGAGAATCACAGTCACTTGACAAGTGAGTGAGAGACATTGTCAGAGGGTTGGTTCTTCTTTCAGGAGAAGAAAAACCAACTGCACATTTTATATATTACATTATATGTGATTGTGTACAATTTGCTGATACCCTGATGATGGTGTCCATGTATGGAATATTTGGTATTTGGCTTTCTCAAGACGGCATGAAATGAAATGTATAATTCACAGAGTTACCTCTGTTTTTGCAACTGTCGTGACGAATCCACTCTGTTGTTTCATCCTCTCACCCACAATTTGGTTTTACGTTTCCTTTACGCGACACGGATTTAAGTTCTTTTAACCTGTTGATCAGCTCACACATGTCAATGCCAAGATTCTCAGTGGACAAACTCAACATCTTCATATCGACTATGCTACTGGTTTAGCAGAAATTCACTGAGGGCAATAAAGTAAAAGTAGCAGCAAACGATCAATCCTAATAAGTCACTCCTGGCATTTACCAAATTACAAAATGACTTTTTTTGAAGTCCATCTAAAATGCCAAATGCAGATCATCAGGTATGGTATTTTGTTTGTTTGTTTTGTTTTTTGTTTATGTGCCCTGATTCGTTTTTTTCTTTCATTCTGACTAATTTCAACCGTTTTTCAACATGGATGAAAAATTGTTCAAATGCAATTGTGGTAGGTCAAGGGCTCATAATTTCCTGTAATAAATTACGTCATGCTGATGGTTTGTATTTGCCACAGGTCTTTTTACCTTTTTATTTTGAAGATCAAAGTGACATATACGTATATAATTATATCTTTGTATGTGTCATCATCAGGGTTTCTGGAGAACACGAAACATACATGTCCAAAAATATAACAATATGACGTATATATTTAGTGAAAAAACACAAAGGTCCATACTGTTACTGTTTTGTCAGTTTGATATGTGGTATCACACGGAGTTAAGTTCAATTAAGAGTTTAAAACGGTAAACAAAACCTATGTTAAATGCAACATGTTCAAGAGGGGCAATAACTTGTTTTCTTATTACAGAAAGAATAGAGAAATATATATATATGTATATGTAAAAGATCTTTACGTACATTCTCATTTTTACATAGGAAATATTTCACAAATGCGCCACAAGGATACTTGGAAGTCGTTTTTTTAATTTACAGTATCTGTAACTATGTTATGTACAGATGAGGTATAGATATGAAAAAGTTGTATAAAATAAGTATCACACTGGAACACCTGAACATTTTTGGAGCCATTAGTTGTTATGGGGGGGAGCGGGATTTGAATAACATTCTTCTTTTATTGTCTGAATGTTATGGACAGCCTTTACTTTTCACATCATCGTTAAATAAAGTGAGACTGAAAGTAATGCAACGTTTGTTTCATCTGCACACGAGTGTTTCATGTAGCAGAGTCACTGCTGTGATTCTAAAGGTATGTTTGCACTCATAAAGTTGATTTAAAGGTCGTCCATTGATGAAGAATCAGTCCAATCGATCCGTCCACAATCTGCACTTTTAAAGGTACATGTGATGTCAGCAAAATGTTGCTCTTTAGTAGCATCTAGTGGCAGCCTTGGGAAACTACACCAAAAACAAACAAGTCCTGTTAGCTAGCTGCTACAGTGCTTCAAAGAGCTAATCCAATGTTACAAACTTCACTCATTTTATGTATTATCACCTCCTCTGAGAACAATCTGTGTCAAGGGAGGTGAAACCACACTGCTCATACGGTTAGTAAAAGCTAAAATTAGCATGCTAGGGTTAGCCACCCGTTTAAAATTCTTTTTGGTCATTACCAGACACATTGCTTGCAAGACAGAAAGAAATGGTTGAAATGGGTGGAAATGTGAAAACGTCAGTGAATAGCTATTTAGCTAGTTAGATGCTGGCAAGTGGAGATTTGTTCTACAACACACATTAGCTTAGCCGATAATGTTTACCTGCTGTTTATCTGTGGGACATGTGAGAAGTACATAGCATGCAGTGCATATACTGATATTATTCACGTTTTATGGTTAACTCTGTGTGTTGTCTATCCAACAGTTTGCAGGGCAGGAAGAAAAGCCCTCTGGTTGCAAGAAGAGACACACCTACTTTAAAACGTTATGAAAGACTCAGAGATCAACAGGTTTTTAGATTTAGAACACCAACCTTTTCAAGATGGTGGTTAAATTAATAAAAGAAGGAGGCTGGAGTGTGCAGGGCTGCATGAAAATGGGAACATTAGTGGAGCATTGATTTTCATTAGCCACGTAAACAGCTTAGTAGGAATACTGTGTTTTTTCTGAATAAGGACAAAAGCTGGAATATTTTGTGCTTGTAAACGTAGTCAGTGTGAAAGTGAGCCAGCATGCATAATAACAGGACCCTGAAACTGCACCAGATGATGACTGTGCTTTTCCTCTTGTGACAAATGTCCTCTGTGAAGTATAAAAGATTTGAATCTTATGGTTTAACCACTGACAGACAGAAAAATAACCACATCGTGTTTACTGTTGCTTAGACTTTCTGTTAGTTTATTAGTAGGACTGCCCGTCTTGCTGCTATGAAGACCTCCACAGTGAAAGAAACACCTCCACTGTTTGCTCACTGGATAGAGCTAGAATTACTTTCATGTGCAGTGTGGCTCTCCAGGTCCTTGAGGTAATACAAAACATACACCACACACACACACACACACACACACACACACACACACACACACACACATGCACACACTCTACAGTGGCATTACAGAGCTGCTGTGATTTTAGAAATGCTGGCGCAGAGTCAAAAGTCTTGTTGATCTCTCACTCCAAAGGCAGAAAACTAAAAATGGAGTGAAGTGCGCCCATGTGATACACAGGCCAGTCAACATTAAGGCTCTTAATTGGCACAGCAAAAGGCACACGCAGCGAGCAGGCTGCCTGCTGCCCGCACACACACAGGCACTGCAAAGGAAAAATAAATTTCTAATGAAAGGCCTTGTATGTTGAGGTTGATAAATAATTGAACTGTGAGGAGGAACCCAGTGGCAAACAGGATGGAGGGGATGAGCGCGAGCGTGTTCCTGGCAGTGTCACTCGTGTGTGTCATTTACATACTGAATATGTGTCCTGGTGTCAGAGCTTTTCTTTATTCTCACTCTCTAATATTCAGCATGTGGACGCTGGACGTGCAAACTGTTCAGTTCTTGTGAAGAAGCAGTGGAGCAGCTGGCTGAGACTGCGGCTGAGCAGATCCTCTGCTGTCATCTGGCTGTAAGTAACAGACACTGTAGACACACCAAGACAGGATAAACACCAACCTGAACCTTGTCCTTAATAAAGCCATTAGTTGCGGGTTAAAGCCGTCAAACGGGGAGAATTATTTGAAAACTACTGGCCAAGATTTAGAGATCAGCCTCTGCATCTTCTGCCTCTGCCATAACACAATGAAGATGAATGAGATTTTGTTAGTGGTGCTCACAGCTTTGGAAAAAAAAAAATTACATTTCAATTATTCAGCAGCAACTTCAAGAAACAGCATCCATATTTCTCTTTGACCTCACTGGGAACTGTGAACATTTTTACTGTAAATAGGTTTTTTCAATGCTGTGAACCGCAGAAAATGTCAGACAAACATCTTGAAAACTGGACCAATAAAATCTTAACTATCTGCGTGGTTATATACAGTTTTATTGTTTAATTTTTGGGTGAATTTGATCTTTAAAGCTGTTGGAAGTGGAAAAAGCTCTAAAACCCCGATAGACCTGTTCAATGGAGCACTGAGCTGCTAAAGAGTCTGATATTCTGCCTCAGGATTTTGTGGAGAGCAAACCAAAAACAGAACTGAGAAGGAGAACATTGGAGGCAGTAGACTGTAGCTGTTCCCCCCTTCAGTCTTTATGCTAAGCTAAGCTAGCCACATCCTGGCTCCACAGTCAGCTGCATCATCAGAGCGGTATTGATCTTCCTGTCCAAGTTGCAGATATTCTATGGGACTTTGCAGGACATTTGATCACCTTGTGATGACTGTAACTGTTCACACAACTCAGTGCAGACTCGAGAGAACTTAAACTTGTAAAATCCAGAACGCCTCTGCTGCCGCTCGCTGATTCAAAGATACCACAGATTTCGCCGAGTTGTTTCCACGGGAAGAAGCGCTGCAGTGTGTGTAAATGCTGCATGACCTTCTCTCTCGCCTCAGCGGGATCATGCTGTGCAAATGGAAGGCGGGTTGATTAAGTTGACCTGGGTGTCAGTGGAAGGGAAGCGTCTATGTTTCCTCCTTCACATGTGACGGCTCCATTGGAGAAATGAAGGCTCGGTCGGAGGCAACAAGTACACGAGGCAGTGCTGCGTCCATTTCATCCAGCTCATGCACACGTGCACGTATTAAGCTGCAATGATCTGATTGGGATGGAGAAGGCCACACACACACACACACACACATGAATTTCATGGCAGCTTCGATGACAGTTTTTATATCACAGTAACTTTATTTTATCATGGTGTTTGAACACAAGGTCACACTGTATTTACTGAAAGGCCTTGGCTGCAACCACCCTGCTAATATTTCTTAGCCATGCTAGCACCACTAAAGCACTTTATTTATCTATGACTTACCCGTAATGTATCCACAGCCAGACCTCCGTCGTTCTTTGTTGCAGCATTTCTCATAATGCAAGCAGTCACGTGATGACTTGAAGTTCACTTTCGTTGCCATTAGAATTGTAAATTCCAAATAGTTGGAGGAGGCCATATTTTTTACCTTTCGTTTTGGAGGTTATCGGTCTTGTAGGTACGATTTTTTGGATTTTGCTCCCACCCAACTTGGACACACACACACACACACAGCCATGTGCAGACACTTGCAGGTGCCATTTTTCTTCTAGCTCTGGAGAAAAGTGTTGAGCGAATTCTTCTTAAGATAAATACTCAGAAACCCTCTGGAGCTGGAAAATGCATCACCACACAACTGAAAACAGGGCCGTTTTTCTGAGTTTACAAGATGTTGACTTTTTACAGATACGTGGTTCTCACAGGACAGCGAAGCTAAAAGCGTGTGATGATCTTATGGAATAGAATTAGAATTAGAACATGATGCTTTGCTGTAGATGAACCTAGCTGGCAGTGTATAAAATAGTTAATATGAGCTTAACCTTAAACATCCATAGCAGTAAAATGTAACAGATTAATGCAACAGTGCTGTTCATCCAAAAAACATCAGACACAGTAAAACACATTTTACGGCATAATTTGATAATTTTAAGTATATTTTGCTGATTTTACTTCCTTACATACATCTCACTTTTACATATGGCTTTGAATGCAGGATATTTACTTGTAGTCAAGTATTTTCAAAGTGGGTACTAGTACTTTTACTTAGTGCTGAATAGCAAATGTCAGTGTGTTATCACACTAAAACTAAGATGAACATGATAAACATCATACCTGCATAATACCAGCATGTTAGCATTTAGCTCAAAGCACTGCTGTGCATTGACCTCACAGGGCTGCTAGCATGACTGTAGATTCTCTATCTGGTTTACACACATCTTAAATTTGGATTCATCTGCATCTCATGTACAGTGGAGAGTTGATTTAATTGATGCAAGCAAGCTAACACTAACAGACTTCAAGATGTGAAATATTTTTGAACTCCTTAAGCCCCCTCCATGGCAGCACCACGAAAAGTTCCATAGGCTAAAAAAGAAGTTGCACTTCGATTTCTATCTTTTGGAGCGGCGTTAATGGGATTTTGTGATTAATGATGTTTTGTTGCGAGCAGCCTGGAGTAAAAAGCTGCTGTTCATACGATTATCTTTGATCCCGATCTGCACTCCACACCTGTCTTTGCACTGCTAATTGTCAGTTTACACAGCAGTTGGAATCTTAGCATAGAAAGACTTACTATACTACAGGAAGCACTGAGGCAGGAAAACACAAACACCCACTCACACCATAATAACTTGCACTGGTGTATGACTCATTCACAAACTACAGTAAGGCAACAGTGTGCATGCGTGCTGTACACACATGCTGGCAGCAGACGCACAATAAACCCCCAACCATTATTGTGTTCAAAACATGCTTTTTTTCTTTGTCTTTGTCCAGCTTACAAAGGCAGAAATGTCACCATTTTAACGCTCAAAAAAAAGGATTTCTCAATTACCATTAAATTCTGTGGCTTCTCGTCTGAGAAACCTGACACTCACACAAAAGCATAATGATATACATTCATCTCCAGTGCCCTCTTGTTCGAAACCCTGTCTGGAGCAGTGTTCCTGAGGTCTCGGTAACCTTTGTTAGTGGTTTATTACCTGTGCCACTGGTCACCATTTTCCCCATTAATCTGCAGCATTCAAGGATTTTCAGAAGAGCCTTCTAATCCCTCCTCAGTACCACATTATGGCAATCTAACCTATCAGGATGAGTGGTCAAGGGCACGCTGAAGAGGACACATGAGGAAGGAGCATATGCCTTACGTATTAGTATGCTAGTCAGAGCTTATAGCTCAGAGGGCTGCTCACACAGATGTGTTGATGAAAAACCCCAGCAATGATGATCATTCATGTTTAAACTGAAACAGCGTTGATAATGATTCAATAATTACATTATGCTGTATTAATACATTATGGATGCTTGTATTGTCTCAAAAAAACCTCGTTTCACTGTTTGAAAAACAGCCATTTCCTGAAGGGGCGCTTGAGTGATGCCTCCACACATACTGTACCAGGATATGTGATTGGAGGGAGAGTTATGGCCAGTAGTTACAATCTTCTGCAGATAAATTTATGGCTGACATATAATGACGGCACACTCAGCTGAACCCACAGTAAATCTAGGACATGGATTTCCTCTGTCCTTGAGAATCCTGTTAAGGTCCCCACTCAGTCTCCAAAAGCAGATGTGCCTTAAATCTAAAGCTGCAGAGTTCAATAGCTGGACTCTGCTGTCACGCCCGTGATGGATTGTAATCATGTTTCTGCATGTTTTATGTTCATAAGTACAACTCGCTAACATTTTTGAAATGCTTGGTATCCCCAAAACAGTGTCAGGTAGATGACAGTCCTAAAGAGTAAAACAAAATTAAAACAAATGACACTCTTTGGTTAAACTGCTCACAACTAGTTGACATACATAGACATTGCTTTGTTTGAAGGGGTGACAAGCCAAGCCAAAAAGATTTATTAATGGACTTTGCACTTCTGATTTATTCCCATACTCTATGAAGGCAATCTCTGGAGATTTGGCGAGTGGTAATCCATCACTCACAGTTATGTATTTTAAAGTTCCATTGTTGTAAGCGCAGATTGATTTGAGTCTGCACTCGGCACTACATTAACTCACAACAGTAATGCAATAATAATAATGCAAAAATAAATGCAGACTCGATGTGATTGATTGAGCGACTCGTGCTAGTCCGAGGATTGATTTTCACGCAGAAATAAATGGAAACCAGTGGAGGAAAATACATTAAAAATCACAGCAATGTGACTTGAGGAACTTCATTAAGAGACCAAAGACAGAAAACTTCTGGATGTACAAAACGTTTAATTAATTTGTAATAAAACAATACAAAGCACACACATGTGCGATCAATGACATCCTGAACAGCGAGGCATGATCATAATGGCCGGATCGTATCCTTGACTTGTTACTGAAAAGCATCTGTTCACCGTATAAATGTTTACTTGGATAAAGAGTCTAAATATGCGATCTGTGCAGATATCCAGCAGCGCCGTCTTCTCTGAATCTAAAACACTTTGAAGTGTCTAAGCGAAATACCACCCTGGGGTCATGGTGTTTTCACCATCTTGCTTCCACCCATCAAATCCGTTCAGCTGTGTGCAGACAGACTGCCGGGCATGTGTGCTGTGGGTTTGTCCTGCGACTGACCCATGACTTAACTGGCTGTCACAGGGAGTGAATGGCTTGCCAGCGAGCAGCTGTGGCCTTGGTGCCACAGTCAGGCCCGTGGCCCTCAGTCCAAGTTGTCTCTCTGCGTGCGAGAGACATAATAGTGTCAGTGTTGGTGGTGCTAAAGAGCCCGTTTGTTGATGTTGAAGATTTTGACAGAGTGGTCGGCGCTGGCACTGGCAAGCTGGACCCAGGAGCTCTCCTCCTCGATTTCACTCTCTCCGTCAGGCTGTCCATCCTTCTTCTTGTTGCTGTTCTCTCGACCTACTCGGCCGGTCCGGGGCCTCCAGCGGAGTCTCTTGACCGCCAAGGAGTGGCTTTGTCTGCAAAGGGATGTGTGATGAAGGGAAACGACAGGATACTGCTCTGGATGACAGAACAGGCATTACACCAAAGCAAAAAGTAAAACAGAATGCAATAACTTGTTCATCCTTTGATATTTCCTCAATTGAAAACAGCACAAAATCAACATATTTTAATGTTTGACCTCATCAACTTCATTGATTTTTGTAAATATATACTTATTCTGAATTTAATGCAGCAGCACGTTTCAAAGAAGTTATAACATGAGCAACAAAAGCTGAACTTCCCTCACCTTATTTTGGGATTATTGGACACACACACAACAGGAAGGTAAACATCTATAGCAACTTGATTACAACAGTCGCTGAACTGAGGAGAAGAGGGTGTGAGCAGCACTGAAGCCTACTGATACAAAGACACACTGAAGACAACCTGTCCTCAGTTCACTCCCTGAGCTCTTCAGACGATGACTCACACACCCACGTGGGATACAAGACACGCAGGAATACACACAAGTACCTGTTGATGCCTCCTCCTCTTACAAAGGAAGGCAGCCATTCAATCCAGCAGCCTGCTGCTTTTTCTCCATAACACACACACCAGCCATCAAACTGAGGCTCACCACTGTTACTGTGACACAATGTCATTTACATCTACTGCCAGTGGCCACTGGAGGCCTTTTAAAGTCGCACCAGGAAGGGAACTTCAGATGAACTGTGTGTGTGTGAGTGTGTGTGTGTTGTATAAAGGATACGAGAGGTCCGTTTCTCCACAGCTGCTCCAGTCTCGTCCTCCAGTCGGCTCCTGGCCAGGGCTCCACCTGTACAGCAAGATCCTGCCGCACTCCAGGCCCACGGCAAGCAGGTAGCTGTGGAGGGCACCAAAACACACACACACTCAAACCAAAGGCAATGACCTGCAGACATAACTGAAAAAGTCTTTGCAGTATGTTTTCAGCTGGATCCAGTTAGTGATGCTCGTTCAGAAAGTTGGCCATAACACAAAAATAAATTGTGTGTGTGTGTGTGTGTGTGTGTGTGTGTGTGTGTACCTGTTATCAGAGCAGAGTGTGGGGCAGACAGCCACAGCAGTAGCAGAATCGCCCACATCCAAGATGGAAGAACATGGTTTAATCTCAGGAGGAAGCACGGAATCTCCAGAGTCCTCTAATCTGCACGGGCCCCACACAATCACCTGGAGAGAGAGAGAGAGAGAGAGAGAGAGGAAGGGAGAGAGAGAGAGAGAATCACACACACACACACACACACAGACTTGTATGAGCAATCACAGGTCTTTCATTACATTATTCCCCCAACGTGTAACCATCAGTTTTCTTCCATCACCTTCAAAGCAAAGACTTGTTGTTGTTGTTTTTTGTAAACTGAATCACCATCTGAAAATTACCTTCTTGTCCCGACTGGAGGTCACAAAGTATTTGCTGTCTGGGCTCCAGTCACATGACCAGATGATTCGGCTGTGCACGGCCGTGTCCTTCCCCGTGTGTGCCCACAGCGTGAACTGGGGCTCTGCATGGACACAACAAGCACAACACTTCTATAAAGGGTGAATTCAAGCTCATGGCACCATTAGCAGTCCATACACTAATGTATTTGCCACATTTCACCTACAGAACAACATGCTGACACTTCCCCTTTGAGAACAGATGAGCCGGCAGTCAAAACTTCGTGTCACGATTATTGCAGCGTGACATCAGCATGTCTAGATCCCCACCTCGCTGCTCTGTAGTAACAAAGGCTCTCCAGAGCGACAAATAAACAGCCAAACAAGACAGAGAACCTCATTCCAGCCCTCCATTTCAGTCAGTTTTGGTTTATGACCTGCTGCTGTTTATTTCCCCAGCCTAAGTCATTTCAGACCCCAGATTGGTTTTCCCCAGAGAGCTTGTTTGTATGCTGCTGGCAGCCGCCTGTCTGCGCGTCCGCTGCACTGCTGCTCTCCACTGGCACACACACAATCACACACACACACACAAACTGAGCCAGCATGTACACACAGCCGTAAAAACCACAGCGTCGCCACAAAAGTCTGAGTTAACCACCGTGTCGTGTCTGTGTGCTCACAGCACACCCTCTCCACTAACACACATACTGTATCTCTGCATGTGTGTCTCTCTGCACACACTCATAATTGAGGCTGTGTTGTTTGGGACACACAGGTGCTGCACCTCCCCTCAATAACACTCTCATCTGAGGACCGCGGGGGGGCACGACGGAGACCAGAGACTGACAAAGTAGAAGAAAGAGGAGACGTGTTCGGTTGAGACACACCAAGCAAAATATGTCAAGATGGTAAAAGAGCAGCACGTAAAAAAGGTTACACAGATTAGACAGCTGCACCAAAAAGAAAAAAAAGGGAGGAAAAGAAGGTAAGTGTGTCTCCTTAATGAAGACGTCCGCGTGGTTGACCCACGAGGAAGAGGAGGGTGGGAGGACACGGTTAGACAAAACAGCTACGAGGAGAAGGAGACACAGAGGAGGTGAGAGTAGAGGGAGTCTGTTTGTTTGATCAGCTCTGACTTCGTTTAACCTTCCCTGCTCTAGTCTGTGAGTGTGCGCGCATGTGTGTGTGTGTGTTCTTCACAATCACCTTGAGTGATTCAGCAGCCAACCAGAACAGACGGGACCCCCCTCCACTCCCTCCTCCCCTCTCCCTCACAAACGCCATGCCTGCCTGTGTGCAGTCCACATGCAGGCAAGCGGCAGAGTGCGGGGCTGGTTAGCCCGTCAGTGCCCATTAAGAGCATCCCGAGCTGCACAAGAAGCCACGAGATGCGTTAGCAAGTGCGGCGGGGAGGTAATCCTCCGGGCTTAAGCGCTGTGTTCTGCTCACCTTGGATACAGGATCGGGTTATTTGTCTGAGTCAAGGTGCTGAGACTCTCTCATATAAACAAACTCTCCAGGACGCACAGACTGACGATCTGATATCAGCGCGAGGAGGTTTATACGTGTTTTTATATGATGACAATGACTGAGAAATGGGGTTTAATGTGGGTAAATCCCATCTGGTCAGTGCCTGATCTGGGCCCACACTGATCAGACTTCTAAGAGTTATACTTAAGAAAGCTCTACAGCAGGGCCTCAAATTGATGAACAATTTGGTAGTGGCGTAGAATATACAGTGAAGATCGAGGTGAATGTGGTTTTATTGTGTCTGAACTTTACTCCACAGAGTTTGTCACCAGCTCCTAAATTGCAGATACAGAATGTGTCTTCTTCTCTCTAGGACACAATAACTGGTGTAAATGCAGTAGTAAGAGTCTGTCTGAGTCAGAAATAATGGACTGACTGTCTGAGCCTCGGCTGCCTCGGCGTCCTCCCGGCCCAATCACCAGAGATGTGACATTAACTTATTGATGAAATATTATTTTGTCATCATCAATCGTTTCAAACCTCTGGCCTTGAATAAAAACCAAATGCAGACTTTTGAGTAATAAGTTTGAGCACTCCTGAATTTAGGAGTGAAAAAGTTATTCACCGAGTGTGAAGAATAAGACACATTTATCAAGCTGCTCCCAGCGAAAAGAGCGACCTTTAAGTGATCACATGATTAATCACATGCAGGTTCGGAGCAGGAACAACCAATCAGTGACTGACGAATGATTTACTCAGCATCCACCACAGTGTTCATGGTTGAAAAAGTTAAGTTTTGAATTTCTTAAAAAGGGTCATTTGATTTGTGTGAACTCCTGCATCAACATGTTTAATTAACGACAATCTAGTAAATTGATAATATATAAAAAGGGATTAATAAATGCGGATTAAAGAAGTTATCTGGTCCCACGAGCCTCTAATCAAACCAGCCGAGAACACGCCAGCGGACAACCACCGTGCCTGTGCTTCTTCAAACACGAGTTGCACAACTCTAGAAATTTGTTTACAGCGTCGATAGCTTTCTTCTCCCTCTTGATCCTGACGTGACACACATGCAAGCAGGCGCAGATTTGATGAGCTCTTGCAATCTGCTGCAACTTTGCCGTACTGACAAGCCCTCTGGCAATAAATGAGGTTGAATAAGTACACTGGAAGGCATCTGTTGTATTCTGCATAGTTAGGGCCCATCTGAAAGCCCCTGTGCCCCATTTCAAAGCTTTGCTATCCAAAGTATTACCTGAAATAAAGATATCAGTAAGTTTGGCAAAGGGGGAAGTTGGCGGAATTCAAATTGTGGTCAATTTACACAAATACGCTGAGTAAATGTGGTTAAATTTAAAGTGTAATAAATAAATAATTGAATAATCTTTCCTTTATTAGCTCCTTTTTGGACTAGTTTCAGTCAACACATCACTTGTTTGGCTCTTCGCAGCATTAATTAGGGGAGTCCTTCCAATCAGGCCAGCTTGACTTGGAACAAATCTGCTCAGTGGGTTTACCTTATTTTAATTAATTTGAATTAGGGAAGCTGGTGTTGTCTGCCAGCGAGGCTCCAATATTGTCTTCTTTGTCTTGAAATGCACTCAGACACATTTTTAATTAAGCTAAATTTACTTGCAGAGCACCGTGAAGGACTATTATCTCACCCTGAGCTGTCCGGCCTTACAAACCAACATCCCGAGAGCCAAACAATACACTTCCTTTCAGGTGGGCCCCTCATTAGTGACAGCTCTCACCGAGACTCTCAGGTGTGGGCAGGTTCCGTCTCCATAAAGACCAGGTGCGATCGCGGGACACGGCCAATAAGAGTCGTGCGTCGGGGGAGAAGGCCATCTGGGTGACGGTGAGGCTGTGGCACGGCAGCGTCTGCAGCTGACGCCATGAGGCTGCACTCCACAGCAGGACCGCCGCGTGCTCGGCTTTGGATGCCTGGAAAGACAGTTTAGATTAGTTTATCTGCAGAGAAAAAAAAGTGCACAATTTGACTTTAAAAAGCATCCCGAAAGCCATTTTTCTTTGTCTTTTTCTTCTTCTATAGCTTTCACTTTGTGGGCTATACATTTATTTATTGCATCTCTCGATTCCATCTCCCTCTGTGCCTTTTCTTCTTCCTATAAAGCACTTTGGAACTGGACAAATGCCATAAAGGAATAAAGCAAAAAGGACAAAAACAGGGGGAAACAGGAGCTGAAGGAAAGAGAGGAGGAATGCAGGGTGAGGGTGGTGGTGGGGGGTCCGGACTGTGACACAGTCTCTGGCCTCGATCTTATCACACTGACCTTGCATGCAGAGGCCACCACCGTGCTGCCGCTGTCTGAGGCGAGACAGAACATCTCAAAGCCGTGGCCGTACCTGGAGGAGACAGAGGAGGACAATCACACAGAGTTTAATCACGAACAGGCTTCCAGATAACAGCCGGACGGAATATGCGGAAGGACAGACGGGGATCCGAGAGACAGACAGGTGACGGGAGGAGCACGACAACAAAAGGCGGCGCTCCCAGTCTGACAGTAAATTAAGGATCGTGTTGTTCCAAAGCGTCACCCCGACGAGCTTCCAGGCTCGAGCCATCGCTGCTTGCTGACAGGTAAATAAGCAGACAGAGTGTGAAATTAAAATACTGATCTGCGATGACTGGTCCTCCTCCCGCTGACAGAGATGAACAATGATGACGCTCCAGCTAATCACTCAGAGCCTAATTATTTTCTAGCTTGCTGACTATCACCTGCTTGTTTTAAAATGTCAACAAGTCAGCAAAGTGAAATCATAGCCCGCAACCTGACAATGGAGAGAAATTCCTCCCCGACCAGGAAGCTTTCAAACGCTGCGGCAATTTGGCCGCCACGGCGAGAGTATTATTTATGCCACCAAAATAATGTGGCCACTTACTCATTTTAATGTTTCTATTATGCACTAAATGATTCAAAAGGAGGTGAAGCCAAATGGAGGTAGAGAAACGCTCTTCAACACACACACAATGCCCACACCTCCAGTAAACAGCCAGGCCATACGTCATGTTTACGGTGGATTGATAGGTAAATGGATTTAACATTGGCTACAAATGGAGGCAATATATTCAGGCTGGAGAGGAGGCTCATGGGATGGCAGGGCGCTGGATGCTGATTGGCTGATGAACGCAGGGAGGGAGACAACTAAGAGCAACTCCATGTGGAGATGTTGCTTCATTAAGAGTGTTATGCTGTCTTGGTATTGTTTGTACCAGCGGCAGAGACATTTGGATACTCACAGTTTCTGGACCTCAGGCCAGAGTGTGTTCTGGAGAAGATGATCCTCTGGTGGGGGCTCTATACACACACACACACACACACACACACACACACACACACACACACACACACACACACACAACACACAGTTAACCACAGACTTCAAAATCCTTACATAACTGTCATTTGCAAGGTCCTGAAAACTGTTAAAATTCAAATACAACCAATTTACTAAATGAGGATTACACCCAAGTGGCTATTAGAATCCCCCCCCCCCTTTGAATCCTTGTACTGTTAACCCAGAGAGAGACAAATAAATGTGTGTGTGTGTGTGTGTGTTTGTGTGTGTGTGACAGGCATACAAGTCAAAGGGGAAAAAAAGAGAAGAGTGAACTACAGGCTACACGGATGGCTGAGAACACGACTGATCGCCTGGAGACGATGCGCTCTCACATTCACACACAGTCTCTTTTAGCATTTAGCTCACATAAAACCCTCAGTCCTGCAACTTTTCCCAAAACAAAAAAAAAGCTATTTTGAAACAACTACGGCTTTATCTCCGATTCTTAACGGCAGCTGGCTTTGAAGGGGATCAAATCTTAGCCGGGCTCCAATCCCCTCACTCTCATCGCAGGCTCTGCACAAGCCCGCGCCGCCTTCGTGCTGCGTGCCACTGAAAGCTCGGCTGCTCGTGTTCTTATTGGTCATGGGCTTCCTGTTTCGCCTAATTATTCATTTGTCTCCCTGCCTGCGGAGGCCAATCAAATGAGTGAAAACTCATTGTTAACAACAGTCTCCACACTTGGTTGCTCCCTACACAGCCCGGGGTCATCGATACTTAAACTTTGCAATCACATAAGCCTGCTTTCTAATTAGCATTGCAGATTAAGGAGTGGCTTCAATCATGCTGATGACAGCCCTTGACACCCTCTTGCCCAGGGGTGTTAAAACGCCATGCTACGTTCTCTTCATTTGATTCTCATCCATTTCCCATCTGCACACTTCCTACAATTAGTTTCTCTATTTTGCATTTGTTCCTCACCTCCTCTTCCTCTGTGTACCTCTGCGTGCCCTCTACAACATCAACCCCATACCACGCTTTCTGTTTGTATTTACATTTTACACAGCGTCCTAACTTTTCTGGAATCCGGGCTGTAACATCGGCCTCCAGCAGAACTCAGGCGCTGTGGGAGTATATCTGTTATAATTAACTGTCTGTCTGGCTGCATATCATTGTCTCTTATAAGAACATCCAGCGACAGGCAGACAGGAACTCTTAAATGTGTACTGAGTGGGTCGCAATGAGGAATATAAATCAGGCTATCAGACTGTGGAGGAGACGGGGATGCATTCTGGCTCCAAACTTATTCATCACGGAGGTTTAAATTGAATGAGGGTTTACTGAGACAACTACTACATTTTAGAAATGACCGTGCTCTGTTGGAAAAAGCTTTACAGTACCAGTCATGATGAGCGGGTGGAAGTAAGACTCCTGGTATTGATCAGATACACTGCTGAACGGCTCCTTGTCTTCATTGGTTTTTGGGACGAGGTCACCTGGAAATGTGAATGATTTCTATAAATATGCATGACTATTTGAATATTGCATGTCATAAAAAGGAATGAAAACACTAAACAAACCCTCAATTTAACAAGGCTCTCTCAAGCTACTGCATGGAGCTCATGAAAATTGATTTTCAGACAAAACTTGGCCCCGAGCCTGAGCGCTGAAACACTCAAACACAGAGCTGAGCAAGTATTTTACCTTGAAATACAGCTTTGTTGGACAGACCCAAGGCAGGTGTGCTGGCTCCTTCTGGAAGGCTGGCAGAGTCCTGGCAACCAACAGATAAATGAACAAACACACACACACACACACACACACACATCAATAACTGTGTGAGAGTGGGGGCAGCCCACTCAGCACATTTTACAGCTGGAAAATAAAGTGAAGGGACACTACAAAGAAAGTTGTGGTGAGATCTGATCTTTGGACAGAGGGAAAACATGTGGCTCTTAAGCTTCTTTAATTTTAGACATTCATCTAATTTGGCACTCACGCTAGACGTCAACAGCTTTTCTCTTGAGGTCCCGGAGATGTTGGCAAAGTTCTCCACAAAATTACGCGGCGCTTGAAACACTCGCAGGACCTTCTCATCGGCTCCAGACACGAACTGAAACCTTCCGACCATCGCCAGACACTGCATGTCGTATCCATGGATCTGTGGCCGTGAGATTTCGTGCCAGGTTTCCTGCAGGGTGAAGAAGACAAAGAGAGGTATTGTAAAGACGCAGATCTGGTCACAATGATCCAAACTAGCAGCATGTGGTTGCCATGGGGAAGAGCCAGCGTTTCAATAGATCTCTGATGTCGTCTGAACCGGGTTTCTTGGCCCTACATGCAGGCTTTTGTAAGCAAGCCAAACACAGCATTGAATCTCCTGTTCGAATGAAGCATTTCCAGCTTCAAATGCAAAGTGTTCTCACGAGAGAAGATGGAAGGAGCCACGACAGTGACCGGGTTTCCTCTGGCACCGACACTGGGGGGGGGGGGGGGGGGGGGTTAATACTCCAAACTGGCATCTTGAAAAATGTAATGCAGACTGGAACCTTGATTATATTTCTACCTGAGCTGAAGGTGAAGACTTTTCTGTGGTACTGATCAATCAATCCCTGTACCTTCAAATTCAATTAGGGACACAGCAACATATTTTAAAATATATATATTTAAAGAAAATACATGAGCTACAGACTGTATCCCACAGAGGTTGATATAACCGGCCGGCATTAAAAGGAGAGAAGCGTGCTGAGGAACCACTGTTTACAGGAGACAAGAGGAAATAATGAGACTAAGTCCTAATGTCAACATGTTGATGCTCGGTGTGTGGAGGAGAGAAGAAGAGGAAAACCACTGAATGCATCCTTTTCTTTGAGGTAAATGGACTGATGTCTGCGTGTTGCATTCACAGTGTAATCACATTAATTCCCGATAGGAGTGCATGAAGTGACAATATAGGCTGTGAGATTTTGCTAAGAGGTGACCACGTCCACTTAGGAGACAGGAAGTGTACACCATGTCATACCACTGGAAAAGACTGTGAGGCATCCCCTTTTGTTATGAAGCATCTCTGGTTATGTCGCCTCACCCAGCAGGACAGCTTCATCAATGTCAATGTGATCAATCACTCTTCCACTTCAACGTGTTCCGGGTGATTCTCAGCCTTTTTTTACCTGTTTGGCATCTTCTTTCCTCCATGGAGTGAAGAGTCTGGTGGTCTGGTCTGAGCCCACGCTGAGGATGAACTCTCCCTCGGGATCCCAGCTCAGGTCCTGGACTGCATTAAAGTGACCTGATATCACAACCCCAGGCCTCCACTCTCCCTGGTCACATGGCATTGCAATGGTCAGTTCACAGCTTTCAACCTCTGATTTCTAAATTCCCCTCTACATGCACACCACTTGCATGACTACCACCTCTGCCACATGGCGGCAAACCCCAGAGCTGCCGCCTGTGATTGGCAACTATATGAGAGGGGCTGATTATAATTTAGCCCTTGCTGTCTGAGAAGCCGATCTCGTTTGAAGCATCTGAATTAGTTATCAGCACCTTCAGGTTTGCGCTGAACTTTAAAATTCACCTTCCGAGCGGGCATAATTGAAATGCAGTTATCTCTGAACTTGCGTCGTGACTGCAGACCCCGACTCTTTCTCAGGGACATCCAACAAAGACACATGCGAAGCCAGTCAAATTGAGTGGCAGACAGGAGACTCGGTGTGACTAATTACACTAATCACTGTCTCTCACACAGTGTAGCTGTGTAGCCATGCACTAACACTGAATCGTACTTCAAACACACTTACCATGACAGCAATTCAGGGAAAATTTGTATATCTCTTATGCAAATTAAAGACACAATTTGTGTATTGTAACTGAGCAAGTTCAAGAGTAACTGAGGCCACGACTCTTACCTCTTTGTCTTGGTCTTTGCACCAGAGATGGAGCGCACCATGAAAGGCGTGAGCCACGATCATGGAGCCATCTGGACTCATCTGGCAGCCGTAGAAACCCAGAGTGTTGCCACCAACCTCCCCTACGCGCACCTGGTGTGAGAGGGATAAAAAAAAAAAAAACATGTGGGGCAGATTGTTACCGATCAGAAGCAGTAAGTCATTTGTCTTTTTCAACACACTCGTATCTGACATCAGGTGGGTGAAGAGCTCCTGGTTTCTGTGTCAGAGTCACTGACTTGCTGCAGACAATGATGAAAGGAACCTGTAACAACGTCTATGTGCATCAGCTGCCACATATGGAGGAAAAACAAATGAGCAAAGTAGGTTATTTTAAAAAATACTGCTATTTCTGGCAATTATGAGCCCCTCCTTTCATTCAATATGACATTAAGCCACATAGTATATCGTATAGCCTTGTTGTTGTAGCAAACACCAGGATTTCGCGTAAAGCCACAGGCCCTGATTTATAGAAAAGAAGAGGATTAAAGAGAAAAAAGTTATGGTTCTCAAATCTGTTCTCAGCCTCCCTTCAAGACTTATTAACTAAGAGCTCCCATAATGGTGGATGGAAGCAGAAAAAAAAACAGCAAATTAAGCTGACGAGTCAGATGAGAAATTATGCAAAATGGGACTTATTAGAGTTGAATAAACTGTGTTGTGTTTCTTTCTGACAAAATGCATTTGTCTAATAGAAAACAAAAGGATCTGCAGCGCAGCCTATCACGCTAAACAAATAATCATGAAAAACGGCAAAGCTTGAGAACACAGAAGGATTTACATAAATTGGATTTGGGTGAGAGCCTGTGACCCCTGCGTCATGTTCACAGGGCAGATCGTATAGACAGTGGAGGGTCCGTGGGGTCTGAGCTTCCACTGAAAAACCAATCCAATTTAAAAACACCCATAATCACAGCCTCTCAGCTCCCAACTGGAATTACCGCCTCACAGACGTATGCCTCCGCAGTCAAGCTGCATTTACATCCACGTCTGTCCACACTCATATAACATGTGTAGTGAAGACTCTGAGGAAATTTAATAAAAGTGTAATTTTTCACCTGAAGCTCAGTATCAGCAAAACCAAATGAGCCTGTGGTGGATTCAAATGTGAATGTTGCAGCAGAGGAGCTGATGCCTCGCACACATCTTCAAGCCGGCAGCACAGAAGATCTATATAATCACCATTTTCAAGGTTTGTATGAAAGTCTGTCATAATTAGCGTATGAATTATTGAGTTATGGCCCCACATGTGTTGTGTGCATGGTCACAGTTCATCCTGGAGGCATAAAAATGCTGGAAAATGAAAACAGCTCCTTTAGGATTCTGACCACCTGTCCAGTCTCAGGCGTCCTGCTTTTGTGAGTCAAGACAATTGCGGATTCGATCCCGACCTGCAGCAGAAAGCCCATTTTGATTTAAATGCAGTTACAAATTACACAGACAATTGAGAGCGTACCCGTTTAAACTCCATCAGAGGTCATTCAAACTCACATTAAGTTTCTTTAAAGGTTTTGGGGGTTTTTTTGCAAAGCCGAGAACAAAAGAGAAAAGTAATAAAGATGGGGGGGGGGTTAAAAATAAAACATAATTGTTGGAAGTAAAACTGAGGATTACAACTGAAAATGAATAATATTCAGCCAAATAAAAATCTCCTAATTGATTCTAAAAATGTAAAAACTGAATTACAATCTGTATTCACTCATCCATTCACTGACATTAATATCCATAGAGAACAGAAATTACATATTAAAACAGAGAAAACGAGACAATATTAATATCTCATCCTGTTGCTTGCATAACCGGCATGATTCAATGCGGATTTATGACTCTGTACGGAAATAACTTGAGACAATATGGAAATTAATCAAAATATTTAAAATCTGAATAAACAGGAATTGTTGTGTGGGCAACAGAGAGCTTTACGAAGCACTTCAATACTGGAGCAGTCAGAGAGAAATTATGCAGTGCAGGACTTTGAGACTATTCTGTTGACCAGGCCAACTTCTCGCTGCTCTGAGGAATTAAAACAATTAAAAGCTTTATTGGGCCCCGAGGCCCTCGAGGTAAACTGGGCCCAGGGGGCAGATCTATTCAAATCGATAGCAGCAGAACAGCAGAACCAGCCCTGAGGAGCGCTACACTGCTCCCTCAGCAGCCCTGCGGTCTGTATCCAGATACGCCTATGCGTCTATAATATCTCTCCATCTTTAATTAGCTTGTGCCTTAAATGATACGGACATTGGCTGTGAGGAAATATGAGAAGTGCTAAATTCACACTGGAATGATTAAAATCTGGAAAAGATGTACGGCTCGGCCTGTTACCTTCTCTTAAAGCACGAAGGTAGAGTGAGAGCATGCTTAGCTGCAGCGGCGACCTGAGGCGTACTGCAGGAGGGACGCACGCGAGTGTGCGCGCATCAATTACATGTTAAACAAACATGCTGAAAGGCCACACGCAGACACACACATCCTCACTATGTCAGCCGACTGTGTGTGGCGGTAAAGTGGCGCCCTCAATCATCTGGCCCTCTTCGAGAGCTCGCGCTGGTCATCAATGACCTTCAAAATCACGGCTGTCTGCAGGCTGAACACACAGCGGAACTAATGACAGCGATAAAGGCATGCCTTCACTTTGAATGGCACGATCCTGCAGCCATCCAGAGAGAGGGAGACAGGGAGGAGAGAGAGACAGTCAGGTAGACACATAGATGGCGAGATTGAGGGAGAATGAGATGCAACATTAAGCAGATTAATTTTAAAATTCTGCACACAAGAGCCTGCCGTAAATCACGCAAAAACTCACAGAGGCAAAAGGCGTCATCTGTCTTGTTTACGAGAGGGCGAACAATATGGATGGACGGCGTGCCTTATCCGTGGCCAGCGGGGGTGTGGGGGAGGAACAGAACAAGGACAGCAAAGAAGTGAAGGCATATATCATCCTTGGAAGGAGAAAAAGAGGGTGATGCGTGCTGAATGAGCTGAACCAAGCCGGGAAAACCCATACAGTGTGGAATACAGGTGTTCAATCAACTTTTCAGGCTGAAATACTGACCGACGCACAGTTTTCTTCGATTCAATTCCTCTTGATGGTGACATGCACAATATAAAGTAAGGAGTCCAATGAAGGACTGTTGTCCTTATTTATTAATCTGTTGATTTGTCTTAATCGATCAACCAGTTTTGTCTTGAAAATGTGAGAAAACAGATGTTCAAATTCAAAGCTGACATGTCAGCAAACAGTTTCCTATTTTCACAACCAGCAGACACGAAGCAACATTCATTTCAAGTCCTGTTTTCGGCCACCTGGTGAATGTTAACTGAACATTGACTCTCCCTTGAGCTCTGTTTCAGTCTTCACCAGGTCCTGTGAAAAACATCTGGCTCTTTAGCTGCTAAATGCTCCATTATGTTCATCAACTAGTTGCTAACTTTGTACATCTGCCAGTCCGTGCTGGGCAGGTAGAGCACGATGGCTTCATCACTTTTGCATTGAACATTTTAACTGGAAACGGCTGGAGATGACTCCGATGACAGAATGAGAGTGAACCAAAACAGTTAAAGTTGTCTGAAAACCGAAACAATGAGTTAAAAGATGATAAAAAGCTAAAGTTAAAAAGGAGACAGGTGATAATTCTTTGTGCTTTTGTCACTGACAGCAACACATTTCACATTATCCAGAAAGATTTCATCAATTATTTTAGCACTACATTAAATCAATTTTCATATCTTATCCTTACCAAAGAGTGAGAATGAGAGAGTAAACTAATACCGCGTGAAAATCTTGTTTTCAGGGAAGCAAGTTACGCTTGAATAGACATTATTAACAGTCACGTAAACGTGCTCATACACATTATTCAAAAACATTAACGCTGGTTTTAGTGTCCTTTCTCGATCTTCCATGCGGTCAAGTGAAAAATGAGGAGGGTACACCAGCCGAGGTCTGCAAAGGGGTTCTTCCTCAAACACACACACAGACTGACAATCCCTCTGGGCATTGTAGTGGCCCGCTGTGGTCAGTCTGAGATGTTAATTACCAGCGTGTCTCGTTAGTAAGATGTGCTTTACGCAGTGGTGGGCCCCGGCCACCCCACTGCTCACCCCGCTCTCCATTAAATCTCACCAATTACTCTAATCAGCGTGAAGAAGTGGAGCGCTTCTTTGTAAAAATCGGCTAATTAAGACACACATGGCCGGTCGTTTAGCGCTGCGGAATCTGCTCTGCCAAAAACTTTGTGTTGGGGAGACACCTTCGTGAGGCCTGTTCAGATTACAGAAGACAGGAGCAAAAGCCTGCAACCCTGTCTAAGGCGTAAAGATGGGCGCAAAACGTAAGCACAGCTTAATTCACTGACATTTCATTGCTGCACATGAGCATCTGTGTGTGTGTGTGTGTGTGTGTGAGACGGAGCGACAGAGGTTAAGCTTCCTTTGCAGGCAGGCAACCTGTCAGTTCAAAGGGGAGACTCATACTACACCCTTTCATATTCAACAAAAAGGTTATTTCAGGTAGAAAAGCCTGAGCCGTGGAGCGAAACTGACCACAGCAGACTTGATTTCAAATTCCCACCGCTGCTTTTCTTTTACACTGAACGCCTTTGTCTCAAAAGAAGAAGAATACCTGACATCCGCACCGGCTTCGGGGCCGAAACCGCCGTCCCTTTGTCAGAGAGAATAATCAAGACTTTCATGGTTGCTCCTTTCTGTGGTCTTTGTTGCTCATCACTGTGGATGTGAATGATGAGATCAAAGGTGCAGAAATGTAACTGATCAAGTGCGGAATCTTGCGCTTCACCTCGGAGTGTGATCACACTCAAGGTGCCTGCTGTGGTAAGGTGAGACGTTTCGGTACGACTGCGTGAGTGTTTGTGAGCCCGTGTGCACACACTGTGGGATACATTCTGCATTTGTGAGCGGTTTGTCTGATATTTCTGCCCATGATTACGTGTTTCGGTGTTTGTGTCAGGTAGGTGGAGAGGTAATTTGAGGTACTCCTGAGCCACCTGAGAATTTATTCAAAAAAAGAAAGGGAAAAAAAAAAGGAAAAGCTGTGGGGCAGATGGGCAGAGAAGCGCTTTTTCTTCAACATCCACACTTGTGTTAAATTTAGCCCCATTCTGGCACAACAGCAGCTGTTGGGAGCTAAGAGAGACGAGGTGGAGGGGAGTGAAAGGAATGCAGGAGGGAGATAATGTGAGGGAAGGAGACAAGACAGGAGAAGAGAAAGGGGGGGCAAGCGGTGGGGGGAAAAGAGGAGGTGGAGGACGGAAGGCGAGAGCAGAGAGTGAAGGGAGAGACAGATCATGGAGGAAAAAATAATAAGGAGTAAGGTGGTGCCGGCAGGGTCTATGGCATGTCTTCCACCAGCCTCTCCATCCCCCGTCGGATGTGTTGGGGAATGGGTCGTAAAAGAGGGGGTTCAGCGTGAGTGAGTGATAGAAGGGAAGATGGGGGAGGACAACCTCGGCTTGTCTAAACTCACAGTGGTGCGCCGGGCTCTGCGCCTCTTCATCACTGTCTATCACTTCTATTCCTGACACCTCAATGTCAGGGAGAGTGGAGACCGACGCAGGGGCACTGACAGCAAGTGAGAGAATTCGAGGGGAGGGCTCGAGCTCCGGATCATGTCAGGAGTTACTGAAGGAGCAGCTAGCAGAAATAGAGTGGGAAATTGGTGTGTGGGTCTGTGTGCAAACCCTGTGTTCCCCTCTGAGAGTGATTGATACCATGTGTGCATGTACCAGACGACAGTGTGTGTCTGTGTGTGTGTGTGTGTGTGTGTGTGGGGGGGGTCCTGTGTGTCTGCATACAACCAACTTGTATTCAGGACAACACTCACCTGCTCCACCCAGACTCCAGATCCCTCCTCAGGAGCCCAGAGGATCATGGTTTTATCCATAGAAGCAGAGAGCAGACTGAGAGGCTGTTGCAGCTCACCGTCTGCAGGGGGAGACAAAGAGATACTGGATGACCCATACAGGAGCAGCATACAGAGTCAACGCCGTCTAATCTTTAACAATAACATAGTTATGATTAGGCAATAGTCAGAAAAATAAGCACAACCCCTCAGATTTACCTTTAGAGCCACATATTAAGGCCTCCCATGCTTTACTTCTGTCTGCACTATTTCTTAATGTTGGTTCCATACGATGCTGACACTCTGTACTTAGGATGTCTGCTCTGGTGCATCAAATCAAGTGGGTCCCATATGTGTTTACAGGTCAAAAGGCTGACCAATCACAGACAAGGGTGTTAACTGGACTTCCCAAACACGACGGGAGCTGCAGAGCATGTGTCCTACAAAGATTACCTGCAAGGGGAGTGCAGGGATTTTTGTCCATAAGGATGTATGGTATCATGTCATATTACAATTATTATTGCTTAATGATAATAAAAAGCATTGGCTTGTAAAGATGGAAAACTAATCAAGACATGTGATTTCAGTATTCAGCAAAATAACTGCGACCACCTTTGCACCCTGCATAACTGCTGCATAACTGTGCACCTTTACTGAGGTATTAGACACTTAAGCATCTAAACATAATGATGTGTGATGTACACAAAAGCCGGGATAGGCGTGAAATGATAATGATGGAATATGCTTTTCAGGAAACGAGAAGATTTAGCGCATTCATCAACCTTTCCCTTGAGAACTAATTAAGCAGGTAACTTTTCATACACGTTTTTGTTCCCTTTTTGTGTAACTGTCACTGTCTCTTGCTGCCTTTTGTAAGCAATATCATTGTAAGACAAAGGGAGAGAAACAATGTCTCTCAGCTTAGTGTGCGGTCCATTTACTTCAAGAGGCTGCAGAACAAGAATAAGCGATGGAAATGTTTAGAGGGATGAATGCATGCTTCATTCTGAAACATTTTGACAAAGACTACGAAGACGTTTTAGGAGGACAATCCACAATTTTTGTGAGAAATCGGCTCCCTGATCTTAAATCGAGGTACCTTTGTAGAGAGGAGGCTGCCAGTGGACTCCGTAGACCCAGTTCTCATGGCCTGCCAGGACCGTCTCAAGAGACACAGCAAACACTGAGGACACGTCTGGAGCAGGAAGACAGGGAGGCCAGATGAAGACTTATCACATGTCGGTCTTATGCTGTGAACAAGGCAGCTGATTAACAGTTTTTGCTTTAAAAAAAAAAATCTTTCTTTTTGTGGCCAACAACATGTACCATGAAACATCAGTCACACTGATAAAGGTAACAAACACACACACACGCGCTCTGTGGATGTCGGTAAATACCATATGCCATTAAACCATCAAAAAGCACGTCTCTTCATTTGCTTAATTAGCAGCCTTTTTCTTTTCCTTTTTTTAAATCAAGCCGGCGCGGCCCGCTCACCTCTCTCCATCACTTCAAAAACGTCCTCTTTCATTTTGATGACGGCGCGATCGTCCTCTACGCGGGCGTCTGTCCCAGACTTGGCACACAGCCTCCACACTCTGATGAGACAGTCCTGTGAACAGCTGGCTAATAACAGCTCCCCACCTGAACGAGTCAGAGAGACAGCCTGAAAACCTTCCCCTGTGAAAGACATTTTCTATCAACTCTTACACTAACCCGTCATTGAATTTATCAAAACTGCCTTTCTGTTATTTAGTCTCCCGCGGTGCTTTGATGGAAAGTGTCTTACTCATATGTCACTGCTGCTGTGGTGTTTGGCAATACTTTGAGAGCAGCCGTATTTAGCTCTTCACTTCAACAAGATATAAACACTGTCACCTTATAAATTTGATATAGCGAATATGCTAGCAAGTAGTTGCTTATCTACACATCCAGCAGACCGTTTGCTTCAATTCACTGTTAGAACTGTTATCAAGGTATTATAGACGAGCGCTGCTGACTGTGACGTAGCCAGTAAGACAGCAGGAGGACAGGCCAAATATAGACAGACAGGTGGTAAACAAAGCACATGCCACTATCTCTGAGTGGCCCCCGTCTGTCACATTATGCCTTTCAGGTTTAGTCCAATGGCCGCTGGCCCAGTTTTGCCTCTGCCAAGATAAACAGACATAATAAAAATTCCTCTGTTGTTGCCATCTAAGGCCTGCTGAATGCTGGGAGGGGGGGCCGTTATTGTTTGTCAGTCGTGATGTAATGATGACAATGATGATTTGTTTTGCTACCTGCCTGAAACTCCGCCGAAACTACTTGCATTGGTGACTTTCTTGACCTGGGCGCACTTTTTCTTTCACGGAAGATTGTTTTTGATACTGAACAAAATTATTTACCCGCAGGCAACAAATAAAGCTGAGACTTGAACTTCAATCTTCGGTATGGGGTTTTTCTTTATTCATTAAATTTTAAAATATCCTAAGGGAGAGTATGAAAATTATTGGGGTGGGGAGAAAGGCTGAATTTTATATATCATTTTATGAAAAAGCGATAATCCCCCCTTTGGACCCTCCCTCCAAGATCTCATAACATTTATGGCAAACAAAACAAAGAAGAGGAAAATACAGCCACTCTCTAATTCTGAATACGGAGCTGCTAAATAAATGCTTTTGCATCCACCCAAATGCCAAACCACCAACAGGCTCCAGCTCTGTGGCTGTTTCATTTATCATATTTATTCCATATTACAAAAAGTTGCCTTAAAATAATAACATTTCCTATATTGTCTTTGTACTGTTTTCGATCACATTCTGTTTTAGCTTTGTTGGAATCAGGGCTGAAGCCTGACTGAGATCAGATATCTGAATGTCATAAACCTCGGGTGCCTGTTTGACGGTGATGAAGAAATAAAACCCTGATACAGAGACAGGATGCAAGTAAAACACACCTTTATGACCCGTGGCACACACGAAAGACATGTTTCTGATCCAACTACTTGATCTCTTTTTTTTATATCATAAATCTTGAAATGGAAGGATGAACTAAAACAGATGTATGGATTTACAAAATAAAATAAAAGTCAGGCTGCTCTTCCTTCAGCATAAGAATAAAATTACAATACCCAAAGGGATAATAAACAACCAGACTTTATAATAGCACAGATTTTATTCTCCTACTAAAATTGATGGAAAGAGCATTGTAATTTAGAAAACAGGATGAAGATAGAAACACAAACACAGAGTCGTGCTCTGGATCCAGTGTTATGACAAACTGCACCTCTAGTGCTGCAATTTGCCATCTGCCAAGTCATAAAACAGGAGAAGGATTTATTTAATTCCAATCACAGCGGAGAGGGTTTTGTCATTCCTATAGGGATGTTTCACATAAACAAACTTCTCTCCGTCTTTTTGTGGCTCGTAGCTTGGCAGCGTGGAGTGGGTCATAGACTGTGAGTGGGACGGAGACACGGGTGGAGCGGGCTGGTTAAGGAGATGAAATAGCTTTTACACAGTCAGAGCAGTGCAGTAATGAAGTGCCCTTGAAGAGGGTTACACAATTAGTAGAGCCTGGATTGGATCCACGCACTGCCGTGTGCTATCACAACACTGTGAAAAGCATGCTGGTTGGTGAAGCTGAAGTCAATACAACTGGTTTAAAACGCTGAACACACGGTGTTTAATCTTAGACTTAGACGGTTTCTTTATTGATCCCAATTTGGGAAATTATTTTGTTGCAGTAGCAATTAAGTTTAGTTTGGATCTTTGAATGCTCTAATGTAAAAAGAGGAAATTGTCTTTTCGCTTTTTTTTTTTTTTTTTTTTTTTGCTTTAAGGTTAATATGCACTTGTCTTGCGTTTCTCATCAAACTGTTGAAGTCTGTGACAGGAAATGTCCTCCCACCTGTCAGCAGTCAGCTAGTCACATGTTATCTGACTCTTTCAAAGCCCGATATTATCCTGCCTTGCAGGCTCACTTAAAATAAAGTGAAGCACAAGCAAATGCTTTTAAGCCTTCAGAAGACAAAGACCAACAAATCAGAGATAAGCAGGTGCACCAAATGTCAAACATTCTGACTGGGTTTGAGAAGATGCTGGTGATTTGTGAGAGGCTGACTGCGGTCCAGAATATGTCTTTAAGAGGACGATGGTGATACATTAACAGCAGAACTCACCTAGAGATGCCCATGCCACCCCACGAACCCAGTCTTCATGTCCCTGCAGGGACATGGCTTTCTGCAGCTGCTGCAGAACAGTTTGAAAAAGGTTAAATGACGGCCTCAAACTCTGGAAATTCAAATGAACGAGTCGACACAGACCACACGAATGACCTGCCCCCGAGACAGCACCGATCTGAGCTCACCTGTCCGTCAGACTGCACATACAGATGCACCTGAGAGTTATCAGCCCCGCAGGCCAGAATGGGAACTGTGAGAAAAGAAGGTTAGGTTTTCACACACAGTCATTTAAGCACACGTCGAGGCTTTATGAAGAGGAGCACGGTGGGAGGGAAGGACGGAGCAGCGAACAGACAAAAGAATGTAAACTACACAGGCTAAATGACGAGACGCTTCAAACGCAGGCTGCATTCTGAATATGACATTCGGTTACAGGCGCTAAAGCAGTGGTGCAAATTGAGATGGATGACATGAGAGGAAACACGTGTGTGTGTGTGTGTGTGCGCGAGTGTGTGTGTGGTAGGAGCAGCTTAGGCTTACCTCTGCTGCCTGGCAACAGTGCCAAAGACACATCCATCACGAAACTGCTGCCAAATGATAAGGTATGGAGGCACTCAGCTGAGGAACACACATACACACGCAATTAAACTTTCTGATATCCTACGACTAAAACAGCGACACAATTCAAACATGACAGACATTATGTGTGGCTTTATGACATGAGGCTGATGTGCCAACAGAAAATCCTCGTTCTGTGTGAAATATTTGCCTAAAGACGCGTTTTTCTCGGCTTCTCTTTATGTGCAGAGGCCAAAGGTCTTTCATGTTGCCACAATCTACAAGCAGGCACCAACATAACATAGACAGTATTTTTATCTGGGAACACACCCCCAAGGTCATGCCCAGTCCACATACACACACGCTTTCCATGACTGTCAAGTAGCATCAGTGTTCATCTGTACTGACAGGTGGACAGAGACGTTCAACAAAGGGAGGCTGTTATGGGCGACAGCTTTGGAAGAAGAAAAAAAGGAAAGTAGATATGGATGACAGTTTGGAAGACCACTGATATTCAGCTGTGTGAAGAAATAAAAACAATATCATAATTAACACAGCTGCTGAATAAATTTACATTATTTGGGAAATATAAACATTATAAAGTGATATTAAACACTATGTACAGTAAATTCTGTCCAAAAATCATGTGACATTTCACTTTTTACTTCTTCTACCTGAATGTTAAGTGATATTTTACTAAAAAAGTCTATTATTAGTGTATATACACACAATACCACAGATGTGATGCAACCTAAACAGTTCTGCAGCACTGCAGAGGTGAGGCAAACTGCCATGTCCTCTAGCAGCCACAAGGGGGGCGGATATTCTAACTGTGAGTGAAGGAATAAAATAGATTACTTAATTAATGAGTAATATGTGAATTGGTTACATTTTGGATACACATCCAAAGAAAATGTAAGGGATCTGGTGGAAAGTGAGCCAGGTTTGTCCGCTCTTGCAAAGCTGACATTTCAGAAATTAGGACCCAAAATAATGATCCTGTTCTAAAGGTTGTCTATCTGGTTACAGCCTACGAGCTACGAATTACAAAGTGCCAACTTTCATTCTGTTTTTAAGCCTGAGCTGACTAGCCAATCAGCACGCTGCCTACCGGCCATCCAATCAGATGAAGTCAAACTGTCCACCTGAATATGACGAAAGCCTGGATGGCATATGACAACTGCAGTAGCTTGGAAAACAGTGGGGCACTGGGTTTGGTGAATTTATGGTATATCAGATCATAAATGAGAAAAAGTTCCACAGCAACAAAAACGATATACAACAGCAGGCTGTGAGCTCAAAATAATTAGGAACCTTATCTGCTTTCATAGACACTACTTCAAATTAAATGGTCACAAGCCATAAAAGGTGGGAACAGGTGGCAATCAATCCAACCCCTGTACTTCAGTACACTATCCTTTTGCACAACATCGTTATGGCAACAAAGTATCTCAACAGCTCCACAGTCTGACACTAAAACGCATTTGACAGTTTTCATGTGTGTGTTTCTTTACCTTCTTTGGCTTCGTTGCAGAGCCACAGCCGGACTGTGGAGTCGGAGGCGGAGGAGGCCACCAGGATTTTTGAGTCCTCCACGTAGACGGCATCCACAGCACAAACTGGACCAGTGTGGCCCTTACACTCCATTGACTGGATGAACTTGAAACAGAAGAGCACCTTTAGAAAATATCTAAAAAGAGAGGCAGGGACACCGTCTGATGAAACAGGTGTCTTACCTTCCCATTTTGAGCCTCCCAGACGATGAGGCGATTGTCTGAGCCTCCTGAGACAAGATGACTCTCTGGAGCTGTGACACAATCACAATGAAGGCTTTCTGAGCTCCAGGGGATTTTCAGGTTTAGTGTGACAAGCCTGCACAGAGCCCCGACCTGTCCATATACTTTTGACCATATAATGTATGTTCCATGAAGGATATGAGTGACATGCCCAGAAAGGAGGTTTACACAAAGTGTTTTGAGGTCCCAATGAACAGGTCTCGTTAAAAACGAATAATGTACATGTGGCTGAATTTTAGATCCATAAATGTTACGTCTCACTTAATTCAAGTCTTGATAAAACATCTCACTTCTACTCGCTCACGTGCCGCTGGACATGTGTTGTTGGCACATTAAATGTTAGTATAAACACATCTGATGGACAGGTCCATCCGAGACGTCCTGTCCATACTTACCACAGTCGCCTCTGTGAATCCACTGGACTGTGTTCACTCTGCCCGTGTGTCCATTCAGCACAGCGACAACTCTTCTCTCCTGAAGTAAAACCGAATGTGTGTTTACCAAGAAAACGAACAAAACATGCGTTTATTCACAACTGTAGGATGCTCGGCTATCTTTAGCTGCAACAACTAACAACGGCAGTCATCTTTTCAGTGGAAATTTGAGAGACTTCAGTACCTGTGGGTCGTACAGAGCCACCGAGTTACATGTCCCAAACGCAATGGTCCCTCCACGACTCCAAGAAACAACATTTGGTGTCCTGTTTGCACAGCAAGCGACATGGCATGTCTCAATTACGGGCGCCGCCATCTTGACAGCTGTAGTTATCGCGTTACTGTAAATGTGGCTGTAGCGAAACGGGCACGTGTGAACAAACGTTCCACATCCGAAGGTTGACAGTTCCCCTTTAATTTTACTTTAAAAAAAAAAAAAAAAAAACTTTTTCACACAATCAATTCTTCCCCATTATCTTTACTACTTCTACTATGTGTTGAAGTGGTTTTAATGTCGGTGATAAGCAAATATTATAGCGTTTTATCTCACTGAAGCGCACTGCTGAGCAATGATCACTAGGTGGCGGAAGACAATCACAAAATCCAGAGAGGCTCTTCCAAATTAAAAATGGCCATAAGTAATTTTTACTATCCCATAGTTTAACTTGGCCTTATCTAAGAGCATAATTAAACAGCACTGCAGTGTGGATACCGTAAAATTCCCAGTGTTATTAATCAAAATAGATGATAGTATTAAAGATGACATGATTTAATGTATCTTAATTCACAAAATTAAAATGGGTAATTATAAGACAATTATTTATTTGTCTGAGGAGATTTTTTCTTCTTTACCCTCATACAGGAACTCAAAAGAGGGAATTTCAGTGCCTCGTTTGGAGAGATTTCAGCAGGATAGATTTGAACACTGGTGTTCCAGCTGCAGGTTGGTCCCCACATTCATTAAGCCACCCTGCTGCATCTGTCTGGTGTCAGTAAATTTCACTGAAGACAACCCATGCATTTATTGCGGTATACAGCATACAAATAGGAAATGCTAATACTGTTGATAACTATGATTAGAGTGCTCCGTGTACCATGGTGCTTTAATAGAGCATTGGTCAGGCAACAAATTCAAGCACAACTTGTCAAAGGCAAATGTTTAAAACTTGATGTATTTCTATTTTTTGCCTGGGTCCACGTTAGAGGACAACCAGATCAAATACACTGTATATAAATAAACCAAATGGCTGAAGACATTTTGCATTATTTTGAAATTGCTCCATCAATGATCATCACATGACACAGTAAACACACACACACACACACACACACACACACACACACTGCTGTGTCGGACATTATTATCCCTTTTCCAAGTATTGACTGAGGGTGACTGGTCGCAGCTGAGCTTGCTGCCAGCCAGACAGCCTTGCTTGTGTAAAAAAAAAAAAGAAGCAGAAGAAGAAGAAGAAGAAAGAAAACCCTTGGGCCCTTTGGATTTCAAAGGTTGAGGCGACACTTTTGTCACAAGGAGTTTCCAGGCACCCTCTTGACATGATCATGGGGGAGAAATGTGATGGCATCTGTGAACCCTTGAGACGATATGATAAATGACAGCATAGCAAAGACAAACAGGGATAGAGCCGAATCATATGAGGAAGTGAGAGGGGATGGAGGAGGGGTGGCTGAGGTCTTTATGGCTCGCCTCTCACTGTGCTAACTTGTGGTATATGTGCGTGACAAAGACAAAACAGACGCACTGTCACCAACACTTGAGTAGAAAATAGATTGTGTTTGTCCTGCTTTTGTTGCCCCCCCACCCCCCAGCGCCCCCCCCCCCCACCCCCCACTCAGCCTCAGACAGGATTTAGACAGACTTGGCAGGGTGAGACGACCTCTCTGTGGAGGATACCCGTGCATCCACGCCTCTCATCTCAGGAGTGGCAGCTAGGCGAAAGCTGGGATGTAGCCAGACAGCTGCGTCTGTGCAAAAAACAAAAAACATCTCTATTATCTTTGTTCTGCTCTGGCTATTCATTTATCATCTTCTCGTGGCGAAATCTGTGTACCTGCTTACACAATGCAGGATTAGTTTGATCAAATGTAATAGGTCATTGCAGGAGAGAGAGGGGAGGTTTATGAAGCACATATCCTGTCCTATTTTCCTCTCCAAAGAGTGCAAGGACATGCCGTAATGTAAGTTTTGTGAACATGTCTTTGCACCAGGGTGATAATGCTGTTTCTCTAATGATGGGGTCATGCAAGGAAAGCACTTTGATGTAGCCCATGGACACACGCTGCATCAGCTATGATGCCCTCATTATATGTCTGCAACGCTCAACAGATTGGAAGCCAGGTTCCTGCCAATTAGTGTGTCGCAGGGAGGTCAGATTCTTAACATATCAACAGTGAGGCATTGTAGTGTGTGATTTATGATTAGTAATTGGGCTACAGCTTCTGTGTGAGTGAATATAGCTGGTGTAAATCTGGGTTTCTTAACCTCATCTGATCCTGTTTTTGTGCCCATACAAGAGCCTGGAGGGAATCTAAGTTTGTTAACTCGGAAGGTGTGATGTAATTCCATAATAATAACAATGCATTTCCATTTATCTTTTATTTAGTACAGTGACCTTGAGCAGGATCCTGACTCCAACGCTGAGAAACTTTTTGCTGTGTAATGCCCACATGATGATCTCCATGTCACCGCTGTATGTGTCAAGAATTTCTGAAAGCGGGAAATTAAATGTAGCTAATATCCTTAAATGTTTTATTCATTCGTTTCATTGTGCCATATATTGGCACCAAGCGCTCAATAACTCACTGCGCCTGAGAAGCTCTGAAGCCATCTTGGGAGAGAGGATGATCGTTTAGGGAATATCTACAATGAACTTAAGGGCTTGAGGGATGATAGAGAGACCTCTTTTCTTTCTACACTAAAATATGTTTGAGGTGTTTAAAGTGTCTTTCTCGTTCAATGCCGTTTTCACACTCGCCTACAAACAAGCAAGTTTTAATTCTGTTGTGGAGGCAGGCTAAAACAGTGCATGTAATGTTTTGTTGATTATATTATTTGCAACAGTTCACTGTATTTTCTCTGAGCTTTCAGTAAAAGGTGAAGTGTGGGAAGAGCTGGCTTGATGAATGCACGGTATGGAATGCAAGTTTGAATAGTAAAAGTATTTAAACTGTAAAATGAACCAAGTTAGATAGCTAGGCTTTAGCAGATTATGTTTCCTGACAAATGTTATCCCGTTGAAGGCGATTTTAAATTCTGAATGGAAACTGAATGATAATGCGAGGCGTTCACGATTATATAACAACAGAAATGGAGATGCAGAAAAGCCAAGATTGCTGGGATGTGTGTCTGCATGGCACTTTGCTGCTGCCTGGTTTTGTTTACGTGCAATTAAATTAGCCATGCCCCCGAGGGTGCCTGCTTGGCAGAGGGAGAGCGGTAAATGACAGATGACCCATGCCTTATTAGCACTGCTGCTTTGGGTTTTTCTTTTCTTTTTCATTTAAACACAGCAAAATGTTTGATTTTTATCCAGTTTTTAATTCCGTGGTGCACGTTATCTGGAAGCAGTGTCATTTTTTCTGAGCAGAGTCCATATGAACATAAACACCTGTAAGGTAGCCAAGATTAAACTCATCTAACATTATAAACAGCTTTAAACTATTCAGGGGTGGTCAGTAAAAAACAGTGTGCAGCCAGCTAAATATTCAGCCAGGACAGCTCACCTCAGTTTAACCTCCCCTCCTTCACAGAGGCCTCTCTGGTCACTGGATTATTGTGTGTGAGTTCAGCTGCAGGTCTCTGTCAAGGACACACAAACCTGAAGTGCAAGTATTCTGAGTTAAGGATTATGACTTACCTGGAGGCTAATATCAGTGGGTGAATTGTGGTGTGAAAACTGTATGAAATTTAACATTGTATAAAATATGTATGAAGAGGGCCAAGAACAGTGTACATGCATACACAGAGTGTGCTTGCATTGTGTTCTCCAGATCTCACATTTTAAAATGCAGGGGGGGAAAAAATCCTTCAGCATTCCCCCCACAATCCTTCCTTTGACTCCCAAATTTTCAATCTACTTATCCAACTGGGGAATATGACTGAGTGCACTCATTTTACATTTTGCAGAGTGCAAAATCACTATCACTTTGGGCTCAGCAGTTCCTGTCCCAGGAGCTGTGGAGCCAGAAAGAATGATCCAGAGAGAGAGCGGGAGCGGATAAGTCAGCATTTCTAAAGCACGGAAAGAGACAGTAGCAGCTGTTAGCAACACAATCAAACTATGCATAAGAATCTTTTATTTAATGAGTAATACCCTTGGACTGTGCAGATGAGCATACACAAAAGGGACTTCCTGCTTGCTTGGGCTTTTCAGGCAAATTGTCAAAATGCGGCGTGCCTAAAAGAGATTAGAGGCAGAGGAGCAAATATTGAATATTCCAGAACAAATGAGACACTGTTTAGAAAAACAGGCTTGTTTCACAGCGAGAAATATATGACAGCCTCATTGAGAATACGCACACGATCGTGTTTGTTTGAGCATGCGGATTGGAGGCAATTTGTCTAGATGATAACTATTTCCAGTGAAATGTCGCAGGATGTATTGCATGTCTTATCTTATTGTGCCTCTTGAACTTATCTTCTGTGACCAAAATCATTTAAGCCAGAACAAGTTAATGCAGCGCAATGCAAGTAGCCGGAGTGGAGCTTGTTATCGTTTTGTCGCTTGTAAGAGAGCCTCAGAGCAGATTAACAAAAAACAAAAAAACAAAAAAAAAACATACAGACATTATCTAGTTGGTAGTAGAGCCATTGATCAAAGTGGTACACAGCCCTGTCCGCTCATAGCAGCCAAACTGCTTGCATGCCTTCATAATGATGCAGGATGTGTGTGTGTATGTATGTATGTGTGTGTGTGTGTGTGTGTGTGTGTGTGTGTGTGTGTGTGTGTGTGTGTGTGTGTTTGTGTGTGTGTCTGGAGTGAAACCTATGTAAACAGGGAGGGTTACACTAAAGCATAGCTCTGGGGTTTTAAATAAATACTGGCTGGGCTTGAGAGCAGCAGACAGCCTGAACACACACACACACACACACACACACACACACACACACACACACACACACACACACACACACACACACACACATAGCCATTGTCTCCACTGCTGAGAGTGCTAGCCAGCCACCATAGTTGATGATAAAGCAGGCAGCAAAAGCCCTCACTAACAGTGCCACAGTGCTTATAAGCCATATCTGCTCTCAGCCATCTGGTGTGTTTGTAATATGAAGTGTTACTCGCCACTTGTCATCCAGTGGCTCCACTTGTAAAGTTAGAAATAGCTACTGGAGCTACTTGAGGATACAAAGAATTTGGCAATAGTTTGGTCAGGCTCGGCTCCAGGTGGCAATAAAGTAGTTTGAGGCCTGTTATGGATACGAATCTGTGGGTCACAAAGCAAGAAGAGGGCCCATGTATTGTTTGGATGAGAGCTATGTTCCTCGTTCTGGAGTGTGACAGCAAGATTTAAAGAAGCTCTGATGCATTCAAATGACACATACTGACGATGCCAGATACTGAGCATGCCCGGATTATTCCATCATGAAGAACATCCACATGGGTCACTGCAACCTGTAAATCGGTCAGTTTGTTTCTCTTAAAATGTCACTGTGCCATTCCTCCCAGGAACACACCTGCATGCAGAGAGTCTTCATCATTCATCAAATGATGAAAATAGACTCGTAGGCCTCTTGTATTGCTGTTTTGTTTCATCCCTTCAGCAACTTAGGAGTTTCTTTTTCATTTTGAGTCCATGAGCTCTGTATTGTGAAAGAAGTTTGGGGAAACTGGGTGAGATGTGGGGGTGTGTAGCTGGTAATCTTTAAATGAGGAGTGGGGGATTTAAACGTTTGTGCACCTTATGCATCACATCTACCTGTAAACAGCATGAAAAAGTAATCAAATAGTGTAGGGAATTAAAGTAATTTATGTCCACCGATCTGCAACTCTAAACACACACACCTCTGATGGAAATAATGGGTTTTATTGATGGGTTTCATGCTAAGCTTTGGTAAACAGATTTTCAGCACTTCTATTCAAAATCTGTCTGCAGAGGATAATTCTCTTTTAGTCTGAGCAGAAAAAATCCAGCCAGATCGGTGTGTTCCAGTTTGTTTTAGGTTTCAAAACAGCAGCTGCTCTGTTATATATTTGATGCTTGTTTGCAGTCTCCCTGATTTCAACCCAAACCCGAGCAGCATGAAGTCATGAAAACCACGTCAGTCTGGATACCTTAAGGGCCCCCTGCTCAGATTTGGCCCCTGGGTAACCCACATCACCCAGGATGGTAAGATCATGAGAACGAATGCTTTCTCCAGACAGACCACAGGTCAAGTTGGCAGCTCTCTTCTTTAAGACAGGCTCTGCATTCCAGTCAGCACAGCTGTCCCATGAGGCTCAGCAGCCGCGTTTGATTGGCGTATTTGGAGAGGATGATAAGGGATTCTCGGACTCCAGGGGATAATGTGGGATTCTTTGTCTCAGGGATCAAATCAGAGCTGTGCTGCGAGGAAAGCATCGCTCCTCTCTCTAGAGGCGACTGGATGCAAATTCCTCTGAAATCTGCATTTTCTTTGATTATGAACGTTTACATCTAAAACACATAGATCCTCCTCTGAAATTTGCACAAAAGGTTTGCATGACATTTTAAATCAAATCTCCCTTTTTCTGCATGCTTTGGCCAAACACACAGATGCAGGCTACTACTGATGTTTAAATCCCAAATACTTTCAGCCAAATTTGACTGATACTGAACTGAATGCAGAAGTGCTGTAGATGAGTGTACAGGTGGATTAAAACCAAAGCGATCATCGCGATTGTGCAAAGCAGCTGCACTTCAGAAAGCCCTGACCTGCTATAAGCAACGGATCCTGAAGGTGTGTGTGTGTGTGTGTGTGTGTGTGTGTGTGTGTGTGTGTGTGTGTGTGTGTGTGCGTGTGTGTGGCTGCCCACAGTGGTGTGCTGCAGTCCGCTTCCCCGCCGCTGTTGAGTAAACTACATGGACATTAGCGGGCGCAGCGGCACCACCAACGAGCCAGAGTGGATTAAAACAGCGTGCAGTGTGGAGAGCCACTCGACAAACGACCGTGTAACCGATTGCGGAACCCCGGTGTGTAACAACAAGTCCGTTCCAGCAGTTTGCAGCCGCGGACCAGCCGAGCAGAGGCTCTTGGTGAACTCAGCGGTGCCGTGCATTGTGTGTCAGGCAGGGAGAGCTCGGCGGGAATGGCTTCATCTCCGTGCGGCAACAGTAACTTTGATTCCGGTCTGGAAATCAAAACGCGCTCGGTGGAGCAGACCCTTATTCCTTTAGTATCGCAGGTGAGTACCCCGCAAACGCAAAACAAGTTGTTATGTTGCTATTTCCCAACCTACTGTACTTTAAAAACCCACTTTGGCTTCACAGCAGCAGCCGCGTTCGGACACATGAGGCTAACTTTGTGTTTACCTGTTTGCTCACGGATGCTACATGTTTTCTTCTCGTGTTGTGTTTAAAGTCTGTCTCAAAGCGTGGGGAATTTACTAGAAGTTGTTACAGTGTAATTACTGCCATTGTTGGTATCAATAAATAGTGTATTACAGCCCACCAAGCCGACTCGCTACACGCCGCTCACGGCAGAGAGATTAGCAAAACTTTTAACATGTAAGACAGAGTCTGAACACACACAGATTTAGTTGTTGTTAGGCAGAAGTTACAGAATTACATAACGGGCTACAGTGTTCTCTAAATGGAGACGTAATCATGGGAGCAATGAAACAAATAGCCCGCCATCTAAAAAAAACAATGAAATATTTGTGATATTAATCTCATGTTTTGCTGGAGGTCACATGAACTCTCCTCATTGCTCAATAGGGCATTAAAGTTTTTCCCAGAAGTTGCGTGCTCCCGTCTGCCAGTCTGAGCTGCACTGTGACTCCCACTTCTCTAATTGGGCCACTTTGAGGCACGTGTTTTGTTTTTCAATAAACACAAGTGGATGAAAGACCCACTTAAGGCCACTGCGCTCTTTCAGCATCTCCTCTCCTGCACTCTGGAAACAGTAGTCCCAGCTGTGAAGGCATGGAGTTTAGGGGTTTACTGTATTAGTGCAACAAAGCAGGCTGTTCATTTTCCACTGGAGGAACAGCGGCAGATGGTTCATTTTTGCGTGACTGTTTCTCCACTGTTGTTTCCAGCGTGTCACTTAGGACGGGAGGTGGGTTGCATCTCATGAACAGGGGCATCCCGGCCAGTCTTATGAATGCTGACATCCTCTTGCCGTGCAGGAGGTCGAAGAGCCACAGACCTGTAAATGTTCTGTTGTTTCCACTGAGAGACAGTGGAAGAGAAGGGCCTCTCACTGGACAATAACATGATGGAAGGTCCCTGACTCCTCCCCCCCCCTCGTGCACGCTGAAAGCCTGCTTCCTCCCTCTCATTGCACTGGCTCATTTGAAAGATATGAGGCCATCCTGTGCTAAATGGACATGGGGGTAGTTATCAGAAAAGGACATCTGTTCGGGGACGTGCTTTCTGCGTAGGCTGTTCGTTCTGTGGTCATTTTAATCTTCAGTAGCTTATAAGTGCACCGAAAAAAGAAAGTTTAGGATGAATCAAATCCAGGTCAGGTTATACCTGCAGCTACTGTGAGAATACTTATAGTAAGCACTGCTGTAACATTGTGCAAAAGCATACAGTAAATCTGCTGTACTCTGCGTTATCTTAATAATATTTACGCTGCAGCAAACTTATGGTGCACCCCTGCCCTCTGAGGAAGGCTGGCCGAGCTCCAGTCTATAGCACAGAAGAATGTGCCGTATGCTGTAACAGTATTCAGCATATTACAGTCCACGGCTGAATAGTGGGCCTCAAGGACAATCTTTCCTAACTTTTTTTTTTTTTTTTTTCTTGCTCAGTGTGTGAGGCATGTCCCCATAGCAACAGAGCTCTGCAATGCTGAAAGAATCAACATTTCCAAGGACTGTCATCTTCATATGTTATGTTTTGTTGTTGTTGTCGTCGTCAGAAGGACGGTCGGTGCTGACCGGTACATTAGTTTCACCCGCTGTGAGCACTTTTCATCCAGTGCGGCGACGTGCACACAAACCGCTCGCTCTGTGCACGTTGCAAATATGCACAAAACGTGTTGCTAGAGCTGAAACTGTTTGCTTTGCAATTATGACAAATGAGTTATCGTTTTAGTCATGCAAAGTCGACCAAAAATTCTGTGTTTTTTGTGGGTCCGGCTTCTCAAATGTGAATATTTGCTGGTTTTCTTTGTCTTCTGTGTTATTAAACTGAGTATCTCTCAGTCGGTCAAATCATTTGAAGATGTTGCCATGAGCTGTGAGAAGTTTTAATGGGCATTTCTTTTTCAATTTTCTGAATTTCTGGATTTTACATGATAATAATACACATTGGGTTATTGTATAGAAGTAGGTGCGGTAACCTACTGTCTAATAAGAAATAGGAATATAACAGGAAAATGAAGGGACTTCATGCTACTATTCATCATTCATTTGCATTCACAGAGCAACTTAAGCCCTATCACTCGGCTGTCCGAGGCATGTGCACAGAATCAGAACCACAAAGGAAATCTGTCTAACTTGTGCATATGCCAGTGGTCTTTAGAAAGACTGATGTTCTGTGGCACTCTGATTAACGCCTGAATGTGGGTAAGATAACTCATTTAAGGGCTTTATGTGAAGGTTCCTCTGAGAATCAGTATTGCCTTACATGAGTTCTAATTGAATTATTGTAGTCAGTGTAAATGCACTGACTGTGTGGGCTGTGTTGTGCAGCTTTTCCTCTAATGGAGCTTTGTACGCATGTTTCGTGTGTGTGTGTGTGCATGTGTGTGTATGCATGCTCATGTGTTGTCGGGGTCATTAGATAACCATCAAGGAGGAAATGAAAAAGCAGTGTCAGTGAGAAAAGCTGGGGTTTGATAAGGTATTATGTTGTGCTCTATCCCCTTCTTTTATCAGTATGTATCTCCCCTCCTCTACTCTCCCCCCCCACCCCCCCCACCCCCTCCTCTCCCCTCCCATCCTCTCCTCTCCTCTCCTCTCGCTATGACGTTGATATCCTCAGGCCTCTGTTATCAGCTTCACTCCCACCAGGGTGTAATTATAGGCCTGGGAGTCTCCCGGCCTTGCAGTACGTACATACACACACACACGCGTGCGCACACACACACACATACACCAGACACACGCACACTGTCCCACCCACCACTTCTCTTTTCATGCTTGTATATTCACCTGTCTCATTTAGCCCTTGCGTGCGCACTACTCAGAGTTTTTGCAATTTAGATTACGTCTGAATGAGACGAGTCCTGTTTGCGTAAACGTGGCCACCTGGATGCTTTCTAATTGCGCCCCCCCATCATTTTGACCATTCACTTCACCCTGTGTGAAAAGGAAGGGGCTCTTACTTGATTTAACACGAGCGCTCTCCTCAGCTAGGAATTCACTAATGTGCTGCACTCCACCTTTGCTGCTACAGCCATCTCCATACCAATGGACTTGCTTTGTGAGGGGCATGGTGAGGGTAATGAATTGCTCTGGTGGTGGTCAAAAATGTAATGGGCATCACACAGAGCGAGGGGAAACTCAGAGAATGTGTCTGCTGTTGTCCTACCTGTGATGTGCTCCGTAGCCAGCTGGAAGGCAATTAGCGATAATCTGGCTGCTTTTTCCTTGAGATCCGACTCCTGTTTTGAAGTGGTGATTAGTGAAATAACAGTTCTGTTCCTGGGTTTTTTTTTTTTTTTATAATTGAGGTGTGTTCCTAGTAAAAACACACCAGCCCCGTCTGGGGGCGGACATGGTGGTCCTCAGGCTGACGAGTTGTGAGGCTGTTGTTCTGAGGTAAAGACGTGTGGGAACGACTAAGGGCCAGCGAGTAATATCTGAGACTTTGATCAGATCGGTGAACATTTTTACCACTTGTGACACCCTGGCCTTGTGATTGCAGAGCTACGCTGGCTCCATCATTTTTCTGCAGGGCTAAGCCAGGAGTTTCTTAAAAGATTTTCTGCTATAATTGGGCCTGAAAAATCCATTCTCTGTCCAAGTTTGTTAGCGTCGACTTTGTCATGCTTCCAGGGGTTCTGTGGTGCTTGCAGTTTTGTCTTGTGATGTGCCAAAAAAAGGACCGTGGGTGAAAAAGCTTTTCCGTGTTCGTTTTGCGCACAAACCTGGATTGATATATCACCCAAACAAAAGCTCAGTGGCAGGTTTTGACGGTGTGATTTGCTCAGAGTGTTAGCATTTTGTCACATAAATTCCACATTAAACAAAACGCTGACCAAAAAAAAAAAAAAAAAAAGCGCCCCATAAACACACTCCTCATTTAACGGCCCTGTAAGCGCGACCATCAGTCAGATTTTCAGCCCTCTTTCTGGAAATCTTGGAAATGGAGTTTTATTGAGGTAAGGGGAACTATTTCCATCTTAGCGTCCCTGGCCCTGTGGTGGGGTGACATGACAAACGTCCAGCTAGTGAAGTTGTTTCTTATACCCAGACAGAGAGGCATTGCTGTTGCCACGAGCCCTAACAGATCTGCTTCCTCCAGCCGTATGATGATAATGAAGACAAATGCGTCCCTGGCATGAAGGTGAAACCACATGAGGATTACAGTGCGCCACAAGCATGCATGCGCGTGCATACACACTCACAGACCGACACGTACTAACCTCCTGGGAATGAGACAAAATACACCTTTTTGTGTGTGTATTAGTGTGTGTTTGTGGAAGAAGGGTGGGGGATTCCAGTGTGGTCTGTGTGTCTGTGTATCTGCACTCTTTGGTATGTGTGATTGTTTGCTCACGGACGACAGAAACCAAATGAATCTGTGGTTGCTGGGTGTTTGGGGTTTCATGTGTCGTCGCCTGCGTTTTTTGAGTCACTTTATCAGCCTTCTTAAAGGCCTCGATCCAAAGCAGCAAAGTGTCTGATAACGCATTTTCAGCACACGCCACCATTTTTTCTTGTTTTGCCATCATCAGTGGAAGATTTTGAAGAGTGGCCGGCGCATACGCTAACTCTCACGCTCATTCATTTGTCCATAGTTATCATTCCTCTCCTTCAATTTGAGACTGGCAGAGCGTGTGGTTTAGTGTTTTGTTTCAACGGATCCCCTCCGGTTTAAACATCAAATATATGAATCACAGTGAAGCCTGACTCACGTTATTGTTGTGTAAATGAGGATCTGAGGCGAGCTCCTGCTCAGTGGTAGGTAGTATACACAGGCAGTCAACACGCCTGTGTCATCAAATTGAAATGAGATGTAATTCCACTCAGCTCCCCCTGTTTTCCATTAACGTGGTTGCATTAGTCAGCTAACTCTGTCAGTTTGGAGAATTCAGATTCTCTCTTGATGATTGTTTTTTAAACTTCCCACCCTCACTCTCTCCTGTATCTCTCTATGACACACACACACACAAGTGTAAACACACATGTGCAAGGCTTGCATGGCCAGTGCCTCCCCCTTGTCCCCCCTCGTTCACTTCTCACCATTGCTGTCAGGGGAGTCATTACAGGTCTCTGTTCCCTTTAAGTGCCGATAAAAGGGTCCGTGTCAGCGGTCGATCCATCGACCTCTCCCTGGCTAATATACTTCCAGATGAGAAAGTTGTGTATCGTTGTGAGTGCGTTTTCGTTTAGGTGTGTGAGTGATCGCACGTGTCCCCGAAGGGACCGGTCACCCCAGCAGCAGAGTTAACTTAACGGTGAAAAAAGCTATCTCACCCTCTGCCGTTTAAGCTATCTGAAGGCTGTGGCTAATGGCGATAACCGCTTTTAATTGTCTCAAGGAAAGCCTCTGCCTCCCACCAAGATGTATTGCTGTGGCTGGGAGCTTGATAAAGTATTGATTAGCCATCCTTCCCATTATCAGACAGCCGCAAAGTGACATTACCTGCGCTCACATCGCTCTAAGACTTCAGTGTCAACTGAAAGTGGAAAGCAATTTCAGGGACCAGTTGTCTATAAAGTTGGGTCCTCCAGTGGCTTTTGGTCACGCAGATAGTTTGGATTCATTTGTCCACGTTTTGAGGTGTCTGACGCTGAGATTTTTGGAAATAGTCCCTAAGAAAACTGTTGAAAACGAGTTCTTATAAAGACCATGCAGGATATTATCTGTAATAATATGTAGATACTGAATTTTTGCTGGCCAATTACCAGCCTGTATTTACAGCATATGATCATTTCTGTTTATGGTCATTAGATAGACGTGTCATGTGAGGGTGAGCATGCAGGAAGAGATCTCTATCAGCGCGGATGTGGTGCCTAATGTAGCGTGGTGTTTTACGTTGTCTGGCCTCACTGGAAGCACCCTGCGGATTGAAACAGATGCATAAACACACGCCCAGAAGCACAGACAAGGACATGCTTATTGACATGAATTACTGTGCGGTTGCACAGAGGCCATCTGTGAACTCTAAGGGAAACAGCACATCGGCTTCTCTGCCAGTTCTTCTGTAGTTGCAAGCCGGTAAAATTTCAACATCAACGCGTCATTTTAAAGAAGGCACCCAGTTTGATAAGATAGCAGGAACACTGTTGCCCGGCCTCCACCTCGCAGCACTGAAAACAGGCAGAGATATAAGGACAGACAGAAACACGAGGTGTCACCGTACATGCTGTCAGGACAGAGGAGACTGAAGTGTGTGAAAGGACAGCCCACTTACTGTAATCTTGTACCATGTATCCTCCCACTCGTCTTGTCATGTATTGCCAGAGATATCACGCAGCGTATCTATATTGTCTGCTGCCTGGACAACCACAGGCAAACAGATCAGTAGTTGGCAGGCAGCTGTTTATATCCCATTGTCTTTGTGGTGGCGGTTTCTTGGCTCGGCGGAGTGATAATTCCAGTCTTCTGCACATGACATTGACTAGGACAGTTGTTGTCAATGTGGGGGGTATGGGCCTTGCTGGGAAGCTGTGCAAATGCTGGGGAAGGTAGGAAAACTTGTGAGGTTGTCTTATAAAGATGAATAAAATGTTGCACAAAATTGCAAAAATGTGTCATCTTAGTACAACAGGAAAAAAGTTCATTAATGGATTTTGTCGCCTCGATTTTTAGTCCTACTTTGATTTACATACTTTGATGCCGAAGAAAACTTAAAAATGCGATGATTCTCAGGCAAGTTCTGCACTAATAAGCAGTGTTTTGTCTTTTTTTCCATGATTTCATTTTGATGCAAATCTGGCTCTAAGGGTTTTAGCACCTTTAAGTACAGTACTTGCCTTTTCCCTCACGCTGCACACCTCACGTCTCTGTAAACCTCTGCCCTGTGAGGAAGGCCAATCCCGTACTTCACGATTTAGTTTCATGATCCTATGAGGATAGGTAGCTAACGTGGGGATAAACTGCCGGATTAGGCCCTCTGAAAAAGAAACTTTGCTGTTCGTCAATACTGTTGTCTGCTTTGAATGTTACATAAACTCTTGAAGCGTAATTGTCTAATGATTCATTCCTTTTAAGGCCATACAACACAGAAATATCTGACGCACATCCCAGAGCTCTCGTAGTCATCGTGTTTGTTCTCCTCTCCCTCTCCAGCAGCAACATCGCTGACTGTACCGCAGAGGAATCCTTCAGTCTGGCTTGTATGTGTTAATTGCTTTCTTCGAGCGTCTTTGAACTTCTCCCCTCTCGATAATGAGTTCTTTTAAAGAGATGAGGTTTGACATGACAGAACAAAGAGAGTGTGAAGGACATGGAGAACACAGAATACCAAACGTTTCCTTGTCTTTGCTCATTCTGAATAGGCAGAAATCTCAAATATTTAAAGTATGCCATGTCACTCCAACCTTCTTCCCATGGTAGAATATAAATATAAATATATGAAAGTGTTTTTTCTATATTACTTTTATTGCAAATGCTGGCTGATGTTTAATTAGCAGTTATCTGATAAATTGCTCTGTAAAATGCGTCAGAAAGTGTCACTTTTGACCTTGTGCCGCAGTATCGCTCTCAGTGTGAGGCCATAAAACCCAGCAGAGTAGAACGTGAAGTCTAGTAAGACTGAGCGCACGGCGAAATCCTTCATTTTACGATGTGAGCTCAGGGTGTTGGTTTGAGGAGGAAGCATCAGTATGTAAGAAGCTATTGCACCGTGTTTGTATGCCTTCCACCCTTCCTCCATTGCTCTGCCCAATTTCCTGATTTTGTTTTCCTGTCACACACCTTACTCTCTTGCTCTTTCGCTCTCTGCCTTCAGCCTTGTGCTCAGTGTCTCCCCGTCTCTTTCCACTTAGCCCCCTTTTTTCTCACTTTTAATCTCAATCTCTCCAGAGAGTCCGGCGTCCCCGCGTAACCTCATTAATTTCGCTGCCTGCTGAAAACCTAGCCGGTGGCTACAGGTGGCGCGCAGAGCTGAAAAGTTCAGCCTCACCGTTCCTCATAGGATCTCGTACCTTTTTTTTTTTTTCTTTCTGTGCTGTAAACTGAGACCTAATCCTCAAGCCTGCACCTATTCTGAAGAACAGTAACGGGAACAGCGTGTAACCAGCTCGGCCAGATTTGACCGTCCCTTTTCTTTGACATAGAACGCTTGAGAGCGATCGGGATGAAGCTATTCTCACCAGCTTTTGTCACACATCTTCAGGGGAAATGTTTTAGGAAGCCAGCGCAGTGTTGAAAGCACAATTGCGGGCAGATAGCATCTTGAACGCTGTGAAGAAAACACAGAGGTGCTCGGCTGTTGCTGAACAAACGGGGGTTTCTTCTCAAATACGGAGCGATATTTAAAGCGGCCAGATTTTCACAGGCCTCTTTGAAGTTGCCGTTTCAAGTGGCAGCTTCCAGCATGGACGCGCTGGATCTTAACAGGTCAGCGACTGTGAGGAAAAGACGTCCCCCTCAGATCGTCCCATTATATAAACCTGATTGCTTGTAGAGATTATTTGCGTCACATTTTACGGTTTGAATGCTGATGAGGCAGAAATACGTAGAGAAGGGCAGACTCAGCTGATGTGTCCAACCTTAGTGATGCTCGTCCTTCATCGACACCCTGAAAGTACCTGATACCCATCAGTATGGTGAGGGAGTTCTCATCTTGTCACTGTTTCTGGGTGACTGGAGCCGGTGGGTGACAGCTGGGGGCCAGCCAGCCGGTAAAACACAGCGCAGTGTGGGTGGACCCACACACACACACACACTCAGAGTGCCAACCCCTATAAATAAGTTAAAGTCACTCACCTTCTATAAATAATGTTCCGCTTGTTCTGGACATTCAAGCGTGTCTGTTATCTGAAGGGCTGAAAGGAGCTTTTTGAGCTGCTGATGATATGAAACCTTTACTTGTGTTTGAATATGAGGGTTACTGATAGGAGTATTTATTATGGGTGGGGCTTTATTTTCCTGTTTACATTGGATCTCTGCTCCTGACTCTGGCTTAAATAAATGGTTTTTTGCGGTTTGAGTAAGCCTTACTGGAACTTCAAATATGTAATAACAATAATGTAGTGAAAACATGTTCCCTAAGCCCCCCATGAATGTGTGTGAGAGAGTCATTGTGTCACAACACAGGCCATTATGCAGCCTGAAGCTGGGGGGGGCTGCATTCCTTCACTTGGCTCACATTTCATGCTCCTGCAATGTGCATCGTGTGAGTGCTGTCTGAAATTGTGTCTTTATAGGAGCATCACGGCTCGGGTCAAAAGTCAAAGTCTCTAAGGATGAGACCTTTACGCTCTCCATACTGGCTGGTATGCATGAGTTAGTGCCTCTCCCACCCCCAAGGGCCTGAACTTGGCCTCGCTTCATTCGCTCACCACTTTCATCAGCGAATCCTCTTGCTCAGGCGCTATCCCTCTGCATCGAGCGTTTTGATGTTTGGCTCGACGCGCTTCATTGATTTATTAATGTAGTCGTTCACTTTTTCAAGTCCCTTTCTTCTCAAATGTCAAACCTTCAAGGCCGTGTTCTCAGAAACGCCCCTTTTTTCTCCCTCTAGGTGAGGGTTTGTGTGGCTCTGGGGATAGTTTGCAGTCGTGTTGATTTTCCTCCACACCTGATATCTTATCTTCACACACCTGCCTTTCATCTGTAGACAAGAAAAAATTACAGTCCCTCAAAAAGTGGGAGGGAAAAAATCTTTTTATTTGATTTGCGCCTCAACAGGCGAAACAAGCCCATTGTTCTTTGTCACTTTGCGTCTTCATGTAAGGACAACAAGCCTTATTATTTTAGAAACGAGCCAGTGCCTTTGTGTCAGGTGTGCTGGGTCAGTGTGGTCAAAGCAGCCGTTCTCCTTCTGCAGAACATGCTATCGCTGTGGGAGGCTGTCACACAGCCTGGTTAAGCCCCTTTCACACACTGTTCACTGCACACTATTATTTGTCCATTAGTTGTAATTACCCATCATGATGACTGATGGAATGTTTTCGAGGCTGAGTTGGCAAGCAGTTAGGATTATCCTGTTGAGGACTTTATATAATTACCCAGTCATTAAACACGGCTCAGTGTGAAGACAACCTGAGGGGGGCGACGTTCGTACCTCCGGGCTGTGGAAGCAGCCTGTTGTCGTCATGCTATGTTGCACCCGAGAAAGTGACTCTGGGTTGTTTGTGCTGTGGTTGATGTGTTATTGAGACCAAGCTGACTGAACGCTTGAAAAGTCCAACGCTGCTATTTTTCTCTCAGGGTAAAGCTCTGTGAGGCCTCACGAACAAATCTGATACGATGACATGAAGATGCAGGCTGTTATTGTCATGATCGCTTTGGATTGGTTTCATCTAAATGGTGCTGGGCGATGGATCTGGCGATAGTTCACCGACAGGCTGGGTCGATTTACAGTTCCGCCTCTTTGGGTGTTACACAGGTACTCATCAGTCTTCACTGTTGGCCCAGGAGATCCTTACTGAGATAATTAAGGCAGAATGTAGAGCTTCACGAGGAACTGGAGCATGCCCGTTTCAAGTGCTTTCATATCACGTTTCAACAACACAACAAAGAGATCATGGCGGGGTACAATTAAGGTTTGGAGTCGAATAGCAAGAACAAAGTAGAAATAGTGCTCTGGGTCCCATAGAGTGTTTTGGCGCGGCACATAAAGATTTGTTATAGCCCGCGAGGGGCCCTGTGATTTCCATGATGCAGAAAACAGACGGAATCTGAATCTGTGAAACGCAAAATATTGCAGAAATTGTGAAAATGTGAATGCAAGTTAGATAAATAAGTGTCTCCCTGCCCTTTCCCTTCCCTAAACGGTGCTGTTGGTCTCTCTCTCTCTCTCTCTCTCACACACACACACACACACACACACAGAGTCATGTTGAAGAGGTGGTGGGCTAGCAAGAGCTCATCACTCAACAAACGCTCAGTGCAACCACACTGGCAGACGCGAGATGTGAGTTTGTTTGACTTCATGGCTGTATGAGTCAGATTTCCTGTTGAAAAAAAAAGAAAAAGCTACACCTGTTTCTGGTCAAGCATTGTAAACAAGGAAGAGTGATGCCCGAACGTGAGAGTAGCCTCGGTCAGACTCACTTGCCCGGTGGAGGCTGTGCTGCAGAAGGTCTGTTTGGTGAAAACGGCGCAATGTTGTGTTACATCAAAATCATCGATATTCATTACATTTAGTATATTTTGTCATTGAGTTGTGGAAATTGTATTCAGCCACCGCATGATTAGACAGAAACTGAAAGAGAAAATACACAATCTGGGAAGAATAAAGCAATGTCTGGGGAAAATTTCACTGGATTTGATTGGGCCCTACCTCTGTATTGTTTCTTCTGAAGGTGCCTCATCTCTAAAGGTGAGTCAGATCTAAATTATTCATCTTGTTTTTGTCGTGGCCTCTGTGGAGCTTGAATACCACGCACCTTAATCAAGATCGTTGGCTTTGGTTATTCATTAATTGGAAATTTTAGTCTGTTAATGCATGCCCACAACAGGCCATGTCTGCGATCTAAACCTTCCACTGAAACCTTTTTGTTTGCTTTCTTGCCTCTTCCTGGAATGTAACCACTTGCCTAATACGATTAGAAGAATATTATATTACAGAGCTGTAAGTCTCATTCAATTAGTGAAACCAAAGATGACTTCAGCATCCAAGCAAAGGCTGTTTGCAAGTTATGAAGCGTTCCCCTGAATGTTGCCAGCTGATGCAGAGATCGGAGGCCTCACATACAGATGTAATATTTGACGTCTCTGTTTTTTTCTGCCCCGTTTTGCTTCCTTTGTTACGTTTCATTGCCAGATTAAACAACTGCCACGTCCTTGTAAAAGATTTACTCCCAGGCTAAAGTACGAAGGAGACGTCTCCATGAAATAACCTGGTTTTCTGTGGAACAAAGAGCCCAGTGTAGCCTGGAGAGATCTGTAACTGCATACGGTGTACATTTCCAAATGGGTGGGATCTCATCTGCATTGCCCTTCTGCCTGGTCCAGAGAAGTCTTTGATATTATGTTCTTGGATGTTTTGCAAAAACTTGCTTAGGTCAGAGATGTCTGTGCTGTCAGGCTGGCCATCTTGGTTTTAGGATGATAACAGTTAAATCCACCCAGAGCGGTAAGCTACAAGACAATTCCTGTCGTCAGCATCCTTTTTTCTTTTTGGTCTATTTTTGGTTTGTTACAAGCTGACATGACTTGCTACACACTCTGGGACCCTCTCAATCTAGACTATGATTTGCCTGTTGGCTATTTTCAACAATTGGGGGTTTTAAGGTGTTTTATGCAATGTTTTACATCTGTTTGTGACACCCTTAGAATGAGATGTTGTTAGTGGCGTTCAGCTGCCAGCAGATGCCAGCCAATTCAAGTGCATTGCTATTACTGTATCATCACCCACACACTGGTAGAAAAGGGTTGAGCCCATCCCCAGCATATAGACTGGGGCTACATTAATGATACATCTAGGGAAACACGTTTGACTTATTGTTATATTATTCATTTGACAGCAGAGCCTCCTCTGTTTTGTGTTTTGCTCAAAACAAGTACAGAAAAGATCCCTCTCAGCTGCAGAGTCTCAGATTATCTTGGTGGAATTTTTTTCACTTCTCACACTTCTCAAACTCTAATGTGTAATGTGAGAGAGGAAAATTGCCGTTCCCGCTGTAGAGATGGGAGAAAACGTCACATGTTTATGTTTGGACCAACATTCACAACCACATTAAAGCGGTTCTTCATAAGAGGTAGCTTGACCTTGATGGTTCGTGGATTCCTGTTTGGAAGCCTTGAGTTGAATGACCATTGCCATCTTGGATTTTCGTAGAAAGAAGCGACTATATTTGCAGAGAAGGTGGAGCCGGGGAGGATACCCATTGCTCTGTCCTGATTGGGTCTGAATGAGAACCCAACGACACAACGTGGTACCGACTCGTCAGTCACAAGGTAGCCGTGCCCTAAAGTTTTGTCGCCACCACAGAAACTCCAGCCAAGTGCTAAAGTACGATAAGGTTGTCAGACATCCTCTGATAGCAGTTATTTGTTGGTTTGATTAAGGGTTTACAGTCTAATGATGTGTTTTTGTATTGATTACTGATGGTGTAATTATCAGCTAATTGTAGTCAGTTTCTAATGGCAGCGTGCAGTAAATGGTTGCCCTTTGTGTGTGTGTGTGTGTGTGTGTGTGTGTGTTTTCTAAATTACTTTCCTAAACATAATGTGCTTGATGGTGTTATTAATGCCTCATTATGAAACTTGAAAGCTCAGCATTCCTGTTGGCCTCTTTTAGCTTCCCTTTTAGAAGTAACATCAACATTTACTCACCCAGAAACAACTTCTCTGTACAATATCTCCTCTTTCTGTCTGCAGAGTATTTAGTGACCTGAAGAGACCAAAGAGACAAAAAAAAAATGTTTTCAATCATTTATGTAATGGCTAATCTTGATCACTATTGGCCCATTAATAGACTATTCATCATTAGAATATAACAATAACAATTGAGTTGGTCACATTTTAAAAAAAATCAATCAGACACTCTTGGAAGAAGAGACAAACATTCAGGTTACACCTTTAATAAACTTTTCATACTTTTCTGTATTCATAATATGTGTTCAGGGCTTTGCCTTTGAGTGCCTCTTGGTGCTGTTTTTAATGCCGTATTGCCATTAGATTAATTGTGATCAAGTTTTTTTTTTTACTCACTACCCTCCCCCCAAAATCTGTAAAGGGTTTTTGACGAGAAACAAGGTCGGTGAACCACAACAGTGGTTTGTGTCATGGTCCGGTGTTCTGCAAACAGAGGAGATCGATTCCCTCTGCTCCCCTTCCCATCTTAGTTAACCTTGGATCGTGGTTAACAGAGCAAAAATCGATCCACGGCCATATTTTGTTTGTCTGCCTCCTCAGCAACGACCGTTGAGGTCACTCACTCGCACTGTCTCCCCTCGTCCATCCACCACACCGAGAGAGGAAATTCTTCACCAGCTCACTACAGTTTTAAAGACTCATTTTGCTCTCTGGTTCCCCTCAGCCTTCTGTTTCTCTCCGTCCTAGCTGTCCACCCTCTTTCCTTATTTACTGTATGCCCTCTGCCACTCTCCCGCCTATCTCCCCATCACAGCTGTCCGTCTCTCCCAGGTTTATCATTCTGTCTTATCAGCTGCTGCTGGTCCCTCTAGGCTTCCTGCACCTCATATCAGCCTTTCTGATTACACTGTAGATTATGTGTTACTGTCAGTGCACTAACAAACCAGGTCAGTGAGGCCCCACAAGACGTTCTTGTACTTGAATAAGTAAAACGTCAACTCAAATGTCAAGTACGGCTTTCATGCATATGCGCACTAAGCATGTGAATGAAAGTGTATTTTATCGATGGCTGTTTTAATGGAGACTGATTTGAACTTGCTTGTCAAAATGTGTCACACATAAACTACAACTGGCTCAGGTCAGAGTGACTCCGGAGAGCTTGCTGCTCAGCACCCTCGGTGGGCCCACTTAAGACTTGATAGATTTCCCATTATTTTCAGACAGCCATGATGGAGTACCAGGAAGCACACAGCCTGTTCTGCTTCCCTTTTCGCTTCCACTCCCCTGAGCGGCAACGCTACCCTGCTATGGCACACGAGTGGTAAGCCAGTCTGCTGCCAAGCCCTGGAGATGAATACTCATCTTCATGGGAAACAATCACAAATATGTAATCTGGAAACCCTGGGCCATATTTCCATCCCCCCCTTGTTTGGAAATCAGTCTCCGAGAGGTTTCATAGAGGCTATGAACGCTTGAACTGTGGCAGAACACCAAGGATCGATGCCAAGCTGTAACACCAGGCAATAAGTGGGATTATATTTGTCGTTTATTTGACAGTGAATGGTCCCTTGGAAAATATGAGCTGAGTTTATTGGTTTTGTCTACCCTGTGCCAACCTCACAGTCTATTCTGTTGTCTTGGCTTCTCCGCTTGCACGTGGGCAGGCCGAGCTGATTGTCAGATCGCCGTAACGCAGAGCCGGGCGCCCTCAACGACCACAGCAGCTGCAGGAGAAGCGACTGATGGCAGCACAGGTTCAAAATATGTTTAAATAATGCAACCAGCGTTGGACTTGCTGAATTGTCTGATTTCTATTCCATTCAAAGAAGACTACTTTTGACGTTGTTTTGAAGGCTCAGCCAAAAGAAAGTTACAGAGCAAGGTTGCACTGTCGGCATTAAAAATGTTTTGATTGATATGCTTGTTGTTAAATTGGTTTAAGTGCTTTGTCCAGTGAAACATATCTGCATTTTTCATTATGTTCAAGGGGCTCCTTGGTGAGTCAGCTAATCTAACCGAGCTTGAATTCTTTACAAACCTACCCCCCCCAAAAAATGATGATGCACGCTGCAGCAGCGCTTGCTGTTGTGCCATGGTGCGACAAAAGCTGGAGCAGGAGGGAAAGAGTACGGCGCTTGACACGTTGGCCATGCTGTGAGTCATGAGAAGAGCCCGGAGCTAACATTTCAGTTGACTACTCAAGGGTTAGATGCCACCTCAGCTTTAATGGGAAAGTCACGGTCGCCTGCAGAGATTCCACTGCAATGAGGACAGATGGGACAGTTAGCAAGTCATGTTATTGCTTTGACCATGAAAATGTACAGTGGAAGCAGCCGAAATCTCAGTTCTGTCCGAGAAGAGGGATTAAGAATGAAAAGAAGAGTGAAGCCCTGATCAGATATACATCTTCAGTCAGATGTCTGCCATCCAAAAGTTGCTCATTTTAGAGAAAGAGTTAGATGAGAGGAGCAACACCACTCTCACATGAGTGTGACAAATGCAAAAGCAAGGAAAGCAAATCTATATAAACCTCTCCATCTATCTTTTTCCCTCAGTAAAGCAAATGGTTACAGCACAGAGGAGGCACTGTCACAGCATGGGAAGCTCGGTGCATGTAGGTCTGAAGGCCCAGGTGAGCCAGCGCCTCGGGGTGCTCTGTATCCGATGCTGACCCCCACAGTACATTCCTAGATGCTTCCCCAGGTAGAGCGGAGAAGGGGCAGGTGAACAGCTGAGACAGCCAGAGGGAGTTTGACCCAGCAGTCACGTTGTGTTCAGGGCACATCTCTCCTCTCCTTGCTTGACCCCCCCCCCCCTTCCTGACTTTCTCTTTGTCTGCCTCTGCCTCTCCCTCCCCCCCCTCCCACCTTCTATCCAGAGAATTACGTGAGCAAGAAGGAATGAAAAGCGGTATTGTGCTCTGTTGACTGCAAGCTGTGTGTGTGTGTGTGTGTGTATGTATGTGTGTGTGTGTTTCACTGTCTGTCTTTTCTCGATTCGACTGCTACACAGCTATTGCAGACATCACAGCCTTGGCATGCCACAGTGGTCAGAGGAGCAAGGAACATGTTTTAACCGGCATTGTACTCACCATGTTTTCCATATGTCAGGGTCACATGCAACACACACACACACACACACACACACACACACACACACACACAGCATGCCTCTGTAACACCAGCGGCATAATTTGATGCTAACAAAAAAGTTGTTTTTCCAAAGACCGAAGTTCCATTACATCATTTTTACGTGTACACAAACTTGTTTCATTCACTGAATAATGCAGGTGGTGCAAAGTATCCTAGTTAAACTGCAGTGCAGATAAAACATTGCCTCGTATCAGCGGCTGGAACAGAGCCCAGGAGCACAACACTGCGTCCGCTAACATACGAGTTAGACAGAACTGCCCATGTGTGGCCTCCTTCTGGCGTCTCTCATGTGATGGTTCACAGTGAGAATGAAGACATATTTCTTCAACCCCCTGTATTGAGCCATTTAAAAAGAAAAAGTAAGTTATTGTTTCCCATAGACGGGAATAAAACAGGTCGAGGTTCGTGCTTTCACTGCTTGTAGTGTGCAATTAACAGTTTTTTTTTCTTAGTCAGGAAATGTGATTTGCATGTACTGGAACTAAAGCTTCGGATTGAACCCTCTGTACTCATTAAACGCTGACAGAAATGTGCCTGTAGCACTCAAACTTTGCATGTCTTGACAGATTTGTTATCTTGTTTACTTATCAGATAAATCCTGATTGAAATGAAAAAAAAACAAAAAAAAACATCCGTTGTAGACTACTGTGTGTAAGAACTGTTGTTGTGTGGCTGCCTGTGTTCACGCAGCCTTCAACATTTGCGAGATTGGCTTCTTTTGTTGAATACAGAAAGGGTTTTGTGAGAAAAACATACTCAAAATTTCAAACGCTTCCCAGCTCTAACTGGTGCACAAGTAAATGCTTGTTGGTATTAACTATTTCCCACTGTCATGTCTTCCAGCTCTTGAATAAAAGGCCTCAACGGTGGGCCCGTGTGTCATTCAGGGCCACTAAGGATGATGATACGCAATTGGTGGCCATTGGCCTTCTTGAGGAGTGGGTCATACACACTGGGATGCAGCTAGTTATTATTCATCGGCTTTAACCTTCTTGCTGATGTTTGCTGTGGATTCAATCTGCCTGTCCACATATTCAAATGTCAGCTGTGATTGCTGAGCCAAAGCTTGAAGGCCAAACAGTGCCCTTTTCACATACAACTCCAATGGGGTACAATCTGATAAAAATCCAAACTGATTCAACTGCTGGCCCGCATGCCATTCAGGCTGCCTTTACTGTTCGTCAGCCCTCGTCTGTGCACCCCCATTTCTAGTGTGTCTCCCTCCATCAGCGCCCCCCTGCTTGTCACCGTGGCTGCGTGTCTGTTGGCACGCATGAGCCGAGTGTTCATGTCATGTGCTCCTCATCTGGTCTGTAACCTTTGTCACCTGCTCTCCCCACTGTGTTTGCTGTGTCTACCCACAGGCCAGACAACGTGAAAATTGGCTCAGTGTCTTACATGGTTGCCCCTTGAGAGCGACTTGGAAACATAACAGCGTGAAGATTGAGCTCACTTGAGCAATAGTAACGTAGTAGTTCCAAGATCTACTCTTCCCAACAAAATGGTAATAGGTCATTTGAACTGACCTGAAGCATTAAGAAACGTCTTAACTGACGAGCAAAATCATCATCACAGTGTAAGTTCACATATCTCCAGCAAACATTTGCATTTACACAGAACATCGTTCATTCAGAGTCGTGTTTTCCCCTGGATGGAAGTCAAATATTCACTGTCATTCCAGGTCCGCTCTTGTCCATATTTGGCTCTTCAAGCTGCTCCAGTATGTTCACCGGCGAGTCTAATATCACAAAGTATTGATATCAAGCTAATGCTGAGCAGTGTTCTCATGCTGCTGCAGTTAAGGCTCAATAATAAGTGTCAAACGAGACAAAAGCACATAGGGATGCTTGCCCTTTGGGCACAAATACATAGAGCTGCTAATCTGTTTGTAGGCAGCAGCTCCACCACACTGTGTGGCTGTCAGCCTGCCCGTCTGTTGGCCTCTGTAGTCTTCCCACATCCATCACCTCCTCCGTACCCTTCTCCCTTCTCCCCTCTCTGCTTCTCTCTTTGGCAATCAGCTGGTATTATCCCTGTTATCTGGTGGTCGTATAGGCACACAGCGATCTTTTCTCTGGAATTATCCGTCTTGCTGGGTAAAACCATCTGTGTTCAATCACCCTAAAGGGTCGCAGCTACTACTGCCAAATCACTGCACTCTCTATCTTTATCTCTGGGAAGTTTGGTGCTGCAGCTAGTGTGTATGTGTGTGTGTGTGTGTGTGTAAAAGTGTGAGAGGTAGAAAGGAAAAGTGAGCTTCATTAGTTGGATGCAGCCTTATAATGCTGGGCTGCTATCACTGGTTTGGAGAGCTGAAATTAGGTCCCTGAATCAGACAGATCTGAGGTCAGTTCGTCTCAGGAAAAGATTAAGAGAAGCGTAATGCTGTGACCTCCACAGTTTCATTACAGCAATCATAGTCTGTGCTAATAAAACATGCTTTCTCTTTTCGCTTTCTAATCTTGTCTTCTATCACCCCCCCCTGTATTTGCTCTGTTGAAACAGCTGTTTTTCACTGTGCAGCCTGATGGCCTTGCTGTGTGCGTGTGAATGATTGTGTGCAATGATTAAGTTGCAGAATTCTTTAGTTTCTGCTTCTTTCTACCACTTTCTATTTGGAAACAACAGAACTTCCCTAATTTCACCAAAAAAGTTTTTTTCCTGGCTTGAGGTGGTTTTCACCCTTTTCAATACAGAGTTAATGCGATTAATGGGGCACGGAAAGGCCTTGTCTGAATAAGTTCTGCAGCGAACATTTAACTCACATTCCTGATCAGCTGTTTCTGCTCTAGCAGATGAAGAAGAAGAAGAAGAAGCTGGCAGCACGATTCTCTCAGAGATGGTCAAGGCGGCTGGTTTTGTTTCTTCTTTGAGGAAGCAACTGGTTTTGTTCCTGGTTACTTCTTCTTCTCTCTTTATTACAGCCACGTGCAGTGTAGCCTATACCGCCACCTTCTGACAAAACCACACTTCGCCTTGTTTTTCGCTCCAAACCAGTTGCAATTTCTAGTTTTGTATCCTTTTTTTTTCTTTATGACTTTTCAAAAGTTTGCTTCAAATCCGCTTGACAATTAGATGAAAACACGGCGAATGCTTATGGGGTTATATAAACTGTATAATGATTCAATTGTACCCGAACCCCTGAGCTCAAGCAGATTTGAGTGTGTGTGAATGCCTCTGCAGGTATGTGTGTGTGTGAAAAATTGCTCTGCATATGCAATCTAATCCCCAAAGAATGCATGACCAGTCAAGACTACATATGGATGCGGTTCAGCTCAGGCTTTATGCTAAATTGAACGGCTGCCTTGTGGTTCTAATTTAACAAGGTACGCCAGAGAACTTGCGCTCCCATTAGCCGAATGTAATTCTCCACTGTGTTTGTAGGCAGCTGAAAGAGCATAAAATAAGTGCATCTTGCATTTGCTAGATAAGGGCATGACTCATTGGTGCAGAATATGGATGTAAATTGGAGGCTGGCCCGGCGTGTTTTACTAATGTTTTTGTTCTGTAATGACCAACTGGTGTACAACTTTGTGTCCAGAAAACTGGCTGTATTCATTCGGACCAGCTGTATGGTGCATTATGCACTTAACATAAGGGCCCTAGAATTGAACTCATTTCATGGGGGAATGAATGGGCATATGCTTTTTGAGTAGTAAGTTTAAGAGTCGGATGGTGTAGCAGCTCTGCTCTTTGTTATTTCTGCTGTTCTGTGCACATGCTGTTACAGTATACCCCAAAGGATGCAGCTTAAACATCACAAGCTGCTGCTATACTGTATCACACTGTACTGTACCGCAGCAGCGTGGCTCCAGGGACAGACTGGAAGCTCTGCACACACCGAAGATGACTAAAGGAGGGACGGATGGAGGTGGGGAGGCAAAGACAGAGGCTGCTGAAGTCACAAGGGAGGGAATTTTGAAAGAGAGGAGTGCGGTGGCAGATACACAGCGAGGAAGACACAAGACACGATGTAGATGTGACATGTCCTCCTCTTTATTCTCTCGCTCCCTTCACCTCTCCCCATCTGTCTGTAGCCGCTCTCTTCCTAACTCCCCTGTCTCCCTTTTCATCTCCCTGTATCTCTTCTCCAGCCTGGCTCTCGTCCAGCGCAGCGTCGAACTCCCGTCTGCTCGTGGCCAATTTGGAAGGAATTTGCTCACCCATTAAAGTGCATGTTCAGTACGACTTTCATCCCTTTCCTCTTATTTTTTTTTTTTTTCCTCTCTCTCGCAGTCCCCAGCAAGCAGCCAGCCACGTCTCTCTTTGCATCCATAAAGACCGAACAGAAACTCACAGTTCAGATTCAGTGGAAGACAAAAAAAAAACCCTGTAAAGCTCAAAGAGAAATCAGCATGGAAAGGACAAACATTCGGTGTCCTTTTGGGCGCAGCTCTCCCTGCAACAATGATCTCTTTGTTCTGTAATGGGCCCAAATGAGACCTGGAAGTGTTCCTTTTCCTGCAGATCTTAACAAAGTGATCCATATGCTGTAGAGACGTGTACCATATCAGCACAAACGGAGAAATTCTTTCATATTAACAAGGACAAACCTAAAAAACTCAGACATTCTCCTCACTTAAACTACTGTCCAATCATTGCCTGCACACACACATCATGCTTATTCAAGCACACAGCAGTGCTGCAGTAAAACAAATACTCGTCTGCACACTCACACATGCTGAAGTGGACAAAAAAAAAGAACTTCACGTCACTATTGATGGATCGATAATGTTCCTCCTCTGGTTTACACCCCCACATTCACCTATGTGGAAATCCTTGATCTTGACTGCTAATAGCTGCATGCCAGATGAGCTCCTTCACCTAATCTAAAAACTTAACTTGTTTTTGCACTGGAAAAAAAAAAGTTCTTATTCAGTCTCGTCAGCAGGCGGAGTAAATCTTAAAGGATTCACCGATAAAAATTAGACGAATAAACACACCAATATAACACTTACCAAGCAAGCAATTATTGTGATGAATGGCCACAATGTGTGTTTAATAAAAGCCCCGTCAGGCCTCCAGGATGAGCTCGTTCACGCTCACTTTTTATTATTTCTTTTGCCAAAAGGATTTGTTGCAGTTGTTAAATGACAAGAATGACGCAGATGTACCACTGGAAACGAGGCTTTGAATCGATCTGTTTGGAGTAAACTGGAGTTTTCTCCCACAGACGCACCCGTTTATCTACTCATTCATACAGCCGCACAATCCAAGAATCTGAGCAGAGACGGAAAACAAGCAGGGAGAAGAATGACTCTGATTACAGCAAACTTTCTCCCTGCGTAGCCATTCAATGAAACTCAGCCAGTAGCCATGGGAGGCAGCCACAAATGTTTCCAGCCTTTGTTACCCTCTGATTTATAGTCGGTCAGTGTGTCCTTGAGGTGTTAGTCTAGATTTCCCACGAACCAATGGGCGAGCTCTGCTGGCGCATTGTGTTGCTCCGAGTAAGCTGTTGATGTTGCTTTTATGGCCTTGTAATTGTCCTCCTAATTATGGACAACAAAGAGATGAGAGGTGGGTGACTGGGAATTGACTGGTTGCATTCTAGCAGAGAAAGTAACAAGAAGATGACGGACAGGCTCTGCTGTGCTGATGTGAGAGTGGAAAAGGGAGGCTTTATAAGAGATTATGTCCAGAGTTGTGTGTGCAGGAGCAGGAGCAGGGCTCACGCTGTTCTTTTAAGTCCTGAGATGTGAAATTTTTACAGGGTTTTCTCTCTTTCTCTTTCAGTGTCAAGTGCACAGTAATGCCTATAACAAGCTGGAATTAACAGGCGTGTTGCTTTAGCGAAGCTATTCTTAAAACGTCAAAACAGAAATAGGAGGTTAGTGTAGCGTTCACACTGTTGGAGTATCAGCTGAGCGTAGAATGGAGCGACAAATCACAGTTTAATCTATTGAATCTAAGCACTGAGTAGACTGCAGAAGGCCTGTTTGGGGCTCAGTGATGATCTTGAGTCTTTTCTGGACTGGAAAGGATTCAAAATTGAAGGGTATTAAGGGAGAAAATATGGTCTTAACCTGAGGTTGTATCCTCCCCTGCCAGGCAGCACTGAGGGGACTAAATGAAAATTTTAATCATTTAATTATTCTTCTTTTGTGGCCCAAACTGTTTCAAATGAAATAATACATTCAGTGTGTGAATTATACCATTTTATCTACTTAAAAAAAGCCATTATTGAAGGAAAGACTGCTAAAAATGTGATTTATTACATTAAATAGTAGATTAAGCCGTTTGCCTCCACAGCAAACCCTTCTTTATCCAGGCCGACGCGACGCCTGTCGACGCAACCAAACCAGGAGGAAGTTCAATAAACAGATCTGCTGGAGGTCTGACTTTGCATCGGAACCAGCATTTGTGCTTATTTCACAGATTTCATATCGCGTAAATCCTCAGCGGGTTTTGGGAGGCTTTGGGCCGGATGCTGCTTTGTTGGGAGTGCTCATTGGCATTCAAACGCTGCTGGAGTGCAGCAGAGCACAGCAGCATGGTATGGAGCGGGGTGTGTGTGTGTGTGTGTGTGTGTGTGTGTGTGAGAAAAGGAGAGAATGAACCGAGAAGAGACATTTTAAATGAGTCGACTGCGGTGAAATATACAGTACACCCCTAACCTTTGGCCTGAAGGCAGCTTTAATGATTCAACAGCTACCAGCGAGAAGCGAAGCCGGGAATCGAACCTTGGTACTTTTTCTGGTATCGATCGAATTGCGTCCGTAGAATATGGAGCATCAAACTCTGTGAAGGCCTGAAAGTTGGCATTGGATGTCTGGTCATATTTGTAGCCTTGTTTACTGAGTCTCTGATCAGATTTTTACCTTGAACAAGATTTTTGGCTCCCTTTGTAAGAAGAGACTCAGGAGGAATTGTGCTTTTTGTGAACTTCACTGTTTCTGAGGCGTTTCTCTAACAAACCTCTGCACAGTGAGACTGACACTTTGATTCGCACGCACGCACAATGGCCTCTCTTCTGCGATGGCACTGTATCAATATTATGTTCTCTCCACCCTGCTCGGTTCCTGTTTGCACAGCCCAGTAAACGTACCCACCTAGTAATCCCTGATGGAGGAAATCCCAGGCAGCGGTTATTCTCTGCTTCTCTCTGTGCAGTTCACACAGACTTTTTCACTGTTTTTTCGCTCGCAGATGCTCCACTTGAATCTTGTTAAACCGACTTCACCCTCCGCTCATCGGCTGCAGTGTGGAAAAAGCTTTTTTTTTTTTTTTTTTTTTTTTACACAGGAAGATCTGTTATCAGGTTTTCTCCTGGTGCCATTTTGACCCTCTGTTGTTTCCCTCCGTCTGTCTCTCTATCTCTTTCTGTCACTTCCTCTTCCTCGCCGCTCTCCGTGAGCCTCAGGTGCTGGTGTTTATATACCTTCACACACATACACGCACTCGCAGGTCGCTCTCTCGTGCTCTCTCTCCCCTCTTAAACACTGCTTTCTGGATCAGTGCCAGGCCTGAGTGTTCATGAGTGTCACCATTTGCTCGTACAAGTCCTCTGGGGGAAACGATCATGCCTTTCCCTGCACTCAGACATGCACCCTGCAGACATTAAAGAAAAAAATGCCATCCACGCACATTTTTTAGACGTGCACAAGACACACAGAAAAAGACAGGGACAAATGAGTCAGCAATCAGAAGCATACACTTTACATCACAGAAATGTCTATCTGTTGTTCCATGAATGCCACCTGCCGCTGAACAACAGCCTATTTCATGACGTGGGTCTGAATCGTGTGTCACGGCGCCCTAATTCCCTCCGTTCGGCTGCATAATGTCCAGCCAGCCGGCGTTGGTGTTTTCTGAGGAGTAGCCTCCTCTGAATGGGTGAGTCAGTGAAAAACACCGGGCTCGCACCGAGGGAAGCTCTAATGCTGAGACATTTAAAGTGACTGACCGAAGCCTCGCGGGCGCTTTGAGGGTCAGGATCCTGCCGCCGAACAATGGTCCTTCAGAGAATGGAGAGCAAGATAAAAAGGTGAAAGGTGGAGACTGATAAAAGGGTGGAGGAGAGAGAGAGAGCAGCGTGGTTACAGCAAGTTTATTCCAACTGTGTGCTTGTGCCGTTTAAGCAACTACTCATCAGAGCAGCTCACAGTGTGATACTCACACACACACACACAGACATTGTTGGAGCTGCAGTCTCTCATTAGGCCTTCGAGCACCTTCACGGTGCTCCAGTGTTAAGGCTGCCCTTGAGTGATTTTCTGTTTTTTGTTCACTCAAATCTTTTTCTTTATATCCTTTTTTTCCCCCTCTTTTTTCATGAGTTATATAACACAATTAGATTCTTAACAATCAAGACCTTTCGTGTTATTTGATAGAAAAAAACAGGAGGGCTTTGGTGTTTGTTAAAAATCCTTGATGAGCGCTGTGATGAAAGCCAGTGTGATTTTTGAGTAACAGAACTGCTGTTGCAGCTCCAGTGCAGTACAGAGATATGACCTTCATTGTTCCAGGGATTTATGCATGCAGTGCAGTTTTCTGTGCCGTGCAGAATTTATGCCAAACCAGGCAGCAGTGATTTCTTTCCTTTCTCTTTAAACACATTTACAGTTAAGGTATTTCTTGGGACGAAAGACGTGCTGTGCTCAGTGCTAATGGGCATGAAGAGGCTTCCTGATTTAGTGAAACAGCTTAAGCAGCGTTAAACAGTGCTCATAGACCTTTGAAACTCATGATACTTGCTGAAACTGTCAGTGCGGATGATGCGAGATGTACAGTTTTGATGTGGGCAGCAGCTCAAGAGGTTTGCTGTGTTTGTGGCATTCAGAGTTTATGGTCCCTCTTATGTGGTCTGCCACTGGGAGGCATATTTGAAGTCACTGTGATGGGAATTTCACTATTTTCTAACATTTTATAGAGTTAATGGTAATGATAATGATTCGGTGTAGAGTTTTCTCTTAACTACTCCTAATGCAGCTGTACAGTTTATTACAGATTTATGTTTTTGATGTTTTAGTGGATCAAAATGAATCAAGAAAATAATTGCGGTCCTTCCAGTCATTGCATACACCGTTGGGCTGAATGTAGATCTAAATCAATCAATTAATCAACTAGTCAACTGACAGAAAGTTCACTGTATTGTGTGAAGTAAGCAAGCGAAAAACTTAATGTCACGTCTGGGCACAATCTGTGTGTGTGTCTGCGTGTGTGCGTGCGTGCTTCTACCTGGGAGGTGCTGATCTGTAACCGTCCTGTTCAAAGTCCAGTCAAACGTTCCTTTAATGCATTTCACTCAGAGTCTTTTGGTGCGTTCCATTCCTGTGCCGCTCACCCAGCCGCCTGAGCTCAGCAGAAGCAGCGTGTGCTCTGCGGCCCACAAAGACTTCGCCGTCAAAGATTCCCCACGTGGACCACCTGCAGCTGATGGACCAATTAAAATCACCACCCACCACCCCCCTGACCCAAATGCTTTGACACACATACACACACTCACACCCACAATGATAACAGCTGGAGAGAGTGGAAGCAATCAATAAATAATTGATGATAATTGGCTTCCCATTCATAATTGATACACTCAGATACCACTAAGAGGCCCCACCTGAGTTTCGTGTGTGTGTGCCTGTGTACCCAGTGGTCTTGTCACAGAAGGCGTGCGAGCATGTGCTGTGTGTCGCTTCTCCGCTTTCAGATTGTATGAAATTTTGTGTTGGGGGTGTTGGAGACCGGGCGTGAGTTCGCTCTCTGCTTCTCACGCGCACAGCAGCTTTTCCACATGCCGTCCTCCAAAATGTTATCTCCTCCTGTAGCTGCACAGGCAGGAAACTCCTCCGCTGATAAGCAAATGGAGTGTGTGCTCCAGACTCAACATGCTCCCTTGTCAGAGATGTTGTTGCATATTATCACAGCATACTTTCACTGTTGAACAAGAAGTTATGATCCTATATTGGCAAGGTGCAGCCATGCAACTTGTGTATTCATTTATCTTCCTCCAGGCTCTTAGACTGGTCAGTGGAAAAGTAACTAAAGTATCCACCAATGCAAAGCCTTAAATAACTGGTAAGTGTAAACTCTGAGTCTCCCTGCACATAAATAATGTCCGCCTTTTCTTTTTCCACGCATTCCTGCAGATCACCACTCTGATCAACCATAAAGACAAGCCAAAGAAGTCAGAGCGCACCCTGGCAGCCATACACAGGGTGGGCCAGGCAGTGAGCGTGGCTGTGGGTCGCTTTGTCGCCGTCGGGGAGGCCATCGCCACCGAGAACCAGGAGCTGAAGGATGAGATGGGTCAAGCCTGCTTCGAGGCACGCAGAGCAGGTACGAATCTTTGTCTGCGTCGTATTATGGCTGTGTGACGTTCATGAATGGCCACTGAGGATATTAAAGCCAGTCAGCCAATGAGACTTACTGTCTCCTCTTCAGTGTTTATTTGTTAAGACAAACAGTGACAGTCTCATTAAGCACCCGGCATCACCTGCAGGCGTCGCAGGGTTATCAGATTTCAGCACATTTCGATTTGTCTGGACAGCCTGGTTGTCAAACAGCATTATACCAGAAGACCTCCAGAATGATCTAAAGACATTGTTGTTATTAGGTTGGAAGTAAAGGCTGAAAAAAAGTGCTTCTTCACTCCAAGGGTGCTGTGTGGAAGGAATGTGTCTGCCCTGGCTTGGAAAGCACAGCTGTAATAGATTCTGAAAGAAGGCTCGCAGAGACTTTATGTGTCAGCCTGTTGGCAAGATTGAAGGTGTAGTTTTCCTGATATTCACTGCCACATAGATTGCTCCTGTGTTACCTTAAGAAGTTTCTCAACCTGAGGTCAGGACCCCTGTTTTATTTTGATTTTTTCAGTCTTCGGCTGGGAGTTTACATTTCTCCTCACAGCTGCAGCTTCCTTCCCGTTCAGGTTAGTTGATAGACTTGCGAACTATCCAGGGTGTAGTCCGCCCCTCGCCCGGTGTGTAGCTGCAAGTGGCCTCATCTGTTTGGATGGATGCATGTCAAGTAAAAAGCAGCAACTGAGAAAGACAAAGAGACACGGAGGGTTGTAGGAGGGGTGGAGGCAGTGACAACCGGTGTGAAGAAACAAGAGCGTGTGGATCACTCCTCAGCTTTTATTGAACCTGAGAAAGAGGTGATGGTTTTGTCAGGAATTTGTTTCTCTCAGCGTTTCCACACTATCTTCTAACATTTTGCCGTTAAAGCGCCGTCTCAAAATCCTCTCACGCACGCGTCAGCCGTATCTTCCCGTCTATCTCAACGTTCCTGCAGTTCTTTGTGTAGATAGCCGTCACCACTTGCTTGGAGAAACAACTCTTTCTATCTGGAAACTTGGTTCTTATCAGGCAAAACAAGGACCTCATATAGCCTCCTACGGAGCAGACTGCAAACAGTATCACACTGGATAAGAATTTAGACACAACACTGTGATAATAGGTTTATGTTGGGGGATCCAGCTTGTGTAGCAAAGCGTTTAATCCTCACACAGTGCTGATTTGTAAAGACGGCTAAAACTCAGACAAAGAGAGCGCTGGTGGGAGGAGGAGAGTAGACTGATGAGAAAATGCGTGTGTGTATGTTTGTGTGTGTGTGTGTCCAACCATAAAGCCAAGTAAAGTATATGTGTGCGTTGCCCACTGTCACTAATTTATTCCAGTTCTCACTTTCCTCTTCGGGAGGTGTTTTCACAGTTTTGCCTTGCACTTCTCCTGACAGACACTGCACAACTGTTCCCTGATTAAAAAAAAGAAGACGTCTTTGTCTTCTTTGCCATCTTTTCAAAAAGATGGAGACATTTCGAGGCATGGAAAAAGACAGTCTTTAAGTCTCCGGCAGAGAGAAGGGCTAGTTAGTAAAGGATTGACATTTCTCTAATACCTAGCTGCAGGCAGAGTTTAATCAGGCAGGCTTCAGCCTTGTGTGCTGTAATGAATGAAATAAAGGCAGGCTGAAAGCACTAGTTTAATTAGATGCTACCCATCATCAGAGCGGTGGTGAGATCCAATGAGGCAGGTCAGTGAAGGCAATCTGCGTTGGATCTCTGTCTCTGTCTCTTTCACTCAGTCTCTCAGTGTCATTCTCACATTCACGTGATTCTCTCACTTTCTCCTTCTCCCTCGGGAAGCTTCAAGATAAGATGGTAGTTAGGATGAAGACAAAATCCTAGCACTTACACTATGTGTTTTCATACGGGACTGCATGTGGGCTGCAGGTGGAGGGCAATGAGTTGAATGTATACGCCAAAATTCATAGCAATCCAGCGACAGACAGACGTTGCCGTCCGTTGAGTCATGTGAGATCAACTGCCTGCGAGCGCTGCACCAACACATCAAGGATTTGCCCTTTCAAGTTTTGACTTATGAATAATACATTTATCCTACAGAAAAAAAAAGCAGAATTCATTACAGCTCATACGTGATTTTCCATGTAGGAACCCAACTGCTTTTCGCGGCGGAGATGCAAAGGTCGCGAGTACGTACAATAACGAAGGGGCGTGTGGAAAAGCTCAGCGTTACATTTTAAGGTCATGAAAAACTCATTCTCCACTCCACAGCATCCATACTCTGGGATTCAGAGGGGACAGTTGGCTCGCGCTGCTTTAGTGTCGTGGGGGTTGAGCAGCAATCTTTGTGAGCCAGGCCGAGATGTTTTAACTGGTTAGCGGAGCTGGCACTGAAAAGCAGCCTGTCGGATGCAATCAGTTTGTCAGTGCTGCTTCTTTTAAAGGACCAGCCAAACCAAATAGACGGCCAAGCTGCATGACCCAATAGAGACCGAGCCATCTCCCCTTCCCCCCTCCTTACTGAGCTCTCTCTCTGACATTTCTCCCCCACTCCCTCTTGCTCTTAACTCTGAACATTTTTCTCTTGATAGGTACTATTTTGGTGATGTATTCTGTGCTCTGCCCTCTTTTGGGGCTCGTGTGAGCAAGTTAGAAAGGGAGACAAAGGGAAAGTTGGACACTGTACAAATATTTTCGCCTTTGCATATATTCTGTGTGTGACTATGCTCTTTGAGGGCCTTAGTTGTCCACCCCAAAAAAATTGCTCACATAATCCAGAAAGCATGCCAGAAGTGTTTGGGTCAGGCTGGCGTGGCTGACGCTCCACAGTGCTGAATATAGTGCTGTTGTTTTTCATCCTGTCTAGGACGATATGTTCTCCCCGAGGTGATGAGTGGCAGATTGGAAGTACATTGCTCCATAGTGTTATCTGAACTAACATGTAGGAAATAATCAGCTGTCCATCCATCCTTCCATTTTCTGCCTCCTTTTCTGGGTCCAGATCTCAGTGGCAGGAGGCAGAGCTAAGTAGCCTAAAGGTCTTTCTGGGCAGCCACATCTTCCAGCTCCTCTTAGGGAATCCCTGGGTACTCCCAGTCCAGATGGGAAATGCAAACCCTCCAGCATGTTCTGGGTCTGGCAGGAGACTTTTCTTGAATGGTCTGACAGTTAGCCAGAAACTCCTCAAGTCTGACCGAAAGTGCCTTTCTGAATTTAGTGTTTTCTTTATTGTTTTTGCTAAGAAGAAAGTGCATTTCTTAAAGAGCTGTGACCGGGATTTATACTGCAAGCTCCTGTTACTTATCATTTAAAAGGTAATCCATCATCTGCTAGTCAGATATATGCAGGGAGATTTATGCATTATAATGACGCAGTCTCATAAGCCATGCATGAATGTCTTACAGTTAATGTTTTAGCTGTCATCTGTGAAGTTTGATCCCAGTGAGCAGTCGTGCAGTGAGGAAGGCTTATACAGATTTTAAATTTGGGAGAGAGTTTACCCAGAGTTTAGGTAGACAAATTGGTAGGAGGAAAGAAAAGGTCGGATTGCTAATATCAGACAGTATATCGGCACATGCAGTTGCTCTGTTGCTGAACCGAAGTGCGCTCTTCTCTCCTCTCTTGCAGGTGATGCCATAGCCCAGCTGACAGATGTGGGATCAGCTTTGCCGTCTCAGCCAGAAGGACGTGGCACCGTGTTCAGTGATAGGACAGGGATGGTGAAGGCTGCCCGCTTGCTCCTCTCCTCGGTCACCAAAGTCCTGGTCTTAGCTGACCGCATCGTCATCAAACAGATAATCACATCACGCAACAAGGTGAGACGTGCAGACCTAAGATGACACAGCCTTTCGGAATATGCAGTAAATCTCCTGCTTAGCCTCTCTTGCACACAAACACACACACAAACACACCATCCCGAGTCCTTTATTTCCTTATAGACAAGCACTGACTGTCTGAAGGAGTACTCGAGAGGTAATTGAAGGGAAGCAGCGCATTTAGCGGCCACATAAAAACACAGAGCGAGAGACTGCCTCCCTCTCTCCATCGTACCTGGCTATGCTCTTAGCCAGACTGCGTGATATGAATGTAGCTGTAGACTGAGCCAAGAATGGAAACAGGAGGCCTAATCATGACTGGTTAGCCTCGTTTGGACAGACAGTCGACAGCCCCCTGTTCTCCATTACTGGCAAACACAATTACATCTCTTTCTCCTCTTTGTCTGGTGTGGATAAAAGCTGCTGCGTTAGCGCTGCCAGCTAGCCTACCGTCAGCAGCTAAATTAGCAGCTACGTAGTCTGCTATTAACTAAAGTGCAGGTTAGCAGCTGCTTAATCTGCTGGTTTTTATTTTAGGAGATCACTGATAGAATTGCATCACACTGAGCTGTTTTTACTACAAAAGGGAACAATGAGGTAACAGAAATATGAGAAAAATGTAATTTTGAGTCCTGGTTCTGTTGCGAGGTAAGGATTCACTCTTGGCCTGTAAACATGGTACATGATATCCAGCAAGATCAGAAGTAGGTTGTGGACACTCACCATACTACCCTGATGTTTTCACTCCTCTCAGGTCCTGGTTACCCTGGACCATCTGGAAAGAGTCAGCACCTTCCAGGAATTTGTACAGATTTTCAGCCAGTTTGGCAATGAGATGGTTGAGTTTGCCCACCTCACCGGAGACAGACAGAACGTGAGTAGCATGTGAAGAAAGCAGCTCTCTGCTTTCCTGTTTTAAGAGTGTCAAAATCATCAGCGCACTGTAGATTTCTCTCATAAATGAAATGCAAATGCGGTCTAGCTTGGCAAAAAAAAAAAAAAAAAAAAAAGCTGCATATGGATGGAGTGATGTTTATGAACACGCAGTAATTTGTCTCGTTTCTGCGACACCGAGCATGTTTTGTTTATTCATGTAGATGTAATCTTCTAACAAGCGGTGGTTTTCCAAACATGGTATTCTGAATATGCAAGCAGGTGGTTAACTTAGACTGTGAAACCTGCAGTATTTACTCGATGAATGCGCAGGCATACTCGGATCAATAATTCCAGCGTCAAATATTTATGCTTTCCAAAAAAAAAATCTAACGACGCAGTAACAAGGCTTCTTCGGGCTTCTCTGCTCAGTTTCTTTATTTGTGTCTGAGTGTATGTTCATTTTTCTAGTCCATAAAAGAAATGTACAGGCCAGTTATGACTCACACCCCTCAGACGCTGCAGTTCACCGTTGATATAAACCGACCTGTTCGTTAAGATGTGTTCTCTGTGCAAGAGTTCAGCAAATCTGCAAAACAAAACTTTTTCTCAAAGCTTTAGAAAAACAGTCTAACTTAGTTTTTTTTTCTAACTTGGGTCTGTCAAAGACTGCTAATCCTACTTTGATGCATACATACAGCCTCTGCAACTAAAGCGCTTTGCCTGCAGAAGCTGATGTAAAGTGCAGCGGCTGCGATATCTCGACAGGGAGAGCGGATCGACCATCCCTCTTTCTGAGTTTCCTCTGGGCTCGTGTTTTGACACACATCGTGTCTCTCCCCAACGCTCCTCATTGCAGCTAATGCTTTCTCTCCTCATTTGCCAACCTGTTTTCTTTTTCTTTTTTTCTTTTTTTGTCGTACTCACTCCCACTCATGCACTCACGTACGCACGCATCCCTTTAGAAAAATCCACCATCTTCATCTGTTGAAGCCAGGCGAGCACAGAGGCAAAAATAATGACAGATAATCACGTCGTCTTTGTGATCTATGGCGACATGATGGGAGAGGGGTTGAATCAGTTGCCTTTTCCAAATCCCGTATGTACCCAATTCAAGCCTATTTCTGTTTGCAGGTCATACACACTCACTCGTCTTTCCTATTCTGGCTGCATCACTTTTAAATTGACGACAATTAACCTAGGAAGTTTCATGCGTGTGTAAACTTGGACAGGCATCTGTGTCACATTTGTGTGTCCCTTCAAACCGGCATGAAAGAGATTTGATGCATATGTTTGATGCTTCATGTCCCTCGGACACCCGGAGAGTTCTGAGAAGTTGCAACTGAAGTAAAGCCATCCATTACCATATGGTGTGTGTGCATGTGTGTGTGTTTATGTGTGTGTGTGTGCGCGCGCTTGTTTGTGCTGTAGGACTTGAAGGATGAGAAAAAGAAAGCGCGGATGGCAGCAGCCAGAGCAGTGCTGGAGAAATGCACCATGATGCTCCTCACAGCCTCCAAGGTAAACAGCTGGCGCACCAACGCTGCACCTCTGGGCGAGGGTTATGGATTATGTCCAGCTGCAAGATTTAAGGCCCTCTAAAGTTTATTTAATTCCTGGGTTTCTCAATCAGTGGTGATGCTCACAACTAAAAGTCACAAGAGCATAAAAAAGAGAAACAAAGTGTGAATAATCGTGCTGGAAATACCTCTATAAAAAGGATGGAAGTTGAAAAGAGTTGAGGAGGATGCAAGCTTTGACATTTCACATCGAATTTCTTCTTAAGACTTGCCTGAGGCACCCAGATTGCGAGTCGGCGCGGATCAACAAAGACGCCGTGTTCCACCGAATGCGCTGCGCCCTGGAGCAGGTCATCGAGATAGTCACCGAGGCACGGAGCTGCGGGGAGAACAAGGTCCTCCCTGCCAGCATCTACGACGGCATCAAGGACTTCAAGGTGGGATCAGAAATGAGGCTTAGTGAAGGAGACGATGAATATCAGGGCAAAAGCTTAAAGTTACTGATGCTCGTCTGACAGGTGTCGTCCCGTGAAGTTACGTCATGATCCTCTTGTGGGCGATGCAGCTGAATTTTAGCTGTTTAAAAATCACTGGAGTGCAGCTTTGTTAAAAAAAAAAAAAAAAAAGGTATAATAACATGATCTGTTTATTTCAAGAAGAAAGACCAAAGCAAAAAATCCTCAAATCAGGATTTTCAAATGTAACTCAGAGAGTCGACACTGAGGACCAGACTTACTGTATCTGTTCTATAATTTGGTTGCGTGAATCACCATTAAACTTACATGTCTATGACTAATCCCCTCTCTCCTCCTTGTGCGCTGAGAAATGAAAGACATGAAAACAAAACACAGAAATGTCCTGAAGGGGTCTTTTACATTGAGAGAAAAGAAGGGGAAAGTATTTTAATGAAAGGACTCTCGGATGCTTATTGCTTTTAATGAATGGTTTCATAGCTCTTAATGGCAGAGTCGAACTAAAAGCTTATGTAAACATGTCACCTTAGGACGCCTAAGCAGAGGCTATTTCTTAAAAACAGAGCATTTTTGAAAAGGGATAAAACAGGAAAGTGCATTAGCTTTTATGTTTTTGTGTTTGAGACGCTGCCTTTGTTGGCCCAGGTTACTCTTAGGCTAAACCCATATCCCACAATCCTATTTGATGATGAGGTCAAGTGCATATTGATAATGAGCTAGTACATCATGTTTTTCCCTGAAGACGTTGGTTAGTAAAAGTTTTGTGTGTCTCTCTTCTCAACAATCCTTCAAATGCTCCTTTAACTCCAATGACTCCCCCCCCTCCCCTCTCCTGCAGTCCAGCGTGGAGTGCCTGCGGGAGAACCTGTACACCTCATCACCCCAGAGCGTGGGCAGCCAGCTGGAGGCGCTGGTGGAGCGGACAGAGGACTTCACTGATTCGGCCTACACCAGCCACGAGCAGCGGCAGGCCATCCTAGGTCTGTGCCAGCTGGCTCGCCAGGACACTCAGCAGCTGGTGCACGCCTGGGTTGAGGCGGTATGTTGGCAGAAGCAGGCACGCTTGCACAGATGCACATACGCCTGCCGGAATATTCATAAAAAAAAAAACATATGCTCCCATATGAAGGACGATAATAAGTACCTCATCTGTAAGACACTTGTAAAAGCAACGTGTGATAATAAGATGTAAAACAGAGTTATCCAAGCGAAGAGGAAGAGATGTGGTGGGTTGTTAGTGTAGGGAATGATGAGGGATTGGCAAGGTTATGAAGAAAATGTAATATTTTTTACAATGCAAGTGGGAGCGCTCTCGTGTGTGTGTGTGGCATGCAGTATCCGTACTGCACACACAGCGTGCTGCACAGACAGAAATCCATACAGACGGACTCTTTTTCCACACATCGCTCTCAGAACAACAGAGCACAATAACCCACTTGAATAACTTTTTTTTTTTTTTTTTTTAACCAAGGCTCGTTCAGCCAAGACAGAAACATCACGTAGTGTTTGGCGCCGTGCTGCCATTCAGCAGATTCTCCTTGGCCTTCAGAATTGATGGACTTATGAAACACAAGTCATTATGTTGCAGTTTCTTTTTCTTCTTAGACTTTCTCAGTTTGCTCAGAGTACACAGAGAGACTGCTGCAACATGACTGTATAGTAGCGCCTCATCTAGCCTTTGCAATTGAAGGTCATCTGGAGAATTGAAAAGATGAACGCTGCAATGTTGGGAAATTGCAGTGAACCATCTGAATGTGCAAATATTCTTGGGTGTTCTGTCCAGTCCAATTTGTGGTCTTCATTCTTATCGTGGCATGTTTAGGAGAAAATATATATTTGTTTTCATTCCAACCGGTTTTATGAGTCACAAAGTATGAAATTAAGAAAATTGTTGGGCAATATTTAAATGAAATAGTTTGTTTGAGTCGTTTTAGTGTGATTACACAAAATTGCGTGTTGAAACGCCCGGCTTTCTCTGCGTATTCACACCATAATAGGACACAAATGTAATTGGAAAGTCAAAAACCGTGCTATTAAGACCCAAAGTTAATTTTGCAATCCAGTCTTTTTCAAGTGCATTATTATACTCTTCCACATAATAATGCAGCTTTGTGTGTGGGCCTGTGAAACCATGCTGCCTCTCACGCTTTCTTCTCCTCTGCCTCTCTCTTGTCTCGCTCGGAGCAGCAGTCTGGCCATGCCAAAGAGGCCACAGAGGACATGGAGGTGGCCATCCTGAAGACATGCCAGAGCGTCAATGACCTCAGGCGTGAGGTGAGCAGCAGTCTGTCTCTGCTCTGTCCATCTGCCCTCTGAGTCTGAGTGGATGTGCTCAGTTTCAGACACGACCGCGATGTCTCTGGCGGGGTGCTTTGCCTCTGCCGCTGGTTTTCTTTTCCACATCACTCTTCAGCTTGCCTGTCACCTCGTGTCATTGTGTCACCTCTGCTGTTCCTCCTCAAACCCTCCCTCATTCATGCCTCTCACTCATCAGTCTTCCCCCCGTGTCGTCTCCCCTCTGCTCCATCCCCTTCCCATTCTGCTATCTAATCTTTGATTCCTCCTGCAGCTCCATAAGGTGGCAGTCGGTCGTGCCTCAGACTTGCTCAAAGTTCACGGGGAACAGCTGCCTCTACGGGCCCTCAAAGCTGCCGGCGCCGAGGGGAACCTGGAGGCGGTGGCCGAGTATTCACGCACACTCACCGAGCAGAAGGAGCAGCTGGTGGAGGTAGGGTGGGGGCAGGGAGAGGTTTTTGGTGGTGGTGCCACCTAGTAGAAACGTTTAAAGAAAATACACCAGTAGAAATCTGGAGTGAAGTTTAGATTTGTCCATTTATTTGTAGGTACTTATCAATCTTAGGCGAAATAACTGGCGTGCCACAAGCATTTGTTTAAGCAAGTAAACTCATACAGGTTGAGATAAGTGAAAATGTAGACTAGACACTGAACCGAACTAAAGTCAACATGTGGTTTTGTTGTGCAAACACTGAGCAGAAAAATACCGTGCAGGCAAACAAAGCTCCAAGTGCCGCTTGAGAAAAGACGCTTCGTAAGGGTGAAGGTGCTCTTTTTGGAAAATAATAACATATTCTTAAGAGTCATTTACAAAAAGTACACAGAGCTTTTCTTAAATATGCAGCCTAAACATTCACTCATTATCCACCCACACTAAAACAAGCGAAAACAGCATTAAAGTTCCTGCTGACACCACAAATGAAAAACATACCTTTCTGCAGGTTTTCGTGCAGTCAGCATCAATGCTAATAAGGCTGCTGTGTAAACCTCTAAAATATATATAATTCGTCCACTGTGAGACAATTAGGGCTGATCACCTATGATGCAGTTTTTGCCTTTAAGGTTCAAATTGGTAGGTAGCATGTTGGTGTATAGAGTCAGATTTAACATTTATCCTTTATATATATCCATTTATGTCCTGCAGTATAACTTTCAGAGGTGTCTCCAGCCAATCATTTTCTCCTCCTGTGTCTTTGTCTTCAGACGTGCCGGCTGCTGTGCCACGTGTCAGGGTCAGAGCCTCTGGAGATCACCTGTATACACGCTGAGGAGACCTTCCATGTCATTGGTCCACAGGTAACTTTAACCCTCCAGACTTTTTTTCTGTATTGATTTTTGGGTTGCTTAGTGTCAAAGCACACCCCGCTGACCTGATGTGTAAATGGCAGCAAGCAGGGGAGACGGGATGAGTCTGCAAAGACGTGCAGGTTTACTTTTAATTAAAGCTGAGGCCCATTTCATTCCATTCAACACTTTTATAGTATGTCAGTAAAGTCAAACCAGTCTCGCAGTGGTCTGGGAGTGAAATCAAACCTGAGTAATATTCTTCTTCAACACAGTGGGGAGGGAAAATAGACAAATTACCTCACGTCTCCTCTGTCTACCTCCTACACCTGCCGTCCATTCAAGATGGCGGAGAACATGCTGTCCACCTAGTCCCCCCATCCCAGATCTAATTATGTTTGCTCTTGGAAACCATCCATGCCAGTAATTATCCAGCAATGTAGAATGTTCCCGTCCTGCGGTGCTAATGTCAGGCCCCGCATGACTCTGCAGTAATGACTCCGCTCCTAAGTTCAAAGGTCAACCAATCAATAACGTTGCTGTAGGGGTTGGTGGGGCGTTATGTCTCCGTGTGTGCCCAAAGTAATAGAGGGGTGGCCCAGAGGGTAATTGGCTATTAAATACTACACTGTAGGGGTTGGGCGTGGGGTGTGTGTGTGTGTGTGTGTGTGTGTGTGTGTGTGTGTGTGTGTGTGTGTGTGTGCGCGCACGTGTGTGCTCGTGCTGGCACACGTTTGTGTGTGTGTTTTGTTTTTTTAATTCAGATTTGGAAATGCAGTGCCTAATTGTTGCTGTCTTATACTCACTGACTCCAGATACCTGACTTGATTGGAGATTCTATAAATTGTGACGTGTTTCATTGCAAGCTTGATTAGGTTTTGGGCTGCTTTGCTCACTTAAGTATATCTATCCATGTTGGCTGTGTGGTATACTGAAGTAAATTCTATATATTTAGGTCGAAAAATATTATTCTATTATTTTTAGACACAGAGTTACAATTCATTACTATTACTCTGATAGTTTAATTATAATCCACTGTTAATACATTGTTTGTGTGTAACATTTGAGCTGCTTACTCATCTCCCTGCCTTTGTGTCTCATTTGTGAGTGTGACACTGACAGGTTCATCCGTGGAACATGGTTGTCTCATGTCTCAATTCTTCTCACTCTTCCTCAGATCATCTCAGCTGCCCAGACACTGGCCCTCCACCCGTCCAGTAAGATCGCTAAGGAGAACCTGGAGGTGTTCTGCGAGGCCTGGGAGTCGCAGCTCTGCGACATGGCCCTGCTGCTGAGAGAGATCAATGACGTCTTTGAAGGCAGGCGAGGTGCGTTTCAGTTCAGTGAATGGATGCTCGTGTACATTTGGTCGGGTCGGGGTGGTGGTGGTGGGGGGGGGGTAACACGTACAGGAAGTCTTTCAGGAAGAGAAGCAGAACACAAGCTAAATGTGCTGTCAATGGCATTTTAGCCTGAGAGAATCAAATGCTAATTTTGCAATGAACACCTCAATAGCCTTAATGAAAATTAAAGTCACTGCAAAGCAAACAGCATGAGCACATCTATTAAAAGTGAATCATCTTAGACTGTGGGAAGCGTTTTTTTAAAAGGGACGTCAGTGCCATTAAACACCCATGCATTCATTCATGCCTCCTCTGTACTCCCTCTCTCTGTTCATTAATACACCACATACCTGACGTGTCCAAATCACGGGCAGCCCCCCTTTTACAGAGCAGCTGTTTGTTTCCTCACTGACAGACTCTCAAAGTACAGACCCAGTGTGTATATTTGTATCTTTGTCCGTGCACACACAGATGCATGTTTGTGTCAGGGAGTGTTAAGTGTTATAGACCCCGTGCTTTCGCACACTGCAAATCTGAGAAATCTCAAAGACAGGGGAAAGCTGTTTTGGCACATTTCCAAGTCGTGGCTGCCCTCAAGAATGCGACTTTCACATGAAAAGGCAGTAAATATTTTGCTACTCACTGGGTGAAAGGATCACATCCATCACGCATTTATATTCCCATGAAGCCAAAGTGCTCTTTTAAAATGTAAAAATATGGACACTGTGGAGAGATTTGCTTTTATTATTTTCTCCTAATCTTCCCACACGAACATGACAAGTAGAGTTTATCGTCCCTGCAGTCGATTGGAACAAACCGTGCTGTTCGTGTTTATGATGGAGGATGAAAAGGTGTCGAGGGTGGACAGTGAAACCAGTTTCATTACCATAGTTACTGAACGAGCTTAATGGCCGCCCTAATTGTCTGAAAAAGTATGCATATCTGCACATGATTATTTAATTTTAATTATTTTTGTGAACTTGTGTTCAGATAATCACAATAACTCTCTACTCCCAGGAGACAAAAGACCTTATTTGTCACTTCCCAGACCCGGGGTGAGTATCACACCCACCAGCCTCATGAATATTCCAGTGATCCAATGGTTTGTAATCCTCTGATTAATGCCACTCTCTTTTCCCACAGAAACACTCACTCACTAACTTGAAGACTGCCAAGGCTGTCAAGTTGGACGCAGAGGTAGCGCACGCCGTAAACTTCTCTGGTTTCAGCACAATACATCATGTCACTTCTCGCACCGCGTTCTGACAGCAGTACATTCGTCTCCAGGAAAATTGATGGTGTTCGTATGGTAATAGGCTGCGATTTTTGCCGGCCGCCAGTTTTTCACATGGTGCACTATCACGGGAAGCAGGATTATGCTGATTTATAGAGCCGCTCAGTTTGTTAACAAATTAAAATAACCCTGTTTGTTAAAAGCGGACCCATTATATTTAAGTCTTTTCCCGCGCGTGTGTCTCTCCGCAGGAGCAGACAAGCATGGCCAAGCTGGGTCTGGAGCTTCGGCTGCTGTCGTCGGATGTGGACACAGAGGTGGAGAAATGGGAGGAGCAGGAACACGACATCGTGCGACAGAGCCAGAGCCTGGCCAGCATGGCCTACAACATGTACCTGTTCACCAGGTGACTGGAGAGCTACGGCCCACGCACGTGCTCCGATTTTACATGTGCAGCCGCTGATGTGTTACCTTCATTTCAGAGCTCAGCACCGTAAAGCCTCTTAAGCATCCACATGAATCTTTTCAGAGGCTTAGTGTTAATGAGCAGCTATCGATATTCTCCAGGTAGAGTTTGAGGCACTGCTAAAGTTGACATGACTGTGACTCATTCTGACAATAAAATCATTGCGATTCGTCCAAGTTGCAGCGTTTGTTGATTGAGGTGGGCGCATTTTGGCCCCATCCATTTTTCTCACCCGTGTTTCCCTTCCTCATTTTCTGTGTTTCCCATATTGATCCTGCAGAGGGGAGGGGCTGCTGAAAACAACACTAGATCTTTTTCATCAAGCTGAGGTATGTGCATCCATAGCCGCTAATCTCTCCCTCTCTCCACCTTCCGCTGCGTTTCCCTCCTGTTTTATCGAAGTTGTAAATGAATGCATCTGTTGTTTCATTAAACCAAAGACACACCGGGGCCGGCAGATCAATAGGTTACAGTACTAAATGTCAGCATCCCTTCATTCACTTCCCGCTCGCAGATCTGATAGGCCGTGACTAGGACTTATCATTATCATGGAAATATAGTGCCGCATCAGACACAGGAGGTGATAACAAACAAGGCTGCATGGTGGAGTGTATCCTATTGAATTGGGATCATTGCCAATAATGTGCAGTAATTTGTAGAATCAGGCCCCAAAATGTCAGCCAGGATTTATTCCATTTGGGGTGAGCGAGGGAGATAAGACAGGAAGAGGAACGATAGGGGGAAGAGACGGGGAGGCATGCTGATAAGAAGAGCATAGAAAAGTAAATTCTCATAATATTTACTCACTGTGCTGTGACTGTGGAAGTTTACAAGTTCTAGTTTTGCTTGTATTTGTGCAAGTTTTTTGATTTTTCTCTTTTTTTCTGACACTCTTCAGGTTCTTTCTGAAGAGGGGCTCCAGCTGTGCTCGTCTCTCCGCACTTTTTCCACTCAGGTATGAACTCGTAAATAAATCTCTCTCTCCCTCCTGAACACACACACAGTTTAAGGTACGAAATAAGGACGCATTCACATAATGCCAAATATATTTGAACACTAAGCAGTCTAGAAAAAGAAACTCAATGTGTATTATATAAAGCAAAGCCGACTTTTTGCGTAAGTGGCAATAAAATCATGAGATGTGTGTTTCTGTGCTCGGTATGTTCTCGCCTCTCTGGTGGAATCTGACTACAGTGTCGTCATGTGAGGCTAAAGAAATCAGTGTAGAAGTAAGTAACAGAAAGAATTTAAGCCAAAGAGGAATGCAGAGGGTTCATTTTCTTTTGCACAGGGTGAGCTGCTAACCCATCTGTATGCAGACACACACACACACACACACACACTGGCACCTGTGCCCCCACCCACGTTACGCCTCTCACACACATACACACCCATATCACCCATTCTGGCATGCCACGGTGCCAGGCCTGCCTTATAAATCACACAGCGAGAGCAGGAAATTAAGGCTGTCACACACTTTCGCCGTCCTCCTTTCCTCTCGGAGTTGAGATCCAACAAACAAACGCGGCCTCGGTGCCTTCCTTCCTCTTGCCCTCCACCAACTTCTTCCCCAGGTCCTCCAAGTTTAATTAAATGGCTCTTTTTGACAGCTATTAACGACTGCCATTTGTCACCGCTGCGTCTGTAGGTGTGTATGTTTTGCGCACATGTGCGTGTGCAGGGGGGGTGAGGGTGGGGGAGCTGACTGCGACCTCCCATCCATAATCAGGAGGCCCAGCTCTTCAACTTGCCTCACGCTCTCTGATTAATTACATCAAACAAACTGGTGCTAATGGAGTCCCTCTGCCTCACCCTCCACTCCCATAGTTCTTTGGCACCGCACACTTGTCGCACACCTGTGTCGCCCTCATTGAAAATTACGAGGCTGTTCGTGCAAATTAGCTCAAGCATTTTTAATTGGGCTTTAAGAGGTTTTATGTATTTTTGTCAGTCGTGAGTGGAGCCCGAATAAAGGAGCTTGTGTTTTTAGGTCATTGGTGGCATGTAGCTCAAGTAGATTGATGGCCCCCGTGATTGAGATCCAGGGATTAACTCAGCTGGATAACAGACTTAAGCAGTAGATCATGACCGGGTTGTTGCTGATGGATTACATCAAACAACACTGAATCTGAATATATTTCATCCTCCCTTTTCCTTTTTGTGATTTGTGGCCGTTGTAAATCCAGACCTGTAAATCTATCATTGTCTGTACATATTAACCCAGTCTCCCTGGATAACAGCATCATAAACCTTCCCGTCTGTCCTGAGAGACATCTCCCTCTCTTTCTCTCTCTCTCTCTCTCTCTCTCTCTCCCTCTCTCTCTCTCTCTCTCTCTCGCTCTCTCTCTCTCTCTCTCTCTCTCTCTCTGTCTTTCTCTGTGTTCCAGCTGGTCGATGAGGAAAAGTCTTTGGTGGTGACAGAGATGGAGAAACTGGTGGCATTATGCCAACAGCTGCAGATGGGGGCCAAGACTCCTGTACAGGGCAAGACTGCCACCTTCCAGAAGGTGCCCATACTACGCTTGTGTGACTCTGTATCTTTGTTTGTTTGTTTGTTTGTGTGTGTGTGTGTGTGTGTATGTGTGTATGTACACAAAAACTGAATGGATGACTAGTTTTTGCCCCAAGTCTGTTTAGTTTGGCAGACATTAAATTAGTAACATCACACAGAGCAGACTATCTGTAGTTTTTTTTTTTTTTTTTTTTTTTCTTAAAGCACTAATTAGCGTTGACAGCATCAAATCTACGAATCCAGCAACAGACGGGCTTCAGTGGAGCTGGGCACACAATAGAGCATGACTAACTGCGTGGCTTCATTACTGGCTTCGGCATTATCTTTGAGTGATCTGCTAGTAACACCATTATCCAACACAGGGCGCTAAATTAATGAATGTCTGTGAGGAATTAATGAGCATCTTGGGCAGGAACGAACTGTCTTAGGTCACCTTGTAATAAAGGCGAAGGTTGGAATCAAAAGGACGGGATGAAGAATAGTGTCCTCTGATTAATGAGTGTCTCTTTGATATGTATTGGCTCCCATCTCACTGTCCCTCCATCCTGATGTTCACTTTATCATTCCTCACTAATAGGAGAGTGTGTGTGTGTCTGTCAGGGGTTTGTGTAGTCGAGCTCTGATCAGGAAATGTTGAGCTATAGGCTAAAAACAGATTAGATGGTGATGTGCATGTGTGCTTGTTAGGCTGTGTTTGGATGTTCTTGTGCATTTATATCCAATCCAATTTATCTTTTTATTTCTTTGTCTCTAGGTGGACTTGTCCATTCAGACAACCAGAGGTATCTTGACTGTGGTCCTCTCCCTCCTCCCATTCTGTAACAAGCTCAACAGAAAGGTGACTGATGACTGAGTTACTGGCATTAGTATCAGATAAGCAAGCTCAAGTCAAACTAAACTAAAAGAGCACAGAAAGGTTTTATTTAGCCCAAGAAAGAATGATCAAACTCGCAGTAACTAAATCTTTGGGCAGTTTGTGGCAGTGGGATCAAGCTGTGAGCACAACATCGACATATACCAGTTCTTCATTCGTTTCCCCTCCATGCTGTGTCCATTTGCAGTACAAGTCGGAGAGGAGCAGCCTGGGTTCCCCGCAGGACTGGAGAGAGAGGCAGGATGCAGCCACACCTGTCAAAGAGGAGGGAGCCCTCAACAGCAAGAACAGCAACGGCTTTGGTGTCAAATCTTTGGAGCAGCACATGGCCGGCCTCAACCTCCTGGAGAGCAAATAATCCAGGAAACAGTCGCCTCCCTTGTCCACTTTTCTCCCTCGGAGCAGCACATAGCCAACCTCACTTTTTCTGGAGGACATGTAAGCCAGGAAATACTACACACCCCTCATCCTCATGCACCCACCAGAGAGCGGGCTGGAGCCGTGGGGTGAAGATGGCTGCCTGGGTCAGTCAGAGTTTGTATGTGCTGTCTGGATGATGAATTGTAATGTTTACAGTGGAAAAAGATCCAAGCTCTGTGTGCCCAGGTGCTGCTTTACCCCGGGGTAGCTTGCTACCCGAAGAACCAGTTCCACCCCAGTCCACAAGATGGAGACAATCAGCTAACACTATGACTTTGCCATTTGCAGTGAGCCACTAAAGAGAGCGAGAGTTTCATAAAGAGTTAATAAACTGATCAGAAATCAGGAAAGATCTCTTGATGCTCAGCTCAGCCATACATCTGTCTTCACTATGTGCCTCTGTGTAACAAGCCTCTTTGCTTTGTGGTGTACTGTAAACGTGTTGCACATGTTAGCCAAATGAGAAAAAAAAAAACCCTCAGTGAAATGGCTGAAAACCCACCATGCATGATGCCATCATCACCAAACCCTTGTGTTTGTTTATGGTCGATGTGTCATAGGTTTGTAATGTTAACACTTGTTCTCTAATATTAGCCACAGTGGTACATTCTGTCCTTGTTCACTGCATCAGCAGCATCTCACTTGGATAAATAAGTCTCTCAAAAGTCAACCACACCATATGATTAATGTCTGATTTCCACACAGTTTGCAATGGAATGATCCCCACGTGCCATGTTAGTAACAAAATGCAAAAATCTCAATTTAATGCCAAATATGACTGTCTTCATGAAGACGCCGCGGTCTTCAGCTTGCTCGTATGAAATATAAAGCTCTTAGTCCTCTGGTGGACATCACTGGAGATCTTTATTTGGTTTCTCCAAAAAGTCAGATGATAAAGATAAGCTCATCAACCAAGATGCTTCTGGGATGTCAGAACCTTACTTTATACTGTCCTTAGTATTATTCAATCATGTTCTGTGTATACTGTTGTACTTTTTCCTCACAAAAGAAAGATAATTCTGAACTTGCACCTGTGTCAGATGGAGCCTTGAAGTGTACTTGTTATGAAGACTCAATCATTGTGAAGCTGCCTAGTAGGCCAGTATGTATTACATAGTATATGGTATGTATAATATGGTACTTGAAGCATAGATATATATACAGTATATATATATATATGTATACAGTGAGTATCCGAAAGTAATGTCTTTGGTACAAGGTGAGGGTGTGATGATGACTGAAATGAATAAACATTAAGCTTTAGTGTTGCTTTGTACAGTGCGAGAGCAGCTAAGGATGCTGGGTATTGTAGTGGCACTACAGATGTGAAGAAATCATAGATCTAGTTTTGGACCATCTATTCTTTTGACAATTCAAAAGTTAATAAAAGTGACACGTAAAAAAAATAAACAATATTTTTTCTTAAATCACTGTTGTTTGTATTTATTGGAGTACAAAAATAATTCAAACTGAATATTCGTTGAGTCTTTCACAAACAGCCTTGAAGTAACTTGTCGTGCTTTCCTCAGAAAAACCAAACAATAAATTAAGAACTTGAATGCTTCCTGAAACCTTCCTTCTTCTGAAACGGTGGAAAACAACGTGTGATAGTCCAGAGGCACAGCGCAGTGCTTGCATTATATGCAATAGTCCCTTTGAAGTGATGAAAAGGTAAATGTCTCTTTCCAGGATAATGTCCTCAGCCTTCACTCAACCAGTGGGATGAAGGGAAGCTCTCTTTGAGCAGTTCTGACCTCAGGCAAGAACACAGAGCTCCGTCACAAGGGTTGTGATTGGGCGCCAGCACGTTTGGAGACAACACTCTCGAACTCCTCTCTGCTCAGAAGATTCTCTGTTATGCTCTTGCTCTCCTCAAACTTTGGCAGGATGACAGCGATGTATCCTTCAGTGGATGGCTGTTCAGATTTGACGGACAGAGCGCTGTTAAAACATCTTAAAAACTTGTTTTGATCAGATTAGGTGGCTTTAATGATGGGGTAGAGACACTTACACTTTTCTCAAGACAAAAAAACTATAGTGGAATAGCGGAATAGTGCACGAACAAACAGTATAGATGGTGTATGCAAATGTGCAACACTGACTATTTACACACAGGTGCACAAATATGAATTATTAGAAATAAAAATGATCAAAATTCACACCTGGATCAACATATACCTGGTATCCAGGTGTGCACATGACTGTGACAACATTACAGAGTAAATGAACACTTACCTTTTGCAGCAAGAGGCTGGGTGTTTCTAAAATGTTCTCATTGACCTCGATGAGCCGGCCCCGGATGCAGCTAAAGACATGATAGATAGAGTACGTGTGACTGATCTTGACATAGAAGCATATGGGATGAATGTCTCAAAAGCAAACTACTGTCTCACCTGTAGATGGTGTATTCAGATTCATCTGTGCATGTTATCCTGCAGAGAGGTGCGTAATCAGTGAGGAACTGACCGCCCTATAATGGACAAAATGATTGACAGGAATTTAAGGCCGAGCTTAAAAACGTGAAGTTCAAGTTCATGCACTCAGACCAAAATCATTTTGAACAATGAACTAATTATGAATTTACCCGCTTGGATTTCCCAGAAACTTTATTGTTCAGCCGACTGCAGCCGTTACTGATCTGGTAATTGATGCTTTTGATTGTCCGCCCATTCTGAAGGATCGGGTGAGTGTCTGCTAACGTGACAACGCACAGTCTGCACAAAACAAACACAAATTCAGGTGTGCCTTTAAAAAGGAATACCAGCAGTTAACAACATCAGTGTGGAGTCAGGAAAACATCAGGCTAAAAACAGCGTGGCACAAATCTCCATTTCTGAACAGGGAGCATCAAACTTTACATATTCAGAAAAGGCTCAGGAGGTGAAACAACCGAATATTGGGTGACCAGAAAAATAGAAACGCCTGCAATATGCAATCAACTGCTGTGTGATTATTGTGACGCTGTTTTAACAGTTACTGGTTTGCATTAAATATTTATGGAAGCAGTCTCAACAAAACCTGAACATGTGTAATAATACTGCAGCCTACGTGGTTCTATATCAGTGGTCAATCAGTGTATATTTGATTGGTCGCACAGTTTCTAAAAATCACTTTTCGTTTTGTACTTATCACCACCTGGTCTTGATTTCACTGTTTACCCATCACACCACTGTTACCTGTTTGAATGCTGCAGGATGCAGTGGTCCTCGCACGGTTTCCCCTTCATATCTAAAGAAAACAACATCATTTTTAACGTATTCGTGACATTTTAAGTAATCAGATGCGTTATGAAAATATTTCGCCTCCTCCTGAGGTCTCAAGTTTTAAAGCAACATTAGCTGACTAAACGTTAGCCACCCTGCAGCTAACACGAGAGGCATTTTATTTACCGGCTCTGTACCATCGTGTGTAATATCGGTCGACAACTGAAGGCGCCTTTGCTTCTGTGTCTTTCTGCTCCAGGCAGTCCATGAAAAGTGTGAACAACACACGTTGTGAGAAAAAGACTAATTTAAACGAACGACTTCGTTTGTTCCCTGTAGTTACTTTACTTGACGGACACAAAATGATGTGACACTGAGCGTCCGTCCTTCATAAGAATCCGAAGGTTTTAAGAGCTAAAGGGTTCCGGAGATTGTTTTCGCTTCTTTGGGGATTGAATGCGTGAATTTCTCACTTTAAGAAAAAATCAGTACATCGAAATAAATCTTAATCTGGTATAAAAATTGACGACAAATTATGTGGTGATTTTCGAAAATGGCAGTATAGATGCACTGGCATCTATAGCATCTCAAAAAGTCGACTGATCCAACTGCAGCTACTCTCTCAGGTCAGTACACCGTCGGGTTGAATTTGACTAACAGGATGTCACCGTTGGAAACATTTCCAAAGCATGCCTTGATCTGTCCTTTTTTCAAAGTTTTATAAGCAGTGGTGAAGTGACAGATAACGCCACGTGAGTCTTAACGCCATAATGCTCAGGCTCCTCAAGGCTGAATTAACACTGCAACTGCACCAGGACCCCAGCTCCTCAGGGGCCACAGGACCCAATTTACTGTGCGTCACTTGATTTGTGGGAATTTGATGAGGGTCAAATTTTCAACTTTTATCAACTCAAATAATAAGTTCCTAAAGGCTGCTGTTGCATCATTATTTGTCTGTCTGTCTTGTGAAGCCCTATGTCATAAAATCTGCTTTAAACAAATCTGTATTTGAACAAATTACTACAACCACAGGTCAGTAAAGTGCCAAAGCATTTTTTCCCCACAGTAAATCTTTTTGGCTCCTGCTATAGTTTGTAGTGATACCTCCTGGGGCTCATTGTGAGAGCAATCACTCACATTGCCCACTAGATGTCACACGACTTCTAGCAACTGCAGCATGCTGTATGGTCAATGTGACTTGGCACACACAAACCACAGACGACATCGGTTTGTTCAAATTCCAAAATCTCTGCATGATGCGGGTACATCCCCATATCTTTAAAGTAAAACATTATATCTTGCGTAACATTTCAGATTTAATTATGATGCATAAACCTGTCTAAGTGTTTTATGTCATCACACAGTGTATGTCATCATCTCTTCAATTTCCATATGTTGAGCTATGGGATTTTTTTCCTCCCATTTGGCTCTAATGATTCTCACAGATGGCAGATAGACGTATAAGTATGTTGATCCTGCATCCCGGTGAATTATGTAATGAGGAGGTCAGAGGGAGACTGGATGCAGGAATGAGGGACTGTTCCCCCTTCCCTGGATTTGGCAAGCAGCCCCTCTCTGACCTAGACCAATCACATACCAAACATATCTGGCTCGATGTGCCTCTTGCACAATGCTGAGGGAACGTTTTTCGGTGATTGGTATCGGCACGAGGCAAATTAAGTAATGATGACTTCATCTTGGTCACATAATTGAGAGAAGGAGAATGCAGGAGCGAGAGAGACTCAGCAGAAGGTTTTTGGGGGCACAATGAGTTTTCCATGTATCTGCTCACCACTACCAAGACTTGGAAAGTTTAGCTGTCAAAACCCATCGTAATGAGTTTTCCATTACTCCTCCGTCTGTGGTAGGCCATGGTCTGCAATTAATTCAGAGATGAAACACAAAACCATTGTGGAAACAGTGGACACAAAGGGAGTATCCCATAGATATGCCATCTTGCATCAGACACTTCCAATAAACAGGCTATCTTTGATATGAATCAGCAGCTTTACCTGTGATCTTTTTCCAACAATGCCCCGTAGCAGACTATACAGCTGCTATGAGACAGGGTTTGTCATCCCACCTCAAAAGGCTGCTTCTCATTTCAGATTGTGGTGTCAGAGGGAAAAGGGCCTTTGTGTCCTGTCAACTAGCAGTGTGTGTGTGTGTGCGTGTGTTTATGAGTCTGTTCATTGCCTATATGTATCTGTCACACTGTGTACATTCCCAGCCATTTACGACTTATTGTTGGAATGAAACATCGCTCCCTCTCCCTCTCTTCAAGAGTCCACAGTCCCTCGCTGGCTGTCAGACAGGCATCTCGAGTGTCTCCAGCTGCACAGTGCTTCTGTGTTTATGTGTGTGTGTGTGTGATGAACGCGTAGCTCCACGTCAGCTACTGCAACAGCGAGCAGCACTTCTTCGCTGGCCTGTTTTCGGTCTCTTTGGCTCCAGGAGTCTCTCCCTCCACATGGAAGTCGTCCTCTGCTCTGGTCCTCCGTGCCAGAGGAGAGCCCGATAAGGGGAGAGAGAAGCTCTAACCAAGGGGGCCGAAGCCTGTGTAGCTTCTAAAAAAACAGTGGCTTCTTCTTATTATTAGGACTGTAGACTCACCTAAGTGAAGCAGCAGACCAGAGAATTGAGGATTTCCTGGTTCGTGGCACACAGTTAGATGACAGATGAAATATGTCTGTGTTGTGATGCAGATTGAGAGAATTGTTGCCAGGAAAGAGTTTTCTTTCTCCTAAGCGGTTCACACAGACAAGCTATCAGTAACACTCTCAGCAATTCATTGGTAAAGAGGGGAATTGCATGCGATCCAGGCCCACCCTCACTATCTCTTTTAATAAATGTCAAGGAAAAAAGGGGAGGCATGCTGCAGTCAGAAATACAGCCCATCTTTTTCCTGGATAGCATGGAGGCGCATACACACCTGCTTTTGCAATTTAACAGATCCAGTCATATGCTGCCAGAATGCACATTAAAAAGCTTCTTGATTCACTGGTATGCACTGTGGCTTTCAGTAAAAAGAGCTGTACCCTTTGAGGGTAAAGCTTGTCTTTTTTTGAAGGGCTGTCAAATGTGCATTTGTGTCACAGGACAAGAATTTGACTCTAGGGTGTAATTAATATCCCAGTGGACTGATCAACAATTACAGTGCCACAGCCATAGTTTACAAAGTGAAACTCCCTGAAAAGCGGAGATGGGCATTCATGAAGATGTCAGTCTGCTGTCAGTGTGCTAACATGCAGCAGCGCAGAAACCCCGGAGCCCGAATCTCCTCTACAAATGCCATGTCTGCACATGAGTGGTATCACTCTGATCAGCTGGTCCCACGTCAAGTTATTATTAGTTTTCTCTGTGGTGATCATGGGCCAAAAGAGCAATCAATCACGTCAGAGCTTCTCTGTTATTTCTGGCCTCTCTCCACAGGCAGCGCGGCCTGGGGCTCTGAAAAATGTGTGTGCGTACCCGTCAGCTTTATGATCGGTCCCTTTAGGTGAAACATATTTCATCAGAGAACTATTTGCATCAACGGGTGCAGCCCCCCTTCACGGTGGTAGCAATAAATTCAACAGGATACAACTAATTAAATTACAGTCGAAAACACAGTGGATGTTGAGCAAGTGATCACATGTAACATTTCACTCTGCCTTGTTTATTTTAGTAGTGAATTTTATTGTTATAACCCTGATTCCAATAAAAGCTGGAACACTGTGTAAAAGAAATAAAACAGAATGTGATCATGTGTAATCCCTTTTGACAGACACTCAATTGAAAACAGCACAAAGACAATATGTTTAAAGTTTTACCTCATCAGCTTCATTGATTTTTGTAAATATCTGCTTATTCTGAGTTTGATGCAGCGATATGTTTCAAACAAGTTGAGACAGGAGCAACTAAAACTGGGAAAGTTGCCTAATGCTCCAAAAACACCTGTTTGGAACATTCCACAGGTAAACAGGTTCATTGGTAACAGGTGATAGTATCATGATTGGGTATGAAAGGGGCATCCTGGAAAGACTCAGTTGTTCACAAGCGAGGATGGAGCGAAGTTCACCACTTTGTGAACACATGATTGTATAAAGGACATTACTACATGGACTCAGGGACACTGTTAAATTGTTGTCACAGCGCCCCAACTTTTTTGGAAGCAAGTGGAGATGCCACACATAAAGGTTTGACATTTTGGGGAATGTGCTCTTTTTCTCTCAAGAGAGTTAGATGAGAAGTTTGATCAAGATCAAGATCAATATTCCTTTATTTGTCCCGCGAGGGGAAATTTCAGAATACAGCAGCATCAGTAAAGATTAATATAAGAAGTGCAATGCAGATTAGAAACAGAACAGTATATACAAAAGAGTGAGGATTTAAATAAAAATAAAAAGAAAGAAATTGTAAAAAAATTGTAAGAAATTGTAGATCGTATTTACAGATTGATGTTACTCTCATATGTGTTAGATCTCAGGCCAAATTCTGTACAGATATGACTGACAGAGAGCATGAACAGTTAATATGTCTGCTTCTGAAAGAGGGGAAAAAAGATTCAAAACTGTGTGTCTACTGTATGTGTGTGAGAGAAAGGGATTAGGTCTTAGGAGCCCAAATAGTCATGTATCACTTGTGTGGTGTGTGACAACAGTATGAAATTATAATGCACGGTGGCCAAACAAGCCTCTTTTGGTTCCTTCACAGTTATCATTTTAGAGGCTCGAGGCTCTCACCCAACGATGATGTCAGTTCACTTTGACCTCTGAAGCGTGAAAACAAGAGGAAGTGGTCGAAACTGGTCTGTTTCAAGTCAGTCAGTCACTCTGTCACTTTTGGGAAACTACTTTCATCTCACACTTGCTAAAGACAATCTGTATTTTACAGGATTAAATACAAACAGTGTTTTTAGATCATCTAAATGTCCAGTCTGAGGAATCACAAGCTAGCTGAAAAATGTTCCACTAATTGCGAGTCTCTAGCAGACCTGGTTCCATCAATCACATGTTAGTTCTGTCTTATTGTGACACATCCATCTTTTAACCGCAGCTTAACCTGGTGCCATCCATCTTTATCATCCTCCTTCCCTTTTTAATTTCACTGTCTTCGAAGTGCTTCAGACTCATTCCTGACGCTGATTTGTTCAGAGCTGTCGTCCCGCTTGTCATCCTCCAGGAGACGAATGGGGTTCAACAGGAGCTGAGGGCAATGGAAAGAAAATGCACACTGCCAGGTAAGACTCCAAGAATCCACATGCACACACGAGGAATAATTTACAGGTATTAAGAGGTTTCAGCTTTGGATCCTTACCACATGCTTTCTCTTGCCAAAGCAGTAAAATTTAACAAGGCCTTTTTATGAGACATTGAAAGGGATACATGAATATATATTAAGTCACCAACTGCGCTTATGTAGGTTTACCAACAATTGCATTTCTAATTAGAAAGTGCCTGCGCAGTGCTTGTGTTAATTATTTGTAGGAAGCCACGTGGCAAACAGCTTGAAAACTCCCTCTTCCTCCTACAGGAACTCTCCTCCTCTCGTGTTTGCTTGTAGCGCCGCGGCAGGCAGGATGCTCCAAGCTCGAGCTCAGCTGGCGACTGAATGACAGCGGAGCCAGGTCGTTCCTTTTTCTCCAAATATGCACCCTTCAAGTGCGTCCCAGAAAAACTCATTTATGCCTCTCCCAGACTGAAGCGTTCCAGATCTAAACGCTTGTTTTCTTCAAAAATACCCCTTCCAGCTCAGGCAGACAGGCTTCCCAGCAGTTCACCGAGGTGTTGAAATGTTCCTGAATTGTTCAGCTTTTCTGTGGTGTTATAGTTCATTCCTGATGGAACATGCCAGGCACACCTAACCATTAACAAGATCACTCAAGTCCAGCTAATAAAGCAGCTGTTGTAAGCAAAGTAAAAATTTCCTCGTGCAAAGATTAGAAAGGTCATTGTACAAACCTGTCCACTACACAGTAACATGCCAATGAAAGCACACAGAGCACAGCACCGCCTACTCATACTACACTTTTGTAGCATGTCACTCTTTTCCTTTGAGCTTTTATTTTATAGCACAATGAACGGCACTGCCTCACTGGCCAGTATTACATACGAGAAAATGCTTCAAGGAATGAGAGCACAGATTCCTGGCAGGTCACAGAACACTCCATTCCCTGGCAAAGACGGAGACATTTGGAGCTTTTTTTTTTTTGTCGAGTTTGGTTTTTGTTTGTTTTCCTGCAGCTCTCTGGACAGCCTTGAATATGTGTGTATTGGCTGAGGTCCTTGGTTCAGCACTGAGGGACATGTTCTCATGTGCTGTTTCTGAGGGAAACACTGCACTTCGCTGCTCTTAAAAGGAGGTTATTTCACAGGTTTGGTGAAAATGGTGAGAAGCAGCCTCGCCTTGCGTCAGTTCATTTGTCAAGTCAACTCAAATTTTATTCACATTACCCAAAATCTCACTTTGCCTTAGGGAGCTTTGCAGTCTGTACAGTTTATGACGGCCTCCGTCTTCAGACCTTCCATTCAGGTTCGGGAAAAATCCCCGTACATAAAGCCAGAAACCACAGCAAGAGCCGCAGAGGAGGGATCCCTCTGCTACGACACACATACATGTAACAGATATTGTGCGTACTTTATCCAGTGTATACAGATTACAATGACAACATTTCTGATACATAAATGTGAAGACCATTTTAACGTCACTCTCAGTTTGGCTCTACTGAAAGAGTTCTGCGCTTCTCAGTAAATATGTCTTCATTATCTTTCAATCTGCACCTGCTATATTTGTGTCCATCTCGCCGTGAGAGCAATGTACAAATCTAGTCTCATTTCTGTTCTTCACACCTGGAGGAAGTGGTCAGAGTTAAAGTTAGAGTGGAACATCATTTTTTGTGTGTGTGTGTGTGTGTGTTAAATTAAGATGAAAGTAGCAACAGTTCATGGTGTGAGGACAGGAAGTGAGCAGCAGACCTATATATGCGATTCCACTGAAAAACAAATATTAACTAATTTTATATCCGATTTATTTCTGAAAAAACCTCCAAAAAAAGCTGCTATTCAACATGATCTCCAAGACGTCTCCTCTTCAAGAATCAGCCACAGTTTCATGTGATGAAGCAGCAGCAGAAAGGAGCAGGCAAACAGCAGTTTTAATTAACAAGGGAGAAAGCACAGAAAGCGTTTTTAATTGAGCAAAGCAAATATTTTCTCTGGATTTTCCGCAGCTCAGCAGCGAGCATCCAGTGCACGAGTGGTGAAGTCAGAGGTTTGGACAGCTGGGCCGCGGGGTCGAGGCCAGGGGAGGATGTGGCGAGATTAGAAGAGGCTGATTAACAGAAAACAGGCTGGAGGAAGAGGAATCTCCTTTACTTATCCCACTTTTCTCTACACGCCTTCATCCCATTCCTAGAGACGGAGACATGGACGGCCCTCGACTCGCCTTCCTCTTCTTGTTTTTGTTCAGGGGGAGGAAAAAACTCCAGTCCAGAGTGTGTTGTCGGAGTGTTTTCCTTGGTGCTTCCATCCACTGTAACATCAAACAGGCTTCAGATGGAGAAGGGACTCAAGGATCCCTTTTGTCTCATCATAAAGTCATGCTGAACCGAGAGTTTTCTCGTAAGACAACATGCGCCGTGCGGGTGTCTGCTGTTTTTTTTTAAGTTTGAACTGTAATTCTTCCGCTCTTCATCCCACTGAGAGCCTCTGTTTTCACCATGTACACACACACATGTGTGATGATTGGCAGGGTGACGGAGTATTGTCTTTCTTATCTGCATTGGTGTTCCAGTAAAGGCTCGCATGCCTTCAGGGAAGAGCTGTTTTTGTTGAATGTTCACTGATGTGAATATGGATGAATAGCTGGGTGACCTTTGATGACTTTATTCTGATTTAGGGTTGAACTCTTGAACTTCACCCTGTGATTCACTCTTGTCATTTAATCACACCATATTGTCATTAATCAGCCTTCCACCGGTTTGGTCTCCGGTCTTTTCTAGACTGGTTCCTCATGGTCTGTAGACACAGCCTGACGTGAGGCGTGAGTAATGCTGACTGGACAGCTGTCTCTGCGTGGTGCAGCAGTAGACTACCAGATGTGTGTGTGTCTGCATCACTGATTGTTCCACTCAACACAGACACACACATTGCTCGCCCTCTCTCCCAGTTGGTTACTTGCAGGTATTTTACGAGACTTTAAAACCAGGAAACGCAAGTATTTGATCCTGCTCTTTAACTGAGAAGAAAGTGCTGACCTCGTCTTAACTGGTCACACACAGTTGGCTCTTGAGTTTAATGAAATCTAATTAATTAGATTGGCTTAGTTGCCACCAGCTTTTGGGACATGCATCAACTTCCTGAAACTGCTCTTAGACAGTAAAGTTTATGCTGTACGTTTTCCCAGGCAAGTAAACGCAACAGCTGTGAAGTTTAACATCCAGTGGTGGTGAGGAAAGTGTCTCAGGTTGTTTAAAGCACTACCGCTGTTTTAAACTTTAGAGAGACCTCCCAGTGCAAGGCCTAACATGCAGCAGTCAACCTCAGCTTTTCCTCTCACCGACTGTCTCTGCTATGCTTCTTCTCACATTCTTGGACATATTTATCACTCTTTACTTTCTGACTCAGATGCACCAGCAAGGAGCAGAGAGCCATAGATAATGATTCATGCTGCTCTCTTTGTGTAGCCTGAAGCGTATGTTTTCACGTACACCCTGTTTTTTTGGGGTTAGTGGTTAAAAATGTTCAGGTCAAGCGCTGAAAAACAGAAGAGGAAGTTGCTCAAGCACAAATATGAAAATGTTAGAGGGGAGTCTGGTTTTAGGTTTTTTTTGCAGTGACACTTGTCGTCGTGGTGAAAAATGTTTATTGCTGGCACACACTTGTTAAAGATATGCTGTGATCATCTGATTAAATTGCAGTTACCACGTCAGCCTGTCATATGGTAAACATGTGAAATTAGTGAGACTGTCGCACTGGCAAGAATAGCCACAGCTCAAGAGAGGAAGTTCAATAAATATGAACGGTTTGGCCGGATGTTTGTGAGGAAATTTGAAGTTAGGAACTCTCAGAACTTCTGCCCATCACTGGAGCCTTTAACTCTGGAGTCTGTTCAAAGAACACAAACGGCTCTCAAATGCTTAAAATTACTGACATGCCATGGCACAAGTCGACAAATCACACGGACGGGCTGAGCAACACTAGATCATGACCATGGATTCAGATTTGGAGACTGATACAATACAACACAACCATCAAGCACAAATATTCATGTCGGCTTCAGTACTTTTATCAAAAATATGTATAATAGAATTGAACACATCGTGCTATGACTTACTCTACTTCTTCAACACCAAATGTTTAAGAGTTAAGCCACTCTAATCAGTATTTCTGTAGAAACTATTGATAAAATCCCAGTGATGCTATGAAGCATTTTAGCGTCATTTTAACTAATTGTTCTGGTTCACTGCCACTGCTCTACATGACGTCTCAGCTGCAGCAGGGATCTGTTTTTGATGAAAAGGCCCTGATAAACCCTGTACGCTACCTTCCCAGCACTAAACGTCGAACAGACGCATTTAATGACTAGCTGGTAAACTGGAAGGGTCAAATTTTTTACCTGAGGAGCTGCTGGAGACCAAAACACAGCTAAAAATTGAGTGAACATTGGACTTACCAGATGGACGCGAACATGACTCCAAATTTTTGCTTATGTGGCTTCATATCTGCTGGATTTGTACCTTTACAACGCGTTTTTCATATCCATCCCCACAAAAAAATCAATAAATGCATGTTTAAGTCATTTCAAAATGTGTTTTACCATATAATATTCATTAAGAACACAAGAAAATAGTTTGAAAGCCACTAATGCTCATTATTACTACCTTAAAATACCCACAGCATTCAAGTCTCTGTTTTACTATCATCATGCCGGGCTGCATGTTTTTCCGGCTCATGTGCAGAATACATGTCACAGTTCAATTGCACCATTGTCCACTTCCGCTCCATATAGTCCTGTCTTATCAGATGAGTCAACTTCTAACTCGTCATGCGATTTGCATTATTGTTAAAGTACTTGAAAGTGCTCGTGTTAGAAAGCATAACACACTTCGATGTTTGGGATGCTGAACACAAACGTCGACACAAACGTGCAGTCCACTGCCTGCATTAGAAATGTGCTGGATTTCAGAGAAGGATGCCCTCTACTGCCCTCCACTCAAAGGTATTCCAGTCTTTTAAATCCCTCTGCTTCTCTAGAAGTCGTCATCATAGTCAGTGTTTGCGAGGCTGCTGTCAGGGAGCACATAAACAGATTTGCTCTTCTTCTTCCTGCTCTCTGCTCGCATCTGTGCAGGGTTTTGAAAGGACAGGTAGGCAGCGATGCTGTTCCTGACTCCATAGCTCACCATGTTGTCACTGCAGCAATCTGTGCTGACCAGCTGTCTCCTGTTAAAAAATAAATGAGAACAGAGCTTAGTATTGGAATTTTCTTCTTGACTTTTTCATTTTCTTTCAAATGCAGCTATTTTGATAATTACATACACACATATCAGCTTCTAGTTTGAGGATTTGCTGCTTTTCTTTCTCATATATGAAAGTAAATTCAATTTCTTTGAATTTTTTAGTGTTGGTCAGATAAAACAAGCAATTTGAAGAAGTCATGTTGGGCTCTGGGAAATTATAATGGGCAGTTTCAGAACATTTCATACACAAAAAAATAATTCATTAATTGAGAAAGTAATCAACAGATTAATCAGTGAAGAAAAGGAATCATTAGCTGCAGCTCTAATCTATATTCTTACACTTAATCTTTGCTATTTGGACATACAGCAGGGATCAGGTGACACCAAATGAGCTACCATCTGCCACAGTCATTATGCACGGTCATGCTGACAGATCAAAATCGGTAAATTTCACCGCCAAGCCTTTATTTTACCTGTCCACTTTCTTCCAGTCAAAGTTGCGTCTCATGACTACAGGTGGAGCTACAGAGGTTGCATCTGATGGCGGGGTCGTGGCCGACAGACAGGGGGAGGTTAACACACAACACAGGCCATCTGCAAAGTCTGAAGATATGAAGGTAGGGGAGGTAGAATGTTACTCACAGGCTTATAAACAAACACATAACATTGCTGCCTAATTTCCATAAACCACCGCTCTCACACTCTACTGCTCAGGCAAACACACAAGCCAGACTTGTGTGGGGTGGTTTGGGAATCCATACTGGCCCAGAATAACTGCACTATTACAGCAAGTAACGCTAAGACTTCTCACTGTGAACGCACCAGTGGTCATTATCAAGAACACATATTGTATCTCATTTCCTGTTTTGTTTCAAAATTGTTCTGTTAGAGCAGGAAATATGTAAAGAGTCGACCACTGATAAGAAATGGTTCTATATTAAGAACATGAGAAATTATTTTCAGTATGCCTGTTTTTGTGCATGTGCGTAATGGCTCTGCATGATGTGATGCTTGTTTCCTTTTTGTTTTCAGACCTGTGCATTTCTATGCGTCTCTTGCTTATGAGAAAAAGCTCGTATGCAATAATTTTGCCTGAGAACTGAAACATTTCACATGTGATGTTGCGACTTCACATGAGAAATGTCCAAAAACCAAGTGAAACATGCAAAACCACACGTGCCTCCAGATGAGTCAATGTGAAATGTCCGAGAACCACATGCTTATTTTCTCAACTTAATTACAGAAAGAATCCAAAATGAATGAATGTGTGTGAAGTGGCAGAGTTGGCACACTGGTGCGTGACCTCCTGATAATGTTCCAAAGCAGCTCTCTCCACAGCATGCGATGTTTTCGTGTCTACCTACCAGAGTAGTGGTTGATCATATCTTCAAGGCACTGGAACGTTAGGCGAGGTGAGATGTAGTACCAGCTGTTGTCCAGTCTGAAGATGCGATAGTGCTTTATGATCATGTGCTTCACGGAGAGCGAATACAGACCTGAGGGTACGACACACACCATACACACAACAAGAAGCTTTCAGTCACGACACCAAGCTGCTCTGTTGTAGAAAACAAGCACATATTGGGATCAGGTCACTGTAATGTTGCAAGAACATCAATAGCTATTGAGCTACTCAAAAAAAATTAATGTTTTAAATGTAAAAGCAGAAGAAACTGAAAGGTCAGTCCTAAACTGTAATGTCTACCTCCTTGGATGCTTTGTCACTATACTTTTTTGTGTCATGAGGAAAGAAAAGTTTCAGATTAAAATATGACCACAGAGAATCTGTCAGGGGAGAATCCACTTACAATTTGCACAAGTTTGAGAAATATGCTTATTGACTTTAGAAACCACTCTCATATCTGTCCATGAAATGTAAAGTTTCAGCCAGTTACCTTAGCTTAGCATAAATACTGGAAACAGGGGGGAAAAGCCCATTTGGTTCAGCCCAAAGGTTAAAAACCTGAAGTGTAAAAAATGACAATTTCTGGTTTTGCAAGGAGTTGTGTGCCAGACTCCTGGAGTCAGCGTTCCCGGCCAGGAAATAGTCAGATTAAACAGATGATATGACAGAACTCGATCATATGACATGTTAATTTGTGAGCTTCAGAGGTGCTGGGAGATGGATTTTGTTATCTTTGCACAAAACCAAGTCAGCTCACCCCGTGCACTCAGTCTTTGTGCTAAGCTAAGCTAACCGCCTGCTGGCTTTGGCTTCATATTTCCTGCACCGATGGGAGAGGGGTATCTATTTTGTGAAACGGTCCTTTTGTCTTGTTTTCGGTCGTTGTTGTATTTTCTCGAGGCCTTGGGCCCAGACGTACTCACCTCTCTCCCTGGCACTCTCCCGCACCAGAAAGGAGCCCACTCTGTTCCCAGGTAGACAGAGCAGCTCCTCGGCCTTCTGCCTCTCCACCCCCTCAAACAACCAACTGATGAAACATCAACAACAAAAAGAAAAACATCAGATCAAATACCACAGCAGTAAAATCCTGGAATCAACACACGCAGCTGTAACATACAACACATGGCTGATATCTTGTGTTTGTTACCTCCCTAACACGCGAGGGGAATCTTAGATAAAGTAGTGGAAAAAGGCTGGAATTTGATATTTTTTGCTGTTATGTTCAAAGAGCAGAGGATAGCGTCAGTATATTTTTACTTACCCGTGGTACACTTTAGCCACATGGCTGTTGGGTATGTAGTTCTCTTTTCCCGTTTGGATAGAGCGGACTCTCCACCAGTAGGCCTCCCTGATCACCACAAACAAGCAAAGAGGAATCAACCACTGACCTTTTCTCTGACGACTTCTTTATACTACGAAGTCAGAGCAACATCGAGTTACTTTCATTTTTTGCTAGATTTTGTTTCCTCATAGTTACTTGGGAGCTTCTGTCAACCGAATGTGCTTCTGGATTGGAAATTTTGCTTTTAATCAAGAACGTAAAAAAAAGTGATCGTACTGAGCGATGACTCTGAGCTTCTCCCCGATCCTGTAGATGGGCTTGCTTATTTCAGCCGATGGGTAGTCCTGAAGCACCACCACCACATCGTCTTCCAAACCTGCCAGGAACAACATTTACAGCATTTACCAACAGACAAATGCTGATACACAGACGTCATATTTTGGTAAGGTCTTAAGACGTCCAAACCTCAGAAATTATTGCAAATACTTTTCACTGTGTTTTGACTCTAACTTATCATATCATGATACCTCTGATATAGAAAGCTTTCAGTCTGCACTCCAAAAAAAAACAAAAAAAAAACAAACAAACTGTCATTACAAAACAATGATGTTATTTTAAAAATCTTACCCTTTGGAGAGCTGTCACAGTCATCTGTGTTGACCTTGTCCTTGGCACTCACACCTCGCATCATATTCCCCATCCTCCAGCCTGAAGTCAAGGCAGAGAGACACTGTGAACGTACTCTCCAATTTTCCACTCATGTACTTGAATATTTTTATACCACGAAGCTTCTCTCTCTCTGCTGCTGCACCATGTGAAGTTCGTAACTTCCTATAAGCTGACCATTGAACAACATCAACTGAGAGGCTCTTTGCAGAAATGGGGAAGCTGAGGTTAGATGCAATCGGACTCAATTTTCCATTGCTGCACCTTGTGCTGTTTACCCACAGCTAACTGATTAATGATATTGAATTCTTATATTGCAAAAATCCTCTTCCCAGATTTCAAAGTCACCTTACATAATTTACAGTATGATGAATCAAAAGTACATGCATTTCAACACGTCTGACCGATGTGTTACGTTTTCTTAAGTTACGACACACTGTGCTCAGTTGACCAGTGTGGAGCAATAACAGTTCCTTCGATGCAGAAACAATGAGCGGTACGTAGCAGAGGCAGTTGATGTGGTAAAATGGAGACAGATACCTGTGGGACTTGTAGTTCGCCTGCTGTGATGGCATCAACTGTGCTGAGAGAGATGACGGCCCAAGCGCGGCATGGTTGCAGCAGCAGAACTTGGCACTAAAGAAGTACCATGTTCGCAAGAGTTTAGAGCAATGACCTGCCACAGACTGTGGCGACAGCACTGCATCACATATCAAACTCACTTCCTGTAATGAAATGAGGAAGAGGGCCAGCAAAAGTGCTGTTGAGACACAGGCGCATGAAAGAGGAGAGGACACACAGTGCTCTAGATGTGCTTATTTAGAGTAACTGAAAGTGCCAATATAGGCTAATGGGTTTGGGTTTTTTTTTGTCAACATTTATAACAAGTTTAGATGTTTTTTTTAGACTGTGAAGTACGTCAAAGTGCTTTGTCTGTAATGTTCCAGCAGAGATCACCATAGTTTTATGACTGTCCAATAGCCTGCTTTGCTGCCAGTAGTTTCCTCCTATGAAATATGTGGAATGTATTTTAAAAGAGTGGAAAAGATTCATTGATTGACAGTCGTGGGTTAAGGTCAGGCTAGTCCTGCAGGACGTTACTGGTGCCTGGCAGGTGGAGCACATCTGTTACCCACACCTGTGGTTGGCCCCCTGCAAGATAGTAACATCCTACTGAGGCTACCTGCATGAAGTTACTGTTTTTGTGCTAAGCTAAGCTAACTGTATAGATGTGACAGTGATGTCTGATCTTATCATTTAAGTCTTGGTACAAAAGTTTATTCAATTTTTCTTAATTTATTGAGCCAGGCATTAATCAACAGATTAACCTAAAGTGAAAATAATTAGTTGCTGCCCTATCATTAATTAAAATGGAATTATAAGGACACTGTTCCCATGTTGTCACTGCAGTATAAACTGAAATATGCAAATGGAATCACTGTCCATTTGATGATGATTTGAGAACTGTCCTTCACACCACTAATTAGTGGTTGTGCATAAGCATTTAAACCCCTGGTGTTATGCGGTATAAACAAAACAGTTTTCCGCTTTTTTCAGAAACAAAGACTGAAAGATTAAAAATAGAAATGATTCTCAAAATCCCCTTTTGATTTATTGGAACTGTCGTCTCATGTTTCAAGTCTTGTTCAAGTTGTGGTCAGAGAAGTAGCTGGTTTGGCCCAGCCGTAGTGGAAGTGTCTTTAGCCTTTGTGTTTGTCTGCTATCTGAATGCATCCCAGAATGACGCTGCAGAAGGTTCTAATTAAGACACCCATAAATCATTCAGTTTTAGACACATGACCTTCTGAGAAGAGTACATCACAGTCTGTATCAAATTTCTATCTTTAGATGTTCAACGTTGTGTCGTCGGGATGAAAGTGTTCTGTGGTGATTTTGCGTGGGGCGGCACACGTGTCATTAAAAAACCTGTTTCAACTTTCATCCAGACTTTTCTTCCTCTTTCTCCCATGAATGACAAACCCTGTCCCTCCCTGTCTCACCCCTGCTTGCCCTGACATTCACAATCTCTCACTCATTTCCATGTTTTTTTTTACCTTTAAATTGTCCTGAAGATAGGGATCTAAATAAGCCCCATTTATTTCTCGTATTTGCCCGACAAATATGTTGTTCTTGTATTGAAATCACATTTTTTTTGCACTTTTTTTCTGAAGCCAAAGCTAAGCTATAAAATGTAACTCCCTGAAATCAAATATAACACCATGCTTACCATTCATCAAGTCAACCCATATACAAAGATAGATTGAGTCTATCTGAAGCCTCAGATCACTGGTTACATAAGAATATTCCTCTGTGCCACGCTTTATTATTCTCAAGACAACTTAGCTGTATTTTCCATATTAAAATCTGGATTAGACTGCTGCAGACCATTAGGCCTCTCTCCTCTGCCACCTTTCCTTTCTGAACGCGGGACAGTGATGCAGTAAAAACAAAAAACAGAGACAGAGCAAGAGAACAGACTCATTGTTCAAGTGAAGGAATCTGTAAACCCTTTGGGGGTTTCAGAATTAGATAAGTAGGGCTGTCACATAAAACCTTTTTCATGTCTGTGTCACGGTGGAGTTTTTAAAGTCGTGGCAGATAGTAGTTGGAGGCAGAAAACTCTGAGCTGGCAGTTCGTTTTGCTGGCTTCCTGCTGTATGTGTGTGAGGAGGAGACATAAATATTCCTCAGAGGAAACACAAAGGAATCGCACGTCACATCACGTCTTAACTGAACTGCATTTAAGCTGCGTTTTAGGCTGAACTGAACAGTTCCTCTGCTGGATGTAGAAAAAAAGCAGTAGCTGTGGCTTGGTGGGTGGTAGCTGGTGACAAATGCCAGGACTCTAACTGTTGTGGCTGCGAAGAAGGAAGGAAGTCTTCATCGGCTTTAGATGAAAATAAATACAAGGTCAACATGTAGCTTGTGTGGTGACGGTGTAAAGAGCTCAGTTTCATGTTCAGAATAGATTTTGCAACGTTTCCTGTGGCCAGTTTTATTCATTTTCAGAACGTTTTCAAGTAGATTCTTGCATTTGTTGGTGGACATGTTACAGGCAGAGATCCTGTGTGAAAGGGTTGTTTCAGCTGCTTTACAAAATATAGAAACAAACAAAAATAAATGTATTTTCTTTCTTATCATAGTGGTTACTGTGCAGATGGTTTTTGATTAAACAATTTTCTTGATACAAGCGAGAGAATGGCACCTTTCAATGTAATATTTGAATTAATACGATAAGAAATAATATTACTGCATTGATTACTGGAGATGCACTCATGCGTAACCAGAATTTAACCCTTTTGTTTTGTAGAGGTGGAGCTAATTTAAACTACTTTTGTTGTATAGTTTAAGTTTAGCAACACATCAGAAGCTGATCATGTTTTATGTATGAAATTTTAATAGAAAAAACAACTAGTAACTGTAGATAAATGTAGTGGCATGGATGTATTGAGCAGCAAAATATAGAAATATTCAGGTAAATATATGTAACAGAATTGTATTTGAGTTATATTTCACTGTTAAATGATAAACAATGGAGGCGCATATAGAAAAAAAGGTAAAAGACTTAAAGCTATTTGACAGATGCAGTATTTAGGCCTTCAAGGCTGTTCCTTCACTCGGGAACATTTTGCTCCTTGACTGCGCAGCTTTTTTCGTTCTGTTTTTCTGTTCAGGTCCTGGCTCCTCTCGCTGCCTGTGTCAGGGCCATGTGTGCCTTTCAGTGAGTCACCAGCAGACATAACACAGGTGAGACTCGACCAGTGGGGCCGTCCACGTCGGCCTCCGGCTCAATGGACTCTTTGTTGCACCAGGATGAGAAAGCAGTTGAGGTAATTAATCAAGACTCCTTCCCATCTGAAGTGCCTCTGTTCGTTAGTGTTGTCTGAAGTTGGATTAGACAGGTGTTTATTTGTCAGATTGCTTGAAAAACATTTTATAGGCTAGTGCAGTTAAGAAAACAGGCATTAAGCTGCCACACTCCATTACCATTACTGGTAAAACCATGAATTCAGACTTGATCTTTTTTTTTTTTTTTTTAGAGATTAAGGTCCATGTTAAGACACTTGTAAAAAATTCTATTCATAAAATGCTCATAAAGGCAGTGCAGCAGGTGTTGGCAGGTGTTATTCCGGCTGTAAAGCTGACATTTAGCTGTCAGAGACTTTCCTCACGTGGATAATTGCTAAAGAGGTCTGCGTGATTGATGTCGCATTGCCTGTTTATAACACGCTGGGGAAGTTAGGCTCCTACTTTGAAGACGGACGGTGACTTGTAAGCACTTTTTCTGGGCAACACACTCGAAAGGCAGACGCTCTCTGTCTGTGGCTGACGTTGGCCACAGTTGCCAGTGGCTGCTGAGCAGGAGACTGGAAGCGTTTGAACATTTCAAGGAGAAGAGACTTCCACGCCCTCCGTCTAAAATTACAAAATTACTGACTGCTAGGAATTCCCATCATAATTTATTTTTTCTAGAAGTCTAAATCAAGAAGCGCTCATATGGCTTTAAGGCTCTTTGGCAGGGAGTGGAAGCAAGAGGTGAGCGTTGTTATAATAAAGCTTTCCACGGTTCCCCTTTGCCAAAAAACAATACACATTCCACATGCTTGGACACCGGTTGTTAGTCCTCATGTGGTTGTTGTGTTCTCTCACTGTAATGAGCAGTATCTAAATACAGAAGCAAGGCTGACCCCACTGGACTCGAAACCACAGGCTTGACAGGAACGGGGCGTGCGTTTGCTGTATGTGCATGTGTATGTTTCTGCAGATTTCTGAGCTGCGGTCTTATCCACAGACTTTGTAGGTTTGGAACACATAGAGGCAAAAATACTTAATGTAAAGGACCTCAAATCATCCACCAGTTAGCCTGTAATCATTAATGTAACGTGGTCACTGTATGTGGGTCATTCAGGCATCTGGACCATCTTATCCACCAAACCATCTGCCCAAGCAATCAGCCCTCCCTGCTTCTCACGTCCATTAATGCATTCCCCCGAGCTTTCACAAATATTCCTCGGGAATAATCTGATGAATTTTGGCAGCAGCGTTGTTTCTATTTGCTTGTTTAGTGATTTAAAATAACTGTAATAACAGAGCATATTATCCCCGAGCACACTTCGGCAGAATCATTTTGCTGATTTTAATGGTAACATAATTGGATGAGATTGCATTAAGACAGCCGAGCCTGTACTTGCAAACCGCTGCATCATTATAGCGGAGTTTATGAGGCGAGGGAGCACAGGGCTGCGTTTGTTGAAGTTGTCCTCCGTTTAGTCTTTTCTGGCAGGGAAGCGAAAGCACAGTTCCTCACTGGATCAACAACAACAGCTTTTAGACTCGAAAAACCTTTCCAGACCAAACATTCATTCCAGTCTGCTACAATAATGAGACCTGACTTAATGGCTTTTTTTTTTTTCAGCTGTGCATCGGAAAATATTACTCAAAAGAATTACTTCACTAACATTACTGTGAACCGCGATCACCATTAAAAAAAATGCAGCACTGGGCCATCTGATGGCACTTACTTAAGTGGAGGCACTTAGGAGAACTGTTGCTGCACCCTCTTGGCTAAATAGCTCACATGTAGAAAAGCTGAAGTCATGAATAAGACCCTGTGATGCTGCTCTTCCTTCTCATTCATATGCTGGTCTGAAATCACTGAAATCGAACCCGTCTTTCATACTATTTATGGTCAACCTGTTTTCAGCTGAAGCCATTTCATGTGTTTATAGCCTGTAATTAACTCACTATATAGTAGTTTTCATTGTTTGTGGCAGAGTCTGCCATTCCGCCTGAAGTTGCCTTTACATGCACAAGGGATTCACAGGAAATGATGCAGCATGTTGCTGTTTTTAATTCTCTCTCGCTGATATTAGTCTTACTGTTTGCTCTTCACTCTCCCACAGCCCTGTCTGAGTTGTATTCACTCACTGCTAATGCAAACCCAGCATTAAAAGCGACTGGCACAATACTGTGTGGCTTATGTTGTGAAGCAGTTTCAAGAAACACAATGTTTTCATCGTGCTAAAGCCGGAAAAGCTAATAACTATTAGAAAAACATGAGTTTGTTTGGTTTGACTGTAAACAGATACGCCAGCCGCTCTTCTATTGTAATTCGAACAAAGCAGTTGCTCAGGGAGTCTTTGCTGTAGGTCTTTCAAACTCCACACATCCAGGCTTTCGGTTATGAATTTGTAGTCTCCAAGCCCAACCCAAGATAACCCGGATAACTTTGTCTGGGTTATTTTCTCAGACTTGAGACAGCTCCCTCCCGAGCCACAGGAGACATCGTACAACTGTTTTCACTGGCTGAACAGTCCTCCCCGTGTTGAGTAAATTGACTCTGATGTGTGAAATCATTGGCGAGCCCCTTTAATTCTACAAGTCAGTCAGGTTGCCTAAGGTTACTCCAGCACAGAGTTGACATCGTGCATCCATTAGTGGATGAGGTGCAGTCTTGCATTAATTGAGCCATTAAACTAACACTTCTCCCTGCTGTGGAATGCCCACAGGTGAGCTCTGCAACGAGGGAAAGCCATCCTAATGTCAGGGTGTCACTCAAGCGCTGTTATCAGTGATACCCTGAGGCCCACCTGTGTATTCTGGCCGCCCCACCCTCTACCTCCACCTCCACATGCACGCTTACACACGCACACATCAAGGATAATGCCAGCCTTCACATCCAGAGCAGGGTAACTATCGGTTACTTTGCCAGACAGCCCTGCCAAGCCCATAATGAGAGTCTGCATCAGTGGACGCAATCGCTCTCTTCAGCGCTCCAGATGGGAGTTTACCATTTACCGCTGCGTCATCAGCTATTACCCAGTCATTACAGGCCAACGAGCTATTTTCATGATACGTGTTTTCACTGTGCACCTGTGAAAGTACATCCACCCCCCTACAAACATACAGGAACACTGCTGTTTTTAATACATGTAAATCCCAAAAAAAGGCCCCAGAGCCAGGTCTGATGAAGACTTTAATGCTGTCATCAACTGTGGTGTAAGCATGTGTTTGCTCACTGGGAACATGTAATGAATGATGTATAACTGTGTGGAATGTAATAATTCACAGTCCTGCAGATAATGTCATGTAGACATACATGTTAGCTCACTTCAGTAGTTTATATTTTCAGGGCTGATGTTTGTATGAATTTTCCCAATGTTCGGTGTGTTTACTTGAATAAAAAACTGACATCCAATATTATTTTAACCATTCAGCTGAGTGAAAGTGAAGATGTGACATAAACACACTGAAGTGATATTAGCTGGGCCCCGTCTTGCTCGTCATGGTACCTTTTCAGGAAAAGCCGATCCAAGCATCTGTTACATAATAAAGGAAACACTCTGAACTTATTTTTCCACTGCCTGGTTTTCCAAATCATTCAGCTCCTGCTGGCACTTCAGGCAAATCATTCTCTGCTTTATTGCTTTTCTAAGAAACAATCCACTGTGGAGCTGTGAAAATTAATTGCCAGCCATTCTTAAATTTACAGTCCACTGTGTAACCGTGGCTGTCTAAGCCTGCTGCCTTACTGGAATATATAGATCCTGTCATGGATGCAGGATGTGTGCAGAGAAAAGCTAAGCGCACAGTGTGACGTGTTTGATGTGAAACAGAACAGATTGAAATGCAGATTATGATCCTGAGTGTACGGCTGGTAACACTCAAATGTCCTTTATGCGTGAAATAAATGACTTTTATAGAGTTTGTAGGCATAACTTGACAGTCAAAGCATATTTCTCCCTGTGTTTAAACTGAGACTTGTGTAACTTTTGAAAGAATGAATAACACAGTCCTCCTCTTACGAATGAAAAGTTGGATTCCTAAGCAATAAAACACACCCTTGTTCAATAACACACTCAAGAGTTTGACTGCTATACCATTACTTAGTCTGCTATGGAGGCTAATGTCAGCTAATGCTAGCAAGCTTTTGATAGATATTGCTATCTAACTCACATGACTGAGCTGTTCGTGGACGTTATGACTCTGGTCTTCTTGTGCTGTCATTATTCCAAGTTTTAGCACTTTCTGTTATCCTGTAATTGTCCCTCTGGCCACAGGGGGCGCTGTTTAGTAAAAGTTACATAAGCGACTATTAGTTGGCATCAGCAACTAATAGTAGTTGTCTAAATATCTCTTGAAAATATCCTTCAAAACATACCTCATTTTCCTTTTCCAACAGCAATGGAAAAACTGTGAAATCTGAGGTTCATAATGCAGCTTTAACGTGCAGGAAGAAACTCAGGCAAGGACCAGCCTTCCTCACTCGTATTATTTTCTTCATGACCTTTGGCTTACTCTGCTGACAGACACCTTTAAAAACTGGATAGTTTTACATTTCGTCTATTCACCAAAAGACTGAAGCTTGATAGCTTTTACAGTTGATTTAACTCATAATAACACAGCAAAACCGTATTCTATTTCTGTGTTTTCTTTAAGGGGGGAGATGCTTCCTCGTGTTCGTTCCACTAATGTAACCGTCACTGAAAACATGTAACGTGATTCCTGTCATTTCCCTCGTTCCTGACATTCCTGCCTGGTGTTTTTAACTTTGGAATTCACCTTGTCATCTGTGTTCAAGCTATCGAGCCAGAACTGACCAGCACGATGATCATCATGTCTGCTATCAGAAAGCCTTGTATTTGTTTTGATTCCTTTTCACTGAAGTGGTTTATTTCATCTCGAAGGTGATGCATCAAAAAACTAATTAAATCTTTTTTTTGTTTTTGTTTTTTAAGTTTAAACAGGCACAAACTATGAGATGTTTATGGTTGCAAAGACTTTGTCCATGACTGGAGCAATTTCTACTGATAAAACAGGAAAGACTTGAGGCTATGCTTCACCTGTCGGCACCCACTGAGGAGAAGTTGATCTCAGGTCAAAACAATATACTTAATGTCTAGCTATTAAACTGCTGCATAGGAACGTATTTCATGGTCTATTGAGAGAGCGAGAGATGCCCAATGTGCACAGGTTGTTTCATTCCAGTGTGTAATTGGCCCTCATTCTCTCCCATTACCAACTTCACAGAGCAGGAAAGGTCAAAGGAAAAATACTGAAACTATCTGGGATGATTGCTGACAGCTTTGCAGTCCTCTTATGTATATAGGCCTACATCTGCGAGGATGGAGCAAGGCATAGAAGGAACCCCGTCACACTGTCTCACTTTCAACTGGTCCCTGCAGGTTGGGAGTTGTGATTGCGTAAACCAGACAGACGTTTAAAGTGTGGTTTTCTGCTGTGGCGGCTTCTCCAGGGATGTGCTCAGCCCTAAATCCCGTTAACGGCCTCACTCCACTTTGAGCCACCACGGCCCCAAGATTCCCCCTATCCTTCTGAATTTCTCAACAGATGGAGCAGATAAGGCTGCCTTATAATTGTTTTTCCCTCCTCTAGTGTTCCCTGTGCTACTGATGGAGCAGCTGCGTCTTCCAGCCATTCAGCCCTATCAAAAATTAGGAAATGCACAGCAGCTTTACATCTAAATCCATCCAATCTTGGGTTATTTTGGAAATTTGTCGTTTCAAACCATCGGCCTGATCATATCAGAATGAAAGCAAATACCTGCGAAGCGTCAGTGGCTGATTCCATGAATGCTGAGGGGATTAGCTGCCGATGTAAGCGATCTGGCATTAAATCTGAGAATGCCTCAAAGTCATTTAGACCTGTCAGTCATTTGGATATGCACAGGATCCAGAGGGATTGTGATAAACAGCTGCTGAAAAGTCTGTGCAGATACCAGAGAGTCAGATGGCACCTTGTGGTGGTTCTTGGCTGCAAATGGAAGCTTTTCAAAATCACGTATCCTGAGGCTAGGCCTGTAGAGATAGCAGGTCAGCCAGGATAAACACAGTGAGACAAAGCATTCCTCCAGAGGGCTGGACTCAGGCAGTCAAGAAATGCCAAGACCTCAACAAATCAGTCATTTATAACCAAAACATACCCAAAAACAGTTGCATGTTTGTGCTTTTGAAACGCACAAGCTGCACTAAAAGGTGCCTGAGCCAGCGTTTGGTTTGAATTACATAGAGACCTGAAACATATACGCCTCACTAGGCTGCTTATTGTTGAACCACACACAGATGCTCTAAAAGGCAGCTTTTGTTAAAAGTCGTGATCTTGAGAGCAGTTGGGATCGCGCAGCATCCTAAATCCCTTGCTTTGTCTACATGTCACCTCTCGCCTGCCAAAAGCTAAACAAATGAACAAAGCAGCACGAAAGCTCGATGGAGACGTGGTGTGCTGGAGGCCCCTTGATTCACGAGATGTGAACCGCAACCTCTGGAGAAGCGTGTGTTCATACATACACACAGACACTGGCGTCCTATCACACATCTTCTCTCATACGATCACTCAAAAACACACATACACTGTAAACCTGTATAATGTTTGTAGGCTGGCACGGTGCCAACATGTGAAATACATACACCTGAGGCATGTCTGAGCCTGGGCTTAAATCACAGGACAAGGCTGACATGAGGTGAGGAATTTCAACGAAAGTTACCTGAACACCAAAGCTATATTTACATAGATGCTGGATTTTTGGTAACATGAAACTCAGCACAACACTGAAATATTCCTTTAAATATGTATATATATTTAAATTGTTATTTTTTTATGCTCTTATTTTAGTAGATGTGTCATACTTTAGTAGATGTGTCATGCACCAATTTCACCAGAAAAAATTCCTCGTATGTGTAAAAGCATTCTTGGCAATAAAGCTTTTTCTGATTCTGATTCTGATTCTGATTCTGATTCTGATTCTAAACTCCATCCTGTTGGCAAACCATGTGTCTACCTTGTAGAGGCCCTTTGTTGCCCTGTGTTGGTGGTTGAATTCTTTAATCTCTTTCTTAGGTTTCAGGTGAAATGATCAAGAAAAAAGGACCAAAAGTTCAAGTTTAAAAACTGAAAAACAAAATTTGGACTGTAACTAGTTTCATGCTAATTTCTACTATAGTGAGCCTTTAACCGTGATACAAGCAGCTTTTGAGCAAACCAAAAGCTGACACAAACCAGATTCAAACTACAACAAAATGTGCTTTACAAATAGGGCGCGGATTAAAGATTGCAATCTTAAACTTCTTATTTCCATTTAATATAACCAGTACTACCCAGACTGATCTGTTATTGTGTAGGTGGGTAGCTGCAGACAGTTAAATAGGTGACATTAAAGCAGGTCTTTGATAGGAAAAGGAAATGTCAGACAAAAATGCCTCACAAAAGTTGTAAATCTAACCTTGTTGGGTCAGCCAATGGAAACAAGCTGCTGGGAGAGGATAATCATAGACATTAAAAGCCTTTGGTATAAATCATTTTAATCAAAAGCAAATTATTGTTCAGCTTTTAGCCCTGTGTGTGTGTGTGTGTGTGTGTGTGTGTGTGTGTGTGTGTGTGTGTGTGTACTTGTGTGTGGCAGTGTGTGTGTGCTTTTGCACATGCAGTAATTGAGTGTGCACTACGTGTGTAACGCACCGCTTTTCACACAAAGCCGAGTGGAGCCGACAGCATTGGCCCTAAAGCTAAAATTGTTTGTGGCAGCGCTTTGACTTAACAAATGTTTGCATAATTTGTTAAGATTTTCCACTTAACAGCTAAACCACAGGCGTGCATGGAAACTTGTTTTTTATATAAACATCTCCCTTCAAGAACTGTAAGTCACTGAAGGTGGAGGATCATTTACAAAGTTGTGCAATGTGTCAGAGGAATAATACATCAATGATTAGTATATATTTTCATCTGGCATGTATTGTACGCCCAACCTATAAAACATGCTGAGAGCACTTCAGCTAACAAATCAAAAGTTAGTAAAATACCCTATTTGAACTGTGTTTGAATTGTAATGTGTGCTGTTTGCTTTACCAAGGGTTATATCCATCAGTGATACAGCATTAACGGCGTTAACAAATGCGATTCCTCGTGTAGTCTAGAGAGCTACACGAGGAATCGCTCACTATTAAACTGCTTTGAGTTCATGTAGGTTTCTTCTGGAGCCCAGCAGATGTTTTCCTCAGTCCATGAGTCTCAGACCACAGCTATATAAAGACGGCATAATTACTGGACTGGTCTGAGCACAGCCTGCCATACCCTTTCTGTCACACACACACACACACACACACACACATACACAAACGCACACACACATGCACACAAACAAACAAGCTGCTCATGTAGTCAAAGCATGAAGGCCTACATATGGCTCATGAAGGTCAGTCACGTCGCTGAGAGCTAGATGAGAAGGTTGCTGTGCTTGTGTGTGCAGTAAATCTGAAGCTAACCATCAGCTGGTTAGCTTAGCTTAACATGCAGACTGGAAACAGGGAAACAGTTAGCCTGGCCTGTTTGCCTACCAGCACCTCTGAAGCTCAGTAATTAACATGTCTCATTTGTTTAATCTGTGCAAAAACTGAAGTATAAAAACAACACATTGTGGTTTAAAGGGACTGTTTTTAGCGTTGCACAGTCACTTCCTGGACAACCCCCCCTGTAAAACCACAATATGTTGTGTTAACACTTGCAACAAAGGAGATATAACTTGTTAATTACTGAGCTTTAGAGACACAGGCAGTTTTTGCTAGCATCAAACAGAGCTAGCTGTTTCCAGTTTATGCTAAGCTAAGCTAACCGACTGCTGGCTCGAGCTTACTGTGGAAGAAAACAAATTAGTGTATTTCCCAATAACTCAATCTAATCTTTTTAAATGACTGTGTCACAGTTGCTGTCTAATATGGACATTTTACTGTTGGTTTTGTTTTAATTATTAATCAATCACAACACTTCAGTCAACTTTCAATCTTCCCTTGAACGGTAAATACACACAGTATGTTTTTGCAGTAACTAATTGTTCTGATCTGGAGCTTAAAACTGAAGAGGAAACTCTGCTGTTTTACAAAGTTTACAGCCTATTATGAGGCCACTGACTGCAAAGCAGTGATGTGATGTTCAGAAAATGTTCCCACACTAGTGGTGTACTGCGAAGGAGCTTTTTTTCATGTATCACCTCAGCAGTTTTTGGTCGCCTCAAGGTGTTGTAAATTCATTCTCCCATTCTAAGGAGGATTACCGACTCCACTTGACTTTGAAGCTCGAAGATTTCCAAAACATGGTTTGACTTCAAGGCTCCTCTGCGAGTTGAGGGGATTTTAATGAGGGGATTTTCAGTTTGACCAGCTATGCAAGACTTGAGTCATAGATGGTCAGCTCCTGTAATCAGGCCATCTATCACACTTTTATACCTGGAGTGCTTTACTGGCTCCTTCACTCCCATAGGACTGGTACTGCACAGTGCTCAGGCGGTGCTGTGTTTAATTCTGCCTCACATACAGGAATTTCATGCACCCAAAGAGTCTGCGGGTGCACATGCTAATATGGGGTGACACAGTGGATCAGCGATTTGCACGTTTGATCCCCTGTATGTGTGCAGATTGCATGCTTCTGCCCAGGCTTTTAACTTAATGCAAATCAAGTGGAGCCCTTTACCTCACCATTAATATGAATAAATGGATGATGGAAACGTGTCTACAGTGTTCCCAGATCGCCACCCAATGCACGCTGGGATATCTTCAAGAGGATGAAAGGAACAGTTTGACATTTTGGAAAATAAGCTTTCCAGATGAAAAGATTAATAATGCTCTCATGTCTATCCACTAAATATGAAGCTAAAGCTAGCAGGCGATTAGCTAAGCTTAGCAGAAAGGCTTGAAAAACAGCTATTAGCATATTATGTCAAACTATTGGCAATAAATAAATTCACACACTCTTTGTTTCTGCTGTTAAGCCTTTCCCTTAACCTTCAGCTTTAGACTGAATCATAAAACACCCTGAACTCAAGTCAGCTGACAAGCTGAACCCCAGATTCGCTTCATGTGCGAGCAGAGCAGCAGTCGCCTCAGCCCTGGCTTTCATTGTGAGATATTTTTGCCAAATGTACCACAACAGACGCATGAAGATCACAGACGAGTTGGCACGCTGCGGCGCTTTGGCTGACATCACCTAATGATGCATACTGTTGGTGCATGTAGCTCTGCAGTTACTGCTATAGCATCAGGCATGAAAATGGAGGACAGATGCTGACATGAGCGTGAATGATACCACCTGTGGTTTCAGACTTTTCTTTCCTGTCTCCGTGTTGTTTCAGAGGAGGATGTCAAAGCCCTTGGCGTGTGAGAGAGCCAGTTTGTGGCAGACGAGTAGAGGAAGGTTAGAGGATTAAAGAGAGGAGGAATGAAACGGACTGAGCAAGTGATGCCCAGACAATCTCTCAATGTTGAATGAAGATTTATCAAAAAATCTCCATAAATGTATGACAGAAGAGCACCTTTTCAGTGTTTTTTTTTTTTTTTTTCATCTCTGGTTGTCTTGAAATGAGCTTTATGATATGATAGTTAAACATCTGTCTGGCTTAATTTGTTTGTTTCGCATCTTAGCAACTTGCAACTTTAAATAAAAAAGACATTTTACTGGTTTTAGTCATTTTCACACACACACACACACACACACACACACACAGAGAGAGAGAGAGAGAGAGAGAGAGAGAGAGAGAGAGTTGTGTTTCCGGCACACTTACATTCATTTCCTGGAGACTTACCCTAACCATACCCATAGCCACTACTTGCTTAACCCTAACCTAAACCTAACCTTACTCAAACCTTAACCCAAGTCTTCACTCTAAAATTCAATGATTAAATTATGGGGACTTGCTTTTATTGTCCCCATAAGGAAGGCAACTCCCCACAATGTGACTGTGTGAGTAATACAATACACACAATACGTTAGGTGGCTGAAACATTGCCCATATTGTCATTGGTCTGAGCCCAGTTTGGCTTCGTCAGCTACAGATGACTCAAACAAACTCAGGTGTGTCAGTGAGAAAATCGACTTCAACTGGATACACACAAGCTGAGTTAAGATTACACTGTATTAGTAGTACATCACAAATTAATACTGTATACACAGGAGATCACTAAAGAAGTCACTTAACTATGGAGAAAGGAATCAAACAAGGTTAATGAAATCCTTAGACAACACAGAATAGGATAACACTGAAAAGCTGATGCTGTCTTCACTCCACTACACAAAGGGTTTATGTGAGGTTTCCACAATTAGCCCCAAGGGGCTCCTAGTTTGCTTACGTACATCATAAAAACCACCACAAAAAGAACATTTACTTCAGGAATTCAAGACTAATTTCAAAGCCCGACATCACTAAGCAAAGGGAAAAATCTGACATAGTTAAAAGATACTAAATCTTAGATGGCACAGAGCAGGACTGAACAGATCTTCTGGTGAACTGAAGTGAGGTGGATGGAGATAGATGGATGTGGGAGAAAGAAAGAGAGCAACAGAGACAGAGAGACTGGGTACATTGTGCTGTGGAGGGGTCGGGTCGTCCCGGTCACAGCAGAGAGGGAATCACTGCTCAGATCAGCTCAGAGGCTGACAGCTCTCTGACAGGGATAAGAGGACTGCCTGTAAATAATAGGGGTTCAGACCTGGGGCACCTTGCTCCTTGACAAAGTGCTCACGTCTCATCTATCTCTCTTTCCCTCTCTGTCTCTCTCTCTCTCTCTCTCTCTCTCTCTCTCTCTCTGTTGCCTGCGGTGCCTAATTCTCACAGAGTTCAGGTTGTTTTCACTGATGTTTTCAGTGATTAGAGCAGTGACATGAGAGGTCCAGCAAAACTGGAAGAAAAGAAATGTTCCATATGGTTAAACAGCAGTGTAAAGTGGAATTCTTTTGCCTTCTGGCTGCGTCATCTCAAAGAAAAACATTCAAATTTCCAGGAAAATGAGAGGAAAACAAAGTAGCAGGCTTTGAGATAGATGACATCATTGATTTAAACTGCACATCTGTGGGCCAGACACAGCCCCAGCCTTAAAATAGATACTGTAGGTAGGAGGTAGGTAACCTGTAGGGTATATTTATTCACGCCTTTCAAAAGCAAATGCTTGTTTCAACAGTTTGTGTGCAGGTTCAGATCACTCATGGAAGAGCCACGGCTGAGTCATCTGAGGTAGAGGTACAGTGCGGCCTTAAGGTGTTAAAAGACGAGCTTAGATCAGAGGAGGTGGGATACGATGAGATGCTGCGAAGTGAAACATCAGCGACTCAAAGTTCAACAAGTGGTGCCTTTGGCTCAGATTTTACAGTTTTATCATGAATAGGGACATCTAAATCAACATGTGCAAGACCATCAGTGCACAATCGAGCCTACTGTGATCATGTAAGAGTATCCATTACTATTATTATTACTGATGCATTCATGTGTAGTTAACATTTTCCTGTTTTAGTTGGTTGAGGTGGAGCTAATTTGAACTGTTTTTATACCGTTGGGTAGTTTACTGTATTCAAGACATATGATGATACATGATGCATTGCTTTACAAGTTCATATGTTTTGCACTGCAAAGCAACGGCTAAATGTAGCCGAGAAAAGAGTGCAATATTTCTCTCTGAACTGCTGTGCAGTGGAAGTATAAAGCAGAAGAAAATGGAAATACTCAAGTACAGTAGTACCTCAAGTACCTCAAACTTGAACTTAAGTACAGTACTTGAGTCATCCCATCACTTGCTCACTGTAATCAGAGGGAAGGTGGAATTTCACACTTAAAACACTTCACATTCACTTGATTTGCTGAACTCTCATGTGAGCTTTGGCTGGATTTTGTAATCACTCACAGGGACAGCATCAGGAAAGGGTCTCTCAACATGGAAATTAAAGCAACTAATAAAGCTCTAATGCACATACACGTGCATGCGTGCCTGTCTTTTAATCTTAAACGAGCAGCATTGACTGAAGTGTCACAGGGACCTCTGCCTGGCCCTTAGTGTCTCTGGCTTTCCAGACACGCCCTAACCACCGGGGTTACCAGTGCTCCGAGGAGGAGGATCGAGTGAAAGTGGAGCGGAGGAGAAAGAGAAGGGGGGAAAAAATCCGTCCCCTGTCAGAAGTATGCGGGGCTCGTCCTTTCAGACCTTACGTCAGCCCGGACTCTTTAACAGGCTGTCAGTGGCGATCCGGACTCAGAGACAGAGGTGCGCGCAGCTGGCAGCGACGGGACGAGGATGCGGCACACCTGCGCAGAGCGGCGCGTCGAGCGTTTGGAACGGGACTAATTCTGGATTCAATGCATTTGCGGTTCCTCATCAGTGATGAGTTGGCTCCTGTTGTGGATTCTAACAGCAGCCGGGATTCAACAGGTGGGATGGAGGGATAGATATTTATTTAAAATAAAAATCTTTTCAATCTTCAGGCTGCATGCGTATCTCATTTTCAGGGTGCAAAGGAGCAGTGAGGTGAAAGAGTGTTATCCTGGAAGCATGTATTTAAAAGTCAATGCCGCTTCGTACACAATGAGAAGCTACTATAAAACTTCCTTTAGATAACTTTCATATACCTCTACTTCCTTATATGACTTTTTAACTCTTACTCTAAGACTATAGAGTGTTTGTTTAGCCTCTATCTCTGTAGGGACTGTAGGGCAATGAAGTTCACGAAGACATCAAAAATGAGTTAGTTCCTCATAAAAGGGACGGATGCTTAATGTTTAATTATTAAAGTGACCTTATCATGAACTTGTTTTGATTGCCTGCTGTAGCCTAACAGATATCATCCTCCTGATGGTACACCCTGCAAACAGACACGCAGTTTTCAATCTTATCTGTGGATGTGGCCCCAAAAAGATCATTCAAAGTTGGCCTACTGTATGGAAGGTTGTCTTCACTTGAGGCAGGTCAAGCTTGCTTGGCCTGACTCCCTTTATTCCATCTAAATATGTCTGATATCTCTGATGAGAAGTCATTTTGCAGCCTTCATTCACCTCGGGGTTAAGCTTGCAGTGAGATGCTGCAGCTGCCTCGCTGGAGCGTCACTCTCCATCTTTTCTTATGTTTTAGTGCCACCTCGTGGTTAGATGTTGAACAGCCTTTTTGTGGCTGTACTGTGGGGGTATTTTGAAACGTTTTCCCACTTCGCTGTCCATGCCTGTGCACAGATCAGGGGTCATCGCATGTGACCAGAAAAAAATCAAATCAGAAGGGAAGCAAGGAGGCTCATCAGCCCTTTTCACAACGGAGAGAAAAAACATTTTCAGTAACTGTCTGTCATCAAAACATGACAGCTATTTGAGGTCACAGTGGAAGACATTCACAAAGATGATTGTATTGAAGGGTGTGTCACAAATACCTAAGCCTACATTTATGAAAGTCCGAATGTTTTGAGGTCATCTGATTAATCTCTCATGCTCAGGTTTTCTTAAACATTTCTCTAATTCATTAGGTGCTCTGTCCTTCTGCCCCTTTCCTGATGATGATGAAATACCTTTCAAATAAAATCAGGCTAAATTTTGTTAGCATAGATGAATGCTTCCACGATGATAATTGCATTAGGCTTACCCCGTGTTTTCATAATTAACTTATGGAATAATACCCTCCTTTCCTTGTCAGGGTGATGGACAGGTTTTATTTTTTTTTAGCTGTGTTTGCCGTTTTTTCTTCTTCCCTGTAAATTAGCCTGATAGCTGCGGGCTAAATTAACTCTTCTGAGGAATGGCTTAGTGGCACAGCCGTGATTAAAACTCATTTATCTGCATTAGCTTTCAACATGGTGCACAGCAGTTATTAATATCACCATAATTCCATTGAAGTGCGGAAAAAGAGCTCAGGGATGTGACATAGGGGTAAGGTTTGCATAAGATGATTAACCATGTTTCCTCACAATTAATTGCACATTGTGTGTGCGCGGACGTTTGTGTGCGTATGCATGTGTGAGTGTGTGTTTTGCATGGATCAGAAGCTCCTCACTAAAGTGCAGCGCTCTGCTGTCCAAACATATGGATCAAATTATGATTTATTAGTATACAGCAATATTGGACCTCCCTGTCCAGACGAGTCTAGTAACTATGATGGACATGGTGTCCACTACAGCTGCAGTGTGTCTTAATCATAAAGCTCCTCCATGATTTTATCATTACTTGATGTGAGCTGCATGAAAATTGACTTTAATCTGTATTAGTTTGTTGTGGCACAAACAGGATGTAACTTTTCTTTGCCTAAGCAGCCAAGCTCAGCATCTCGCTCACTAAACGACGACCCAGAGACAATCATCTGGCTTTTTCTCAAGCACACAGTGTTCTCAAAACAAGCAGAATTGAATATGGCCTCTGAAAATGTTATTTGTTGTGAGAGAGTTCCCTCTGCTGCACGTATCCACTGTCCAACACGAACCTCCACGCACTAAGTTGTTAATGTGGCTCATGTGGCCTGTTTCAGTGAGAACATCTGCCTTTACGAGCGCTCTACTGTGTGATCTTGGCTTCATGGAGCAGCTTGTACACTGAGGGGGAGACATTGATTAAGTCTCATTGGCAGGATTTTCGTAACTGTTTGGCACAGGTGTGGATTTAAACACGATGATGGAGCGCTTCCAGACTGTTAAGCACATACAAGACCAGATGTTGTTGTTGATTAAATGAGATTACATCCGCTGGGTGTTTAATTCATTTTTAGAGTCTTATTTGATTTATTGCACAGCATGGCCAGACGTTAACAGGCTGCCATGTAGTCCATGCATGAAGCTAGTCAAGCAGAAGTGTTGGGATCAGCTAGTTTCTGAGACCAAAGAGGGCTGGATATGAAAGAATTTGGGATTAAGGATATTGAGAATATTGCCCCGCTACAGGAGGTCAAATACCTTTCCTGTAATAAAAGATGGCATTTTGATTTTTTGCTCAAACACAGAGAAAGAGTACCTTTTTTGTAAGCGTGTGACTTTTTGCAACAAAGCTTTATTCATGATGGTGCAAAGATGAGAAGGGAATTGATCATACTGTGAAGAAAAACACAATATTTTAATTACGTATACATCATGCTGCCTTTATTTGCAAGAGAGCTGTTGTTGAGCCTGTGTTTCAGGCTAAATTCATCCGCTTTCTTCTCTTCAGGCCTACTCCCAGAATTCCACTGCCATGCCGCCTGCCACAGCTGTCACATCCCCAGCTGTGGACCTGTACAACCGGACGCAGTACTGCAAGTGGCCCTGCGAGTGTCCCGAGGTCACCCCGAGCTGTCCGCCGGGTGTGAGCCTCCTCATGGACGGCTGTGACTGCTGCAAGGCCTGCGCCCGGCAGGTGGGCGAGGTGTGCAATGAGGCAGACACATGCGACTACCATAAGGGACTGTACTGTGACTACAGCTCGGACAAGCCGAGGTACGAAAAAGGAGTGTGTGCATGTAAGTGTCACTCACCAAAACCTACAAAACAAACTCACACAGCAGCAAATGTTTCTGTTTATTTCCTGATGTGGTTTTTTACCTTCACTCACTGGGTTGGATTTGAGCAGATCAGGTACTCACTGCCATATCAACACTGACTTAACCGTTTTTCTCAGTTGCGAAGGCACATTTCTTTAAACCTTCCACACGTTTCTCAAAACTCTAAACACTAAAACCAAATCTGCAAGCTACATTCACAAAACCTCTGACTCTTCAGGGAAAATCAAGCACTCAAACCTGTTTTATCTGTGCTCACTATCAAACAGTGCTCTCAAATCATACAGACAGCCTGCAGTCATCATCTTAACACTTCTGAGCAGTCATTGCACACAACATCAAAGAATCCAAACACTCAGTGTTCAGGGCACGTAGCTACAGAAAAATATTTCTGATGTGTATAACAAACATTGCATTTATTTAATATTACATATTAAAATGTATATTGGCAGCGCACAGGTCGTATTGTGCGCTGTCCTTTCTACAAGTGATATAGTAATACAGACGAGGGATTCACTCTGTCTCAGCATCATGCTTTTGTGCTGGACCAGAGGACTTTGTCTGCATCACAGGCAGTGCTCTCTCTTGCCAGGCAAAGGTGTAAAAACCTTCTGGTGTGCTGGATCCAGCTTTGACAAGACTCCAAGACCCATGTGACCGCAGGCCAGAGTCATTGCCTGTAACAGGAAGAGTCAAACCACAATGTCATTTATCCTACAATGTTGCATATTTTTTAATTCATAACTCTTTGCGTTATAAATGCAAAAACGTTGATATAGCCTCTGAGTCTGTCTATTATGTGACTGCTTGTCATTCCTCTCTGCCAGATATGGTGGGAACAGGCTGCGAGCACGATGGCGTGATCTACCGTAATGGGCAGAGCTTCAAGCCCAGCTGTAAATACCAGTGTGTGTGCGTGAACGGTGCCATCGGCTGTGTGGCGCTGTGCACAGAGTCTCAGCCTCCGCGGGTGTGGTGCCAAACCCCACGCCGGGTCAAAGTCCGGGGAGAGTGCTGTGAGAAATGGATCTGTGATGAACCCAAAAGAGGGCGCAAGACAGCGCCACGACACGCAGTAGAGGGTAGGATGCCTTGGAGATACATGTATATATATTAGGATGGGGTAGTATATTCTAATGCTTGGTGAAGTTGGGCTTTATCTCGCAAACTCTTCTTGACTTTTTTCAATTCCTAATAGAAAAGCCAAATCCCCTTCAAGCTCACTGAATACAGTTCATAGTTGAGTCTGAAAACATCAAGGCAAGCGAAATCAAAGGGAGCGCTTCAAGTATTGTAAGAGGGCACAAAAAGTAGGTAATGCTAGGGAATAAACTAGGGCTTATTTTTTGTCATTACTGGGCTTTTAGGGACTCTTCATTATTCTGTCTCATTGCTTTATAAGCATGGTTATGTAAACTGATCCCTGGTTTCAGGAGGCCTTTCAAAGGATCCCTGTGATCTGGAGGATATGACTAATTTTGTTCACGAGTAGATGATCTTTTATTTTCATAAAAGAAAGAAAATGTATGTAATGTTTTTCAGTAGTGGATGGTTATGATTGGATTTGATAAATGTAGCTGCAGCTGTGTTCAAGACTGGCAGTCAAACATCTGCAGCTCAGGGAGAATCCTGATGTTTGGGTGTGTGTGTGGGTGTGTGCAGGGACAGACCAATCCTTTTTCTGTGGAAGCCCGCACACTGTTTTTGGGTCATGTCCAGTTTCTGGTCAATAAGTGCAGCAGTGCTGCAGAGGGAATGATGTGAACGAAGATTTCTTTGTGTTGCATAAGAAAACTAATCAGGTCCAGATTAGAAGGCACAACATAAGGCTTTAGATTAAAAGCAGAGAGAGTGGACGGGGGCGCAGTGATCCTCTGTTTCTCAGGATAAATTATTACAAACAGAGGAACTCTCTTCAACTGGTCCTCAATAAAAATGTTTAAAATGAAACCAAGGCAGGCCGCTGAAGACAAAATGGCTCCAGCACCACTGGATTACAGTTCCCAAACCTAAGCTTGTTAATAGGTAATGTTAAAAAACCTTTGCCCATTTAGGATAGTTTGTTTCCTTTACCAAATCTGCTACCCTGCACCTTCCTCTCAGAACATTTTCATCAGTTTTTAGGGCTTTTGTCTTTCCTTTGTCGTCAGTTTAAATCATAATGTTGATGTTTTCTTCATTTTATGCATTACTTCTTTATTTTGTTGGAACCATCAAAAATGAACAGTGACGTGGCACGATGTCTTTAATTAACTTCTCTATGTTGATCCAGCTCCCCCAGCTGAGACCAGGAGCTGGCACAAGAACTGCATTACCCAGACTACCTCATGGAGCCCCTGCTCAAAGACCTGCGGCCGCGGCCTGTCCCTGAGGATCTCTAACGCCAACGAGCAGTGTGAGCTGGTCAAAGAGTCTCGCCTTTGCAACCTGCGGCCCTGCGAGGTCGACATCACCAAACACATCAAGGTGGCAAATCTGTTCTATGTCTTAAGCAGTCATACGATAAAAACTGGAGGTTTAAAAGGTTCCCAGACTTAACATCTCCCTACTCCCTTCCTCCATCAGCCCGGAAAGAAATGTCTGAACATCTACAGAGAAGAACTGCCTGCAAACCTCACCATCTCTGGCTGCACCAGCAAAAAGCCGTACAGGCCCAAATACTGCGGCGTCTGCACGGACGAGCGCTGCTGCATCCCCTACAAGTCCAAAACCATCGACGTAGAGTTCGAGTGTCCGAATGGGACGGGGTTCACTTGGAAGATGATGTGGGTCCAGGCCTGCTTCTGCAACCTCAGCTGCAAAAACCCCAATGACATCTTTGCCGATCTGGAGAGTTACTATGGTTACCCAGAAGTCATGAACTAAGAGTTGTCGATCACGCTGTCGGCCTGCGGGAGCATCCCATCTTTCTTCTGACTTCTTTTCTTCTGCAATGTTTTGTGTCTGTAATGTGTATGACAATGTACAAGGGATTTTCTCATGTTTTTTTTTTTTTCCTATTGGAAAAATCTGTAAATATGAAATGTGTCTCCAGAATGGATTCATGAAGCATGATGTGCCTTTGAGGAACATTTGAAGAAATGCCTGGCAAACGAAAAAAAAATCCAGTGTGTGAAATATTAAAGGCTTTATTTATTTATGTCGCTTTTTGCATATGTAATAACTCATGCAATGTTCTTGAGATGCTTTCAAGAACAGCCAGTCATTGTCTGTCTTTAAACTCACGTCAGCTTAGATAATAAGTGTATATATTTTCCTTTATATTTCATGAAATTAACTTTATGATGAATGTTAATGAAAAGGCAGAAATGGACTGAGATGCCAAAGACAAAGCCTTTTAGGTTTAAACATGCAATAATGACAGGATCAGGGATGATCAGTTACAAGTTTTTTTATTGTCATTTTTTTAATAAATACAAACTGTTATGTCATTTTAATGCTTTTCTACAGCATTAGACAGTTGTGCATTGCATCTTTACAAAGCGGTGTATGTGTTCTACAAAGCAAAATGTTGCTGTAGTGCAAGTAAAATACAGGAGTAGAAGGGGTCAGGTAAGTTCTATGGCTATCCTCATGTTAACATGTGGACCTATCACTTCACTCACCCAAAAATCCACAACCACATAGGAGCATCACGTCTAAACAGTGAACAATTCCATGGCACATCTTTGTTCCATTGTGCTTGATTGCATAGAAATCATCGTAAAAAAAAGAAGAAAAAAAGCCATGATCCATTAATAAAGCATATGATGTAAAAGCTTATGAATTTGTGTTTCAGAATTAATGACAAAGCGCGCAGTCTCACTGTAGTGGATTCAAAATGATCATTTGATTCCCGAAAAGATTAAAGTTCACCAGTGAGCCTGTCTAATTGTTCAAATAACAGGGAATGTTTTGAAAAACTTGAGGATAATGGATACTGGCAAGAAGAAACAATAGCGTTTGCTGTATATACATGATATACTTGAAGTCTGTCCCTTAATTTTCAAAGTTACGTAGCAATTTGTGAGGCAAACTCCCATTTTTATTTATCCAAGTGCCTCCGCGCTCTCTATCCACATTCACGAATCTGCTCCTACGTACAAACGACAACACTTCAGACATGGAGAGTAAAGAATAAATGATCAAACAATTACAGTGGGAACAGAAAACAGTCATTTACAGTCAGGTGTATTTGAGAAAGCTGTGTCAATGTGGTAAAAATGGATAAAAACAGGGCGAGGGAATGCAGAAATGGAAATTAAAACATTTTTTTATATGTATGAGAGATTATGAGAGATACATGTACAAGCTGGTGTACTCGTTGCCACAGCTTTCTCCGACATTCTGCGCCTCGGTGTCCCCAGATGCTGCGTTGCCCCTGACTCCACACTCACCTGACCAACGAGCTCAGACTGACAAAGAGTTGATCCTGACCTCTCCCTGAAAAGACATATTTTCAAATTGGAGAATCTCAGCTGCTCCGAACAGTCTGCAGCTGAGTGTCCGTTGTGCGTTTTATTTTTTTTTTTTTCAATTCCAGGTATGCTATCTTATTTCCCTCTACACATCGCTGTGTACGTGCGTAGGAATGCGTGTGTCAGTTAGAGGCAGCGCAGCACAGACCGAAAGCACCTTGAAAGGTTTCGGTGTTACGAGGGTGGAGGCTCACTTAGCAGGACACTTCGGCGGACTTGGGCACAGCTTGGTCCACATTGCTGTTGGCTGTGCCGTCCATGGAGCCTTCCGTGTGGGAGCGGCCGCGCTGGTTCTCGGCCGTGTGGCTGCGGCTGCGGCTGCCCTCGTTGGTGTGCGAGCGGGAGCGGTTTCCCTCGCTGGTGTGGGAGCGGGAGCGGTTGCCGTCGAAAGAGGTGACGCTGGAGCCGGAGGCGGTGCGGGAACGGACCAGGCGGGTCATGCTGGCAGAGGGCACTGAGGAGAGAGGAGGAGGAGGAGGATATTGTGAATGCACTGTTTTACATAAAGATTATTGAAGTGCTTGTTCAAGGTACTTTTCATGTTACTCTGTACCTCTACTCCATAACATTTGCAGATAAAGATTTAAAAAACCTATAAAGCGCATCATGAATACAATTAAAACCATCTAACAGATTATAAAATAGCTGTTCAAGAGCTGTTTACATGCTTATGCATCATTAGTGGATATCCAGTGTTATAATATATAACTTTACCTGAGTAGAAGGTATTTTTACTTTCATAATTTAGGTTAACTTTACTGATAATACTGAGATGCTTTTTTTAAGTACAGTTTTGAATGCAAGAATTGTATTTGAGTGGTGGTAATTAATCCACTGCTGTAGACTCTGTACTGCAATAAACATCTTCAGTTGACTTTCAGTCCAACATCAAGTCACACCCCAGCGAGTCCATGAGTCATTTATTAACCAACACTAAGGTGGCGAGGAGGGGAGTGCAGACCGCGAGGCCAAAGATCTTCATCTCACCACAAGGTGGCAGAAAACTCATCTTTTGCAGAGTGCTGGTTATAATTGCACAGTATATATTTGTAGTGGCGAATTTAACCTCACCACTCCTGAGATGTTGCCAAAGTCAAAAGTACAGCATGTCTCAAATACTTACTGTATCCCATGCCCTGAATGAAGTACTTGAAAGCTTCTGTCAGTTTGCCAGGCTGCAGAGAAGGAAACCACAAGGAGGGAGATGATTAGTCCTCTTGTCATTAATTATTAGACTTGTTTACATAACATTGGCAGACTCAATCTCTCATCCAGCAGCTCACGGCGCAGGGTCTGCGATATGACAGCTGCTATGAGCAGGTGCTGCGCAGGGTGGAGGATTACAACCTGACAACTGTGGTTCATGTCTGCCACTTGTTAATGCTCTTAAGCGTAACCTTCTTATGCCATCCACCCGTCCACCTGACCCTCTGCGCCGATTATCCAGCCCTGTGCAGCCGGCTCTACAACATTAACGGTGTCTCGCAAAGCTTTCTGTTTTTCTGTTTCGGTCACACAAACACAGACGTACACACCTGGTCCACCTGGGGCATGCCTCCGCAGTCTGCCATCTGGAGAGAGGAGGGAAAACGCAAAAGAGGGCATTAGCATTTAGCATGTTTGGTGCATGTACATTTGCACAGCAGTGGACACACGCCATTAACCCCCATTACGCTCCACATGTCCCACCTGAACATGCCGAACACCCTGTCCCCTGCTGCCTCCACTCAGTGTTCCTCCAGACCCCGAACAGTTAACCCCAATAAATGTCACCCATTTTAGCTCCAGCAGCCATTTGGTTTCACTTGTGGATCATAAAAGGTTGCCATAGGCCAGCACAAGTAGGTCAACTGCAGCAGATTGCGTCCTCAGAGGCGACATGCATACGCACGTTGCCTCTGAGGACTCATTCAGCTGTCTTAACCCTTGGTTAATATGTCACCGAGTAAATGCTGAGCCAGTGGAATCTTATCAGCCGATGTGTTTCCATCAAGGCTATTATAATCTCAACAAGGGTATGAGACAGGAGGTGGAGGGAGGGCAGGATGGAGGGAGAAAAGCAGGCCTTTACCTTCAGCAGGGTAGTCTTTGTTGGGTCCAGCTTGGTGTTGCACTCAACCTGTGGGTGCAAATAAAACCAGTCAGTAACATATCTTAAATGATTAGTGATCATATTTAGCTGATTGAATCTATAAATTGAAATGAAATAACTGTTTAATGTACCACTTCTTATCGCTGGCTGTGGCTAATAAATGCTAACAAATCGGTAATGCTGTTTGGCCTCCCTGAGCTGAAAATAGTAACAGCAGATTAAATCTACTCTGAATCACCTTCAGTTCCCAACTTTCTTCTCTGCTAAATCATGTCAAACTGCCCTCTTCAGGTGTTTTAATCTGGCATATCTCTTGGGTTTAAACAGGTGACTGAAGTGAACGGAAAACACGTCCGGCACACGTTAGCTGGGTTAACGGCGGTGGGAAGTCTAATCATTAGCATCAGAGCCTTGTTTTTAATGGCTGTGTGAACGTCGAGAGATCGTGTCTCAACTCACCACAGCCTCCACAGCAGGGGAGCTGTCGCCAACCACCAGCAGAGAAGGGCACCTGGACGAGGGAAACACATTCAGTTACAGAGCAGCCACGGTGATGTATCACAAAAGATACTGTGATTTAAATAAATGGCGAAGCAGGTGATGCTTGATTGTTGCTTGATGACAACTCACTTGAGAGTTCTGACGTTGCTGCCGGGGACCGGCCTCTCAATTTCCAGATCCCTCCGACTGTAGAGGAGAAACATGTTATAGTAAATCTCAAACAAATTCCAATTTTTGCTAATTAAAAGTGAAGATTATACAACTTGTTGCATCTTCAGTTTTACTTCCAAGTAAAAAATTCATTCTACTATCCGTGAAAGCGACAAGTGAGCTGACTTTTATGTGTTTTCCTTACCTTTCATAGGACTTGACAAAGAGTTGCAGGTTGAACTGGTTCATGTCGTTGAGGATATGGTGGCGGTACGTTCCGATCAGGTCCTGGTTGTGGTGGATCTCCTCCTGTGGCGACCAAACACAAAATCTGTTAATCTGCTGTACCAGAGGAGTGAGATTAAGGTAAACATCCAAAGAGAGAATCTGTACCTTTCCAAAGAGGTGGGAGATGATCATGTCCGGCATGGCATGAGTCCAGCCGCTGATCTGAAATCAGACAGAAATCTACATTTAGCTTTCAAACAGCATTTTTGTTGGCAGGATAAAGTTCTGTTTCCAGCAAGCTTCTGGTGCTGTTTTTCAGACAATTTTTTACTGTACGAGTGTATGTTTGAGCTATTTATGTGTGTGTGTGTGTGTGTGTGTGTGTGTGTGTGTTACCTTGTGTGCAGCCCAGTCCATCCATCCCTCAGCACACGGGTTGATGTTGATGAGCATCAGTCCCTCCACCATGTTCGGGTAGTCCAGCTAAAACACACACAACATCAAATTCGTTACTTGTTACTGAAAAATTCAATTCAACTGAGCGAAATACAAAATGCTGCATTAATCTAAATATATGTGCAAAAACTGCATTCAGGTCAGCAGTGTTTCAGGGTACTTTCTGCTTAATGCTGCTCTGATTTTGTGGCATATTCTGTGTGGCTGTAACTCGTTGGTATTGCTGCTTATCTTAGCCAGGATGGATATAAATTTAAATGTCAAAGAGGATTTCCTGGCTAAGTACATTTTAAAGAAGAAAACAATTTTGTGCAGCTATGCACAATTAATTCAGTTCCAGAGAAGGCTGCAGCAAGGAGTTAATAGTTGTATCTCTGTCAGCCTTGTGTCAACAGAGTGAGACTTCCCACTGAGCACAGTGTTAGTGTTGAGCTGATCTGGAACATTCCTGAGGCTTTTCTGGCTCAGCAGGCTCAAGCAGCATTATATTGCCAAAATCAGCAAAAAGAAGAAACACATTAGCTGGCTCTGCTAATCCGAAAATGATTAAAACTCATAACTATTAAGCCTGATTGAGAGGGGAAACTTACAGCGAATCTGGTCAGTATGTAGGCCCCGGCTCCAATGCCCATTCCAATAATACTCTTCAGCCTGCAGTCAAACATACACGGATACTGTTAGAACAACAGGTTAGAAAAATATCTTGAATTTGAGTGTGAAGAGTGAGTGTGAAAACTGCAGCTCGACTTACCCAAAGTGCTTCAGCACCAGGGGGAGGGTCTCTGAGAGCTGGTCCATAGAAGGGTACTCATATCTGGGAAGCAAAAAACATATTGTTTAGTTAACAACTGAATAAGAATAATAATAATAAACACCATCTAATCACTGCTTTGTATTGTTCCCTATTGTTCATATCAGCCTGTAACAGCTATATGTGTTTCCATATCATGTTCAGTTCAGGCAGCATTAACATGAGGCAAAGTCCCACCATCAAAGCAGCGATTAGGCCGATAACACCTGTCCCAACAACACTCTTGTCAAATTAGGTCGTCTTAAGTACATCCGCAGTGATCTACCGGCCGAGTCAAAGGTCACAGACTGCTTGACATACATTGCCTGTTTGTGTGTTTGTGTGTCTGGCTCACCCAGTGGAAAAGGTGTTAGCTCCCTCATGCTGCCCGAGGGCATCAACGTGACACACGGCAAAGTGCTGCATGATCTCTGACATGTCCTCATGGTTGAAGAGCGTGCTCCAGCAGGTTTTGTCTAGAAAAAGAGGAGGTGGAGGTGGATAAGTGATCCTTGGCTGATAAGTGGGACATTCAGATGTCGTGCCTCATCAGGCCTTGCAAGGTCTGACGCTGTGATAAAAATCTGTGAGTACCGTAGTGTAACAGATTTAGCAATACAGCCCAGGCTTTGGGCACAACAACACATGTTTCACCGAGGCAGAGCTGAATAAGGAGACAGGCTTACGGTTCAGTCCAATGTCATGGAAGGTGAGGATGACTGGTCTGTCAGCCTTGGGGACCCCCTTCATCGTACAGTGGATTCTTCCATAAGGAGTCTCCACATCATGCTCCTACAGGTGCAAAAAAGGGCCAGGCTTAGCATATAACAGGTAAATAAAAAATTGAAAAAAATAAAGTAAAATAAAATAAACATAACAAGGAGTTCACTTTTAAAGCTCAAAAAGATGCAGCTCAGCACTACAGCAACAGAGTGATATGTCAAACCTGAACATTTACAACCACTGCCATTACAAATAACCACACAGGATCTTCATTCATGCATTTCACTTTGCAATGATGAACTACTTTCCAACCAAACTAGAAAACAGTAAAACCATTTAAAAGATCATCCACTTATTTAAATCCAGTCCATTCCTTCCAATAAGCCACAAAACAAAAATAGAAAAACGATTCTCTATTCAGAGCTCCGACAGCAGCGGCATAATCCAACAAATCCACTAGAAACTACTCACGAACATTGGAATATTAGTCTACTCACGCTGACTTCAATCTCAGCAACAATCATTTCCACATCAGAATCCTCCAGAACCATGTTTGCAGGAGAGGAGTCCAATGCTGCTCGCTACTGAAAAAGTGCAGTCGCAGTGGCTCCCTGAGCTATAGATCCGAATGCTGGTAAGCCTCTGAAGTTGTTTAGCTCTGCTCTGAGAGCTGCGTTTTATACCCCTGCTGCTTACCAGTTGGCCTAAGCTCCTGGCCTCCCATGGTGCCTGCGGGCTGGTCAAAACAAGCTAACTCTAGATGAAGAGATCCCTAAATTGGATCAGCCAATGTCAGACAGAGGGGGCATTGGCAACTGAGCTGAGATGATGACTAGGTATGGGTGTGTGATCAATGGGAAAACATCTGAATGAATGAGGGGGGGGGGGGGGGGGGCAGCAGTCATTATTCAGCAGTGTTTCAAGGAAATGTTTTCAAATTAATGGCTGAAACTATATTTTTTTTATTTAACACACCAGTAAACTGTCTCCCGTGGCTAGAAAGAGGCAAAGAGAGACTTTTGAAAATCAGAAACAATTTCCGAAAATCCTTTTATCCCCAAACTACACAAATAATGTTCATTTACAGGTGGATGTGTGTATTTGAGGACTTTTATTCTAAAATAAGACAGACATTCTTGAGTGCAACTTCCTGTCTGAAAATATTGCTCTTATGAAAACATACTGGTGCAGATGTCAGAACAGTGTTGCCATAGAATAAACATGCTTGTATACAGCCATAAATGTTTATACTCTCACCAAAATAATGTTTGTCTGTAGATTGAAAAAACAACACAAATCTGCCCCATAGTGACCTGACCTGCAGGTCTGGCACACTTCAACATGTCCTATTGGGTAGTTTCCAAATCAGCTCTGACTGCATGGGATCTTCTCTGGAGGAACATCCAGGATGGCATATAGCCTATTTACTGGATGCAATGCACACGTAAACATCTTAGGTTTCACCGCACTCCACCCACCCTCCGCCTCTACAGCGCCTAAGCTACACAGGCAAGATAATCCTGCAGCGTGCCCGTGTGGAAGTGCACACTTGTATTTGTGAATGTAAGTATTTGCACGCAGGAAACTCCTAGAAAAGCGATGTTTGTGCATATGCATTAACTATCTGGATACTTCAGTGTAACATCAAAGTCAGTCAGGAGAGCACTATGGGCAAAAAAAAACCTCGCAGACCAGAGTCGTTATGTTTGAGGTAAAGGTCAACACATTTCTGAGGATGGGAGAACGTGTACTTCATACTGACACTGTACCTTTAAGATCAAGAGTCTGAGCGCTGTCCAGGGTGCTGAGAGGCCCCCAGCCTCAGCAGCACCCATGCACTGACCACAACTGTGCATGTCAAAGTGCTCGAGAGGAGAGTGAAAAAGCTGATATTTTGTGGCTGTGTTATCATACAAATCCTGCCCAAAGTGTGTTTCATCACTTTCTGCAGCTGACTGAATTAGTGGAGGCCCAATTAGATTCCAGCTCTAATAAAATCACAGCGGATGAAAGGTCATCACTAAGATAAAGGAGTCGACAGCTATGTTGATT